>NW_027397070.1:1904176-2030559 GCF_003265705.2 Callorhinus ursinus | reverse complement strand
CATCAAGGAGCTGACCTACCAGGTGCGGGCATGGTGGCTGCTCTGGGGGGCAGTCAAGGGCAGATGTGAAAGCACTTCCTCTGCCCCACTTCCTGGCCACACAGGCCCCACGCACAGCCACTGTCCGGGAATGCCACTCAACCCCCTGGCACCTACTTCTTGAGAAGCTGTCTTTAGATTAATTTTCTTTCACATTCCCTGGAGTCCATTTGGCTTGAGTCCATGATTTTTTCTAGCGAATGAGAACCTATTTCTACTTCTTGAAAGCTCTTTTAACCAGCATTTCCTCGGGTTTTTTTTTAAGAACCCAAAGTGTTACCATAAAGGCTTTAGCACAGTCCACAGAACCTTTCTACCTGCCTGAAAGGGAAGGACATAGTATGGCACTTTCAGGATAAAAGTCAGAGATGGGAAAGACTCAGACCTTCCCCTGGAACTTGTGGGACAACAGATAGATGGCCTTAGATAAAGATGATCCCAAAATGTTCTAAGACCTGCACCTGTGTAGCTCAGAGCTTTTGCCCTTGACCTGTTATTTTCACAGTGCGCCTAGGAAGGAAGGACAGAGAAAGGGGGTATTGGTCCATTTAACAGCTGGATGTGAGAGACACGAGAAAGAGCTACAGCTGGAGAACGGCAGATCTATTGTGTACATAAGTGGGAGCGGCACCCTAGCACATGCAATGATGATGAGATAGAAATGATCAGGTGACATTAGAGCCAGTGATCGTGGTGCCCAAATCTGCCCAATGCAATCTACGTATCTGATAGGTTAGAATGGTCTGCCTATGACAGTACCGCCTTCACCCTGTGTTCCTCATTAGTCCTCCCAGCTCACTCTAAAACCACCAGCCAAGAGCATCGACGGGGCTCCAGGCTGGGGCTGCAACAGCCCCAATAACCTCCATGTTATCAGATGAAGGAATTCAATTTGGTTCTGGGCCCCTTGCCCCACTTCCAGCTTTAGGGCCACAGCCCTCTTTGCTTTTTAGATCTGGACTGAGGACCTTGCCGTGGCCTTTTGACCTACAAGTTGAGGCAGAGCTGGAATCCAACACCCCCCTTCTTTGACCTGGCCCAGCGGAGGGAGGGAAGACAGCTGAGGCCTGGGGAGAAGAGTGACGGATTGAGGGAGGGCACAATGATTGCACTTGCTCCTCCCCCAAATTGGCTTCTCCCATCCATCCGCCCCCAGACAGAGGAGGACAAGAAGAACCTGCTGCGGCTGCAGGACCTGGTGGACAAGCTGCAGCTGAAGGTCAAGGCCTACAAGCGCCAGGCCGAGGAGGCGGTGAGTTCATGATTTTCTCTACTCTCTGTCAACACACCTCCCATGTGTGAGAATCCACGGTGTCAGGCCCAGCCTGGGGGCTAGATGTTTCACGTGTCCGTGTGCTCAGAGCTGGGTCGGGCACTCTGAGCGAGCAATGCCTACAGACTGCTGAAAACCCGTACCCCCATAGACCTGAGGGAAGGCAGTGTAGCTGCTAAGCAGGCCACGGGGCCAGACAGTGCTCAAGGCTGGAAGGTGGCCGTGGAAGTGAGCCCAGGAGAGGACCTGACCATAGGGCAGTGGGGAAGATTCTGGGTGGGCAGAAAAGTGTGAAAGTAAGGTGTCGATGAGCACACATGTGCAGGAAACCCCAGAGCTGGGAACATCTCCGGAGCTGGGAGCATCTATCAGAGTCCTAGTTGGGCAGATGCAGTGAAGCTGGATTCTGAATGGGACTGGACCAGGCAGCATGTAATTCATCTCAGGCAGTGGGTGGCCATGCAGGATTCTGAATGCTGGGCAAGCTGAGGAGGGTGCCAAGCCGGGAGCAGGATACCCTTGACAAGGCTGTTGCAGGAACGTAGAGGGGTGGGAGCCCTGAGCCCTGGCTCAGGGACAGGGAATCTCTCAGACTGGGAGGCTGGGAATTTCCACCTCCTCCCCCTCCCCCTGCTGCCTCTCACCTCAGCCTCCCCATCCCCGAACCCCCACAGGAGGAGCAGGCCAACACCAACCTGTCCAAGTTCCGCAAGGTGCAGCACGAGCTGGATGAGGCGGAGGAGCGCGCAGACATCGCCGAGTCCCAGGTCAACAAGCTGCGGGCCAAGAGCCGCGACATCGGCGCCAAGGTGGGTCCCTCCCCTGGGCCTCACTAGTCGCCCCGTGTCAGCACATCCGCCAACATCAGTGGCCCTCAGAATGGGCACTCCTTACCCTATATTATGGCAGACCTGGGGGTCCCACGGCACCCACACCTGAGAACCCCCTGAACCTCTGAAGAAAGCCCAGTCCCACCCACTAAACTACAAAGGCCCCCAAGTGAGACCCAAGATCCCCAAGGCCAGAACCTCTCCCTCTAAAGCCATCCCCTTTAGGCCCCTGAAAGCCCTAGAGATTCCTCCCCACACCCTGCCTCCCTCTTGCCAGCTGGCCCTTCACACCTTTTACTCCTTTCTCAGCAAAAACTGCATGACGAGGAGTGACACCGCCTCAGGAAGCCCCCTCTTGCCAACCTGTAATAAACCTGAATGCCGGACTCTGCCTGCGCCCTGTCCTTCCCGCCACCGCTGCCAGCCGGCCAGGAGCTGTCTTAAAGCTCCCCAGCGGAGGGAGGCCCTGCCCCTGTGTCAGAGCTGTGGGAGCCCAAGCTTTCCACATCTACAGAGGAGGCAGCCGAGGCCCGGAGAGCCCTGGTCAGGAGGGGAGAAAACAAAGGTACCAGAAGGGTGAGCCGATTCTGTGTGCCGAGAGAATTTTCGTGTCGAAGCTGAAGCTCCCGTCCACCTACCCCAGCTCTGGGCTGCAGGGGTTCAAGGTGTCCTGGGACACCCGTTCCCTCCCAGATGAATTTCCCACTGACACCAGGAGAGGCTCAGGGCTCACTGGGGGTGGAGGTCCATAAAGGGGTTGGTACAGGTCCCATTCTGTCTAGACCCTTAGGAGTAACCGACAGGGAGTCCCAGGCACAGTCGGCTGGGGCCCAGGTCTGACCTCGGCCTCTGTGGTCAGCACCTCACTGTGAGGGGATCCTAAGACCCTGGGACCAGCTGACACCAAGCCTGAATCAGCAGGCTCTGTGGACCAAAGCCAAGCGTTGCTTGTTTCATTTTGGCCTCTCACACGGGCACAGATGGGCACAGGCACATAAGCAGGTACACACTGTAGATCACACTTCCACTCTCTCTGAGCTCCCACCAGGGACAGTCTAGCCCAGGTTATATGCCTGCCCAGGGGGCAGGGCTGGTCCCGGCCCCATTCGGCTCCAGGCGAATCCCTGCCCCCTGCTGGGCTTTATAGCCCAGGTTCTCCTAACCACCTTCTCATCCCTTCACCTGGCAGCCCATCTCCTAAACTGCCCTAAGCCCCTGCTATGCCTCCTCTAAAGCCTTGACCCCACCTCCCCCAAGGGTGCCCAATCAGTGTTGAGAGTGGACTATGCATAGAGCCCTGAGAATGTTAGCAGAAACCCAGAAAAACACAAAATCCAGTTGGTTCTAGCCCTGGGGAGGCTGCCAGTCCTGGTGAGGAGCTCGGATATGAGGACAGGAAAGTTGGAGAAGTCAGACCCAGACAGACCCACGATTATCACCAAGGGGAGCAGAGCCGTTCTACTGGAGTTGTAGGGTTCAGGCAGGGCTTGGGGGCTGGGGCCTGCCTCTGGAAGGAGCACCCCAGAAAAAAGGGAAGGTATTTCAGAGCAGGAGCAAACCAGCACCAGAGGGATAGCAAGCCAGCTTGTATGAGCCACTGAGTTAGGCCACATGGGTGGGCAGGGACATCCCAGCTGCCCTGGATTATCATGGGCCAAGCAGGACTGTTTCCTGGGTGGTCGCAGTGCCTGCTCTCCAAACACCCCCAGCCAAACTCTCCCATAGCATTCACTGCAGGCAGGCATGGCTGTCCTTCACTAGCCTGTCTCCTTGCCAGGCTGTGAGTGCCCAAGGACAGGCCTGCCTGTCACCTCTGAATCCCTGGGGACCAGCACAGGGTCTGCACACAGGAGATGCTCAGGAAATGTTTGCTGAGGCCCTGGCAAGCTGGGAGAGTGGACCCATTGGTGGAGGGAGCTGGAGATGAGGCTGGGCCATTTTTTTCCTGAGTTAGCAGGAGTTCCGTACTGTATCCTGATCACCTGTAGAGATGTGCGGCAAGCTCGGTTCTCGTCCCAGCTCTGTCACAAGTGAAGAGGTCACTTCCTGTAATTGGGCTTGTTTTCTCTTATGTGAAATGAGGGCATGGGACCAGCTGATGTCTAAGAGCTCTTCCAGAGCCAGCATTTCGGGAAGTTCTGCCCTCATCTGGTGCCAACGGCTCGCCTCTCTCCTGTGGCCTGTGGGCCAAGTCCTCCCCACACCACAAGGGGGAGCTCTACACACGCCCCAGGCAAGCACCTGGCTCCAAACCCACTAACAAACCTGTGTGCGCAGGTGTGCCAGGTGGGCACTCACATGGGAAAGGTTGTGCCTTCTCAGACACAGGACTCTGGGAGCCCAGCCACCAGGCCCACCACAAAGTGACCTGGCACACAGAGATCGTAGAGCGGAAGTCTGGTGTTGAAGGAAGTCTTCAGCACCTCAGTCCAGTCCCCCTCCCTCACGGCTCAGACCTGGTTGCAGAGGAGGGACCATGACCATTTTTGTGAATACTTCCCGGCTTTCCTGATCTGCCTAATTCCTAGGGAAGAAAAAGACTCACCAGTAGGATTCGAATATTTTAATTTGGGAATGACCAGCTTCTTCCTGCCCTCCCTCCCCAAAACACCTCCTTCCTGGTAGAGCTTCATCGGGAGACAGAGCTCAGAGCACTGAGCCCCACAGACAAGTCCCTGGTGACTTCTCAGGCCAGACTCCATCTCTGAAGGCCTGGCTGGGGAGCAGTGGGCTGTGCGCTAGTGAATCCAAAGAAAAAGTGTCTGGGCTGCACTGTTCCTTTTGTCTGGCTAGTCCTAGGAGCCAGGTAGCTCAGGGTCACTGCTGGTCCTCTGTGAATATGGAGCCAGGCCGGGAAGGGCGTGTCAGGATCAGGGAGCCCCGGCACAGGGTGGAGGGGGCACGTCCTCTCCCCAGAGCACAGACACTCACCCTGGGTGGTCCTGGGAGCCATCTCGGTCCGGTAGATCTTGAAGGCATCGTAGGCAAAGACGGAGACCAGGATGATGCCAAACACCTGTGGGAGTAGGCACGTAGGCGTGGGGATGACGCAACGAAGGCCGCCGGCCATCACATACTAGGGAGAGGGAGGTGGGCGGTACGGGGCACGGTGTGAGCCCAAGCCCGGGGCGCTGGCTTGGGCTTGTGGGGAGGCACCGAGAGTGTGCAAACGCCAGCCAGAGGCCCTTAGAGCCTGGGGAGCTCTGTGGGGCTGGACTCACAAAAGCAGCGATGGCAGCTCCATCCCGGGAGGTCACAGCTGCAAAGGACACCACCAGGAAGATGATGATGGCACTGACACAGCGGAGGAAGTCCTGGGGGATCGGGGTGGGGGGGGATGCAGGGTCAAAGGGAAGTCAGAGGGCAAGAGAACATCACCCTGAAGTTTTCCAGGCTATTCAGGGGCTTGACCCTCAGGCACTGTGAACCCCTACATGGAGATACCCCTGGGCACGATATAAAGCACTTGAGAGAGAGCCAGGGAAGGGATGCAGGTGAACGCAGAGCGGCCAGGACTAGGAGCCAGGACTCCAGGTGGGGCAGGGCTGGGGCATGCGGGCCAGGAGGTCCAGGGGCAGGGGTGGGGCGGGACCTTCGGTGAGTGGGAGGTCGTCCCCCTTGTCAGTGCCTCATAGCTGTGAAATCCGTGTAGGGGCTGGGCCCCATACTGCCCCAGGGAAAGGACAGAGGCTGGGAGGGAAAAGGAAAATTTTGCCTTCAGAAAAGAAAGGGACCAGAATGGTGAGGGGGCAGGTCCCTCACCAGACAGGGCCAGTTCAGCCGATCGAAGCGCAGGTAGTACTGGGTGGCGTAGAGGAAAAGGAAGGCGAGCGTGATGAAGAACTCCAGCAGTGCTGCGGCCATGTAGGCGGAGATGGAGGCCGTGAAGCAGATGAAGATGATGAAGGTCAGGGCCTGCAGGACCAAGTGTGTGAAGCTTGCCAGGAAGGGGACACAGGCCTGGCCAGATTTTTTGCCTTCCCCTCCTCGGGAACTCCCCCAGGCTGGCCCCCACCACCCATCCTTGGAGGTCTGCCCATCCCTGGTAGCGGGAGCCACACTCCAAGGCGTTTGCCCATTGAGGGCAGTCTCCAGCTTCCCAGCTCCCCCTGCCCCTGGCTCCCAGCAACCCCAGCAGTTTGACCAAGCTGCACCCCTCCAGGGGGCACCATTCTATGGAACCCACAAAAGAGGTGTCCTGCTGAAGCCCAGGGTACAGAGTGAACATCAGCCCCTGGAGTCACGCCCACAGCAGCCCTGCACCCCAGGAGGGACCCCCATCCCACAGTACTTTCCCCACTCCCGGATGTCTGAAACTCCTCTAAACAAAAATCAAAACAAGGCCTTTGGTTCACACCAAGAGACGAGGTTTAGAAGGCAGATGCTCCATGGTGGACTCTAAGGGACGCTTCAGCTCTGGCGATGTCGGTGACACATAACTCAGTGAACTTAGGTTGAGACTAAGGTCTTGCTAAGTGACAGGGGAAGATCCTGTCCCGAGAGCAGATGTTCACGGGGGGGGGGGGGCAGACACAGATAAAGGGGGGCTGCAGGAAGCATGCCCTTTATGTCCTAACTTCAGTTCTTCCTCCTGCCACTGAAGCTGCTGTAAGGGCCTTCAGATGGAGAGGGAGCCAGAGGGCCGGCGGGCGGGGAGGTGAGGGCAGGGCAGCTGGGGCAGGAGAGGTGTCCAGAGAGCCCGGGAAAGGGGACCGCTGAGGGGCGAGCCCAGTGGGGGCACTGGGCAGGGGGGGGGGGGGGGGGGGGCTAAACGCGGGGGGGGGGAGGGGGGGGGGGGGGGGGGAGGAGGATCAAACTGGGAGAGATGGAGGTGCCAGGTTGGGGAGGTGGCCGTTACCAGCTCAGTTTCCAGCAGGATGCCTTTGAGGGAGGAGAGGAAGGTCTTGTCCACGGCGAAGCCCTGGAGCCCCGCAGCTGCCCCCTCTGCGGGGGGCCCGTCCCAGCGATCCCGAGCACTGAGCATCTCCGTGGACCCCACCAGGCACAGCCCCCACTGCCACCAGCCCGAGAAGGGAACTGGGAAGACGAAACCTGGAGAGATGGGAAAGCAAACAGGAGCAGGGAGGCACTTGGAGAAACCTGCAAGAGAAGCAGGCAGGCCGGCCGAGGGGCCTGCGGGAGAGGCTTGCCCAGATGGGCCTTCTCCCAGCTGCCCAGAGTGCCCCTGCTGGTGCCTGCACCGGCCCCCCCAAGAAGCACGTGGGGAAGGGAGGGGAGGGGCGGGGCGGGGAGGAGTGGTCAGCCCTCCCCTTGCTGGAGCCCAACCCCCACCCAGAGAAGGGGAGCAGGGAGGAGGGGGGAAAGGAGGAGGTCCACACAGAAACTGGGAGGAGCTGGGAGGTGAGCCGAGGAAGGAGCTAGACTAGGAGCCCCCCAAGGACCCAAGCCTGAAGAAGTTTGCATCCCCCTCCCCTAACTCCTGTCTTCCTGGCTGTCCTTTCTCCCTTTTCCTTTTAGGGAGGGTGGGAGCTGGAGCCCGGCCCAGGCAGCACCCCCCAGGACCAGGCTGTAGCAGCCAAGACTGAGGACAAAGGCAGATTGTTGGGGGGACAAGGGGGCGCTGTGTGCCTGCTGCAGTGCCTCAATGGGCCTCTGTCTGTCCAGCATGCCAGGAGGGCAGCCTGACCCCCACCCCAGGGAGCCAGAGAAAGGGAGGGATGGGAGGCCACAGCGGAAACTCTGGAAGGCAGAAGGACAGGGTAGTAGGTAAGGGCTGACCGTGCGGGAAGAGAAGGGATCAGGCTGGGGAGCCTGGTGTTCAGGCACCAGGGACGCCAAGACAAATTAGGCCATTTTGAACACAGATTATTTATTTGGATAAGTGTCTCCATTCTCAATAACAGCCTCTTCCTCAGAGCCTAGTAACTGCACCAGGTATGTGCAAAGTAGATGTCACTGAGTGCTGGATGGATGGATGGATGGATGGATGGACGGACGGACGAACACATGAAATGAGGGGCTCTCCATTGGCAAAGGGGGAAGTAGCAAGAAAGTGCTTGTGCTGTGCCAGGGCAGCTGGGGATGGGAGAAAAGGAAGAGATGGGGGTGGTAGGCTCTAGAGCCTTAAAGACCTTTCCCAAGAGGAAATGCCAGGATGTCCTCTTCTGGCAGCCATAAGCAGCTCTGTTGCTTCACCCCACATTTCCCACCCACTCCAAAAAGTGAGACGTGCGGTTCCCCCCAAAGTCCCCGATCCTGCCCCACGGTCCTGCTGCTCCAAGTAGTGCTTTGGAGGGGTCGAGCATTCAGGCGTCCTGGCTCACCGTGGCGGGTGGTCCAACCAGGAACCAGGCACAGGCGGCACGGCTAGGCCATCACTCGTGGCCGCACACACACACAAGCCAAGGAGACACGGTAGAGCTTCTGTTCCAGGCAGTAGCCATCATAGGCACCCTGCTTGCCAGGGCATGGCCGCCGGTAGAAGACGGTCTGGTTGTGGTAGAGCAACTCCGAGTTGCCCAGGGGGTCCATGTGGGAGCCCGTCTGTAGGCTGACACAGTGTGAACACAGGCAGCGGGCGTGGTACAGGTCCTGGGGGAGCCGGTTCAAGTCCCTGTCCAACCTGTGGGGGTAGCACTCAATCAGACCCTGGAGGGAGGCTGGCGGGGCGGGCAGGCAGGGGATGGGGTGGGGTGCCGGAGTGGTGATGCTGGAGGAAGGAAATGTGGTGAGGTGGGCCTGGCTTTTGTCCCAGCTCTTGCACCCACTTCCTGAGTGACCCCCTCCCCTCTGGGAGTTATTTTCCCCTGCGGGCAGTGAGGGGCAGGGACGGAGGGGTGGTTTTCTGGCCTCGGAGCCTTGCAGAGGCAGGGGAAGGTGAGCGATCTCCACCACACAGGCACTGCTTCCATCTGATGTACCCACTGGGCTCGGGCATGAGGTTTCTTTTTGTAATTGTTATTACATTATTAGGGTTTTTTTTAATTATTATTATAAAGTAAAAACAGCTCTTACATCCCAGTATGAAACACTGTAAAGTGAGGACATCAGTCTCCCTACCAGTCCCCCTCCCCAGAGGGAGCCGCTGTCAACCATTACTTGCACATCCTTCCAGACACTTTTCATGCATCTGTTATAAGCACATGTAAGCGTGCACGGTAAGACTTATTTACTTATTCTGAAAGGGTTTTGTGGCCAAAACAAGACTTGAAATGTAGACCCTCCAAAGGTCTGGTCCTCCCAAGGACTAGCAGGAAACAGCCGCTGGGCTCTAAGACCATTCTCTATGCAGACAAGCCCTCACGAGCTGGGGCTCAGCTAGAGCCGCGTTTCCCGGCGTGGGGTCCCTAATAAGTACCCTGCAAGAAAGGGGGCCCGGGGCCAAATGAGTTTGGGAAACGCTGAATTTATGGTTTCTTTTCTGCGGACTTCTTGCAACTTTCAATGTGCTGGGCACATTATGAATCTCCGAGGGGTGAGGGCTGGAACAGCTTTCCCCACACTTCACTGTCATCACTTTTTTCTGAGGAACAGCCTGTGGGATGAGTATCGCAAAGAACACTTTGGGGAAGATCAGCCAAGTAGTCATCAGGGGTTCGCGGCCCCCAAACAAGAGTTCTGGACCCCAGCCAAGTCAGCCATCTGGCACCCAACCTCTCCAAAGTGGTTCCCACCTTGTTGGAGTTAGCCCAGGACCCAGCCAGACTTCCAAGACCACTTCAAAGCATGATGACCTGGAGTCTCCACCTGGGATCTAGTCTCAGCCTAAGCTGACCTTCTCCTTACCCACTGAACTTGTCCAGCCATCCCCAAAGCCAAGGTCAAGCCGGAATTAGACTTATGGGGAATGGGAACCCAGGCACCCCAAGAAGACGCAAGACAGGGATCCCTAAGGCCCTAATTTTTAATATTTTGCACATTGTTCCAATTTCTGTGCTTCCTAATATGTTTTGCAGCATGGCACCGATAGAGAATTTTAATATTTGTGTGGCACACTGAACGAGAGTAAGACCGCCCATAATCACAGATAACCACCCCCAGAGTGGAGGCTTTCACTAGCTTGGTACACTTATAACCCATCCAGGGACCGGGGCAGTCACATTGGGTATTGGGGTGCTTCATACCTGTAGCATACCCTTATTCCCTGATATTTCAGTTAGAAAAACATGTCCCATTTGTGGGGACAGAAGAAGAAGGAAGGGGAGGAGGAAGAGAGGAAAAGGAGAGAACCGACCTTTTTTGTACTAAGTACAGATTTGACGTACAGTATTTCACCTGATCTGCATGTTGGCCTGGGGGGTATTACCTCATTTTACAGATGAAAAAAACTGAGCTTTGAAACCTTAAGGAAGTGGCTCAAAGTCACCCACTAAGAGTGAGAGCTAGAACCCAGACTAGGCCTTGCCTAACACCCAAACCTTTATGGCCTCTCTGAGGGGCAGGCAGGCTGCACTTGGGTGGAACCCCTCCCCCCCCCCCCCCCCCCCGCCCCGGGGCCTCTCACATACACCCTGATGGACAGACATGCTAGCATTCGGGAGGGGGCGACAGACTCACTCATAGCTCCAGGGAGAGATAGACCTGCTGTTGAGGGGTCCGTCTTCACTGGCCCTGCAGGATTCTGGGTGGTGGGTGAGGCTAGTGGCCTCTTGGGGGAGCTTGAGCACAGTGTTCCCCTTCAGAGACTCGTGAGCGGGGTCCTGCCTTTTGCTGGGGCAGCATCTGGGCCAGTGGGTGCAGTCCTTCCGGATCCGAAAATTGAGGCTGTGGGTTCCCATGGCCATTACCAAGAACACGATCACCTACGGGGAAAGGCCAGTGAGAGAACTGCTCTCAACTAATCAGGGTGCTCCCTCCCCAGCTGTTCCCTGAGAGCCTGGTTTCCAGCTCCACCTGGACCCCAGCCCCAAACCCAGAGCCTGGCCTCTCTCCACCCTCAGCAACGCCTCAGCACCTGTCAGGCCCCCTCGCACTCACCTGGTTCATGCCTGATGCTTCTCGCCCAGCCACGGTGCTGCACTGGCTGACAGGTGGGGCCTTGTGGAAGCAGGCTGACTGGAGCAGCTGGGGCGCCCTGGTTTTATTTTCAGCAAACCTGTTTTGTTTATTCAAATTTATTTCCACGACCTTTTGGAGGGAGTGACCTGACATTAAAAAACAAAACAAAACCAAAAAAACCCTGCAAGTGTTTCCAAAAGCTGCTTAAATGTTATATTCATGGAAGTTATAATTCACATCACACCTGGGGAGCCTATTGGGGAAAATCTGTTCTTTGCACCTTTCTGGGTGTGGGGTCAAAGTAATAGTATTCTGCTATTCTGGGCATTGGAGAACTGGCATTATGGGAATTTCTCTGGTTGGCTTGGTACCCCAAATTCGGGAACATCATCTGGTCTGTCTTCAGGAGGCCTCATTTCCATGCCCCACCCAGGGCCTTGTCTCAGCCATTCCCTTTCTTCTCAGAAAGCCTCCTGATCACCCACCTTAGTGAACACTTCCCTCTATCTACTTTGACCCTTAACCCTTCTGTTCTCTGACCCCTTCCTCGCTTTCGATGATGCCAACATCTAGGACCCCCATCACCCAAGACTTCTTTCTCATTGTCCATTACCCACTCCCTAACTTCCCCTCACCCTCTCCAGTGGCTGCCTCACCCTCCACCTCACCCTTCCCTGACCCCCTTTGGGCCAGGGATGCAGGATGCCTAAACCCACAGGACTGCCAGGAATGCCCTGACCCCATCAGTTTGTTGGCTGGACGTGCAGGTCTGTTGGAAGAAGATGTGGGTGGTTGCTTCCATTGCATGAAGGAGGTGAAGCCAGGAAGGGGAAGGGCTTAGTTCTTAACAGCTTCACCTAAGACCCAGCAGGAGGTCCCAGCTCCAGAGCAGGCCTGCCCCTACCCCAACTCAAGGGCGCTGGGGACAAGGGCCATAGCTGGGGTAGCTGCCCTTCTCAGACCATGGGACAAGTCCACCCAACCTCAGCTCCACCCCCAGCTCCGTGGGCCACTGTTGGCCAGGAAGGGGCATATGTGCTCAGAAATGCTTTAACTAGGCCTAACCCCAAAGACGTGAGTCAGCCAGGGGTCACTGCTCCTGCGAGACACTGTGCCAAGAGCGGGCCACCTACTTCCCTCCAAGCCTTTTCTCTCCTATCGATCTTGCCCATTGATCCCCTGCATCCCCCACACCCACAACCCACCCCCCCACACACACTCATACCCAGACATGGTCTCTAGAATCATGTTTTCTGATTTGCATGTGCTTTCCCTTAGAAAATACTCCTCTAGTAACCAGGGACTCCGAAAGTAAACAAAGGGAACCAGGAATAAGTGAAACTGCAGAGTGAGGAGGAATTCTTCAAATGCTGCAGGGAAAAGCAGCTGCAGAGCAGAGGAGTGATGAGATCGGGGGCGGTCTGGAGAATTGGGAGAAGCTGTTGTAGTGGCTTTGGGGAAGCCTGGAACTGGGGGTGAGGCGGGGGCGTAGGGGAGAGAGGTGGTAGCTGGGAGAGCAGGAGCTCTTAGGAAAAGCACTGAGGCGGGGAACATGCCACCCCACTCCCATTGCCCCGCTGTCTGCCCTATGCTCCCCAACGCCCTCTCGCTTCTGCACGCCACTGACCTCAGCTCCTGTGTATCATGTGCCAGGCTAGGGCCAAGCCCTCTACATGCATCAGCTCATTTTATCCTTACAACAAAACCACGAGATGGAAACTAATACACCCATATTACAGATGACAAAACTAAGGCCCAGAGAAATTTAGTAACCTGCCCAAGGTTGCACAGTTAGGAGGAGGCAGAGCTGACTTTTTACTCCAGCCCTGACCAGCTCAAAATCTAATCTCCTGGCACACAGGTGCCACACTGGGCTGACCCCCAGTCAGCTGCAAATGGAAGAGAAGTGCCCCCCCCCCCCCCCCCCCCCCCCCCCCCCCCCACCCCCGTCTGTGCTTTCCTGCTTACCCAGGCTTGGGCCGGGACAGGTCTCACCTGAACCTGCCAGAGGCCACCATGGGACATTCCTGCCCACTCGGGCACTCAGCCCTGCGGTCTGGGATCCACTGCTCTAGCTCCATATTCCCCCGCCTTTGGCCTGGCACATGGTTACCAGGGTGGCTTTTGGTGCTCCTGAGAAACCCCTAACCCCAGAGAAGGCTGTGAGGGGGCACTGCTCTCCCACAAGAGCTGGATCCCTATGGGTGTCCCCCAAACCAATAAGAGCCTCAGAGCCTGACATTGGCCCAGATCTTCCCATCTTGGCCCTGTCCAGGAGGGGTGCTCGAAAGAACTGGAAGTGCTTGTTGGGCTTGTTGATGCTGCCAGAGACCCACACCACCTTTCAGGAGAGGTCTTTGGGGTGTCCTCCTGCCTCTGTACCCGGACGTCCTCTGAGGAAAGCCCTAAGGGGCAAAGGGAAGGCCCCTGCGAGCACACAGTGGCTCCCAGGGCTGGCCTTTCCCCCCACTGTGGTGATCGGCTCTGACCTGAGAACCCGGGCTCTGAGTCACACGCACCCCACCCCCTCCGGTTTGCTCAGCCTCTGTCCTTATCTCCCAGCCGCTCTGTGAGATTCCTTTAGGTGATTCCCTGCCATGAGAAATATTTTCCAGAGGGTTTTCCTCCTGGGGGAACTAGTTTTGGAATCCCTGAGTCACTTCAGCTTCCAGGGAACCCTTGGGGGTGTGGGGAGATAGGGGTGGCAATGGGAAGAACGCTGGAGGCGGAAGCAAAGGAAAGTTCACCTCACACCTGTCCTCACTTGCCTAGGCATGGTCCCCGCAGCCAGAGGGGGCTGGCCAAGCCCCTGGGGGGAGGGATCCGCACCCAGCAGGGAGGGGCAGGGGAGATGGGATGGGAGGCAAGACCCTGCGGGCTTGCAGGAAGCCAGAACGTGGCTGTCCTGCCCTTCCACAGAAAGACACGCCAGTCCTCACCTGCTCTCCCGAAATACTGCTGAAACCACAGGACTCAGCAGGGTCTGCAGAAGCTCATCTGCACACACCTGATGTGAGGGCCCAGCACCGGCGGTTAAAATGCTGAAATCCTTCTGCCCCCACTGGTAAATCCATGCTGTCCTCGGTCCCGGGGGCATCTCTGGGATCACAATCTACCTATAAGCCAGCAACTGAACACCTGGCCCGGATGGAGGCCTCTAGAATACTGCTCCCGTGCCCTGATTACTAAGTGATAATGGTCCTGGTTGCTAGTTATTGGTAGTATCACCTTTAGTTACGAAGATGCTTAGGCTTAGGAGCCTGCTTTCAAAGAGAACCTTCTCTGGGGCCCCTGGGTGGCCCAGTCAGTTAAGTGTCCAACTCTTGGTTTCGGCTCAGGTCATGATCTCCAGGGTCTTGAGATCAAGCCCCACATCAGGTTCCACGCTCCGCAGGGAGTCTGCTTGAGATTTTCTCCCTCTGCCCGCCCCACTCTCTCTCTCTCTCTCAAATAAATAAATGAGTCTTTAAGAAAGAAAGAAAATAAGAGAGAGAAACTCGTCTGGCCTGGGAGACACGTGGAAAATCCGGGTGAACTGGACAAATAGCCCCGCAACTCCCTCCCCTCAGCCCAGTGCTGCTGCCCGCCCATGGAAGCCCTGGGCTTGCTCAGATTTCTCCCATAGTCACCGCTGCCCTGTTCATTCATCCACTCGGCAGCTATTTATTGAGCACCAGTATATGTCAGACACTATTCTGAATGCTACGAGTACAGAGGAGGACAAGCCAGATAAGGTCTCTGCCCCTCGTGAAGCTCACGTTTTAGGAGGAGACAGATGAGAAACAAGGAAACCAGATCATTTCTGATAATAATTAGTGCTATGAAGAAAATGCAACAGTGTTATGAGACAGGGGGCGAAGGAAGGTAGAAGGAGGGTGCTGCTGGGACCTGGAAAGCCAGGGAAGGCCTTTCCGAGGATGAGGAATTTGACTTGATGATGGAAAGCATGTGGGGGAAGAGTGGTCCAGGCAGAGGTGGCAAGATAGGCAAAGTCCTAGAGCTGGGAAAGAGCTGGGAGTATCTGAGAGCAGAAAGGACGATGTGGATGGGGAACAAAGGATAAGGGGAGAGCCAGATGAGATAAGGCAAAGAGGGGGGCAGTGGCCAGATCGCAGAGGGTCTTACCGGTTGTGACAGAGCATTTGGATTTTATTCCAAGGTCCTGACTGGATTCAAGCATGATCTATGTGATGTGAGTTTCTCAAGGGCATGCACTGTGTCCTTGGCCTTCTGCTGCCCCCATAGGGCTTGCATCAAATAGCAATAATAATAGTTGCTTTTATCCAACATTTACATAGCATGGGCCAGGCTCTGTTCTCAGGAATCTCTTAATCCTCACAAAAAGTCTGATGCTATTGATTTCATTATTATTTATTTGTCAGAGAGAGAGAGTACAAGCAGGGGGAGCGGCAGGCAGAGGGAGAAGCAAGCTCCCCACTGAGGATTAGTCTTGATCCCAGGACCCCGGGATCATGATCTGAGCAAAAGGCAGACGCTTAACCGACTGAGCCACCCAGGAGCCCCTAATGATTTCATTATTATTCCCACTTTACAGACAGGGAACCAGAGGCTCCAGGAGGTCATGCCAAGGTCACTAACCAGTGTTGAAACCAGGATTAGAACCCAGACAATCTGGTTGCTGTGGGGTCCCAAGAGAGGAGAACTGGAAGAAGCTCTGAGTACCTGAGTTTTGAGGAGCAAGAGGAACAAGAACACTCATGATATGGGATGGAAGAAACCAGCAGCTGGCCCTGCTGGGAAGGGGAGAGAAACTGGGGCCCAGAAAGCCAGATGGAGGGGTTCCTTCCTTGCTACCCCTGGAATATGGCCCGGACAAGCCCTGAAGGGGAGGGCCCAGCTGCCTGAGGCTGCCACCCACCGCCCACCCAGGGTCTAACTGCCCAGCCGGGGTTCTGCCCAACCTCACCTGGAGCCCAGAGCTCTCCCTGAACAGGTAGAATCGCCTTAAACCTCTGCAAAGGAGAAGGCAGAGATGAGGTAAGGATGGGAAAAGACTCCTCTTGGCCTCAACAAAGAAACACTTTCAGTTTTCATGAAAGTACAAGCGGGGAGGAGGGGGCGGGGGCAAGGAGCCAAGGTGAGGAAAAGCCACGGAGGGAGATCTCTGTGCTAGGCATTTCACATATATTTACTCTTCACCGAAGACACTGCAGCAGATGAGGAGCTGAGACTCAGAGATGTTACATAACTTGACCAAGGTCACACAGCTAATAAACCAGGATTCATTCCTGAGTCCGACTGGCTCCATTCCATGCCTGGGCACTCCAGAAGCACTGTCTCGTTATCCTGCAGGTTTGTACTCTGCTTCCCCTCACCTACATTTATTTCCCCGGGCACTGAGCTCGGACAGTGAGCCCCAGTGCCCTCCTCCCAAGCCACCATTTCGCCTGGTCCTAGCACTTCTTTCCTGCCTAGTCCTGCCTCTTTGGCCCCCATCTATTTCTCCTTGTGCCCCTCTGAGCATTCATCTTTGGGAATTGGATTTCCTGCCCACCTCTATCTTGGGCCCCAATTACCAGGCAGAGCAAAGCAAGTCACTCCCCAGCAACTGAATGTCGGTGTTGCAGGCAGCCGGCCTCCCCCCATCCGCGCCCCCGCCCTGGGGCTGGGGTCTGGAGGAGATTGGACTGGGATGCGGAGCTCTCCCTTCAGATCCATCTGGAAATTTATAAGTTCCTCTACCATCCTGAGGGGTCTAAGTCTATTCAGAATCCCCAGGCCCATGCTCAGGTCTGCACCCCAGCTGTGAGCCAAGCCCAGAACCAATACTGTACTGTCCATCCCCCCACTCACCCCAGAATCTCTTCCTAACCCATCCCATAGGTACCACTTCTCCCCTCCGCACAGGATTCTTCACAGGTGCCCAGGTGACAGGGAGGGGGAGCCAGCCCCCTCCCCTGCTAGGACATGCCTGGATGTGTGGGCCTGTGCAATGGGAGGAGAGAAGGAGGGGAGCACCTGTTCAAGGCCTCAGGTTCACAAAGGGCCTGCAATTAGACTTCTGATGTTATCTCCATATGAGGTTATACATAGAGTCATCGTCTGTTTTATAGGTTTGAAGTGTTAATTTGTTCAAGGTGAACACTGAAAATCTACTACAATTTTTCAATCCTGTGTGGCATCTCACTTTTCAACACCAGGAACCTCAAAAATGGAAGAAGGGAGGCTCCCTTCCAGCCTAAGAGGCCTTGAGGTGTGCCCCAAAAGGAAGAAGCAGGAGATGGGGGTGGGTGGAGGGAAACAGCACACACTAAGGAGAGTGGGGACCCAAGAACCCTGTCCTTTCAGCTGATCCCAGCTCCTCTGAAAGAGGTCTGCCCTTTTGTGCCCGCAGCCCGCCCTCCTGCTCCCCGAGGCCGAGGCCGCAGAGCGAGCCAGAGTGAGGGCGGGGGACAGGCCCAGACTGGCAGAGGAGTGTAAGAGGCGGCACGACCCGCCCGCCCGCAGCTCTGGGACCAGGCTCAGACCCCCACTCGTCGTCCCCTCCCCGCTCGCCCCCCAGGCACGGCCAGCCAACCCTGTCACCGCTGCGGAGGCAACGCCAAGGAGAGGAGACGCTCGGCTGAGGACCCCAGAAAGGAGGAAGGAGCGCGCTCCCTCCCACGGGAAAGACATGTGGGGCTCATGAAAGGGACGCGGAGAGGGGCGCGGGGCTGGCGGGGCAGAGCGGGGGCGTGGCGGGGTGAGGGAAGCTCCCAGGAGCGAGCGCACCAGACCACGGGAGGTCCGTCGCGACGTCCGGAGCGAGAGGCGCCGGGGAGCGGGCCCGGGAGGGGGCGTGCAGTTTGGCCCGAGGGTCCCGAGCTGAAACTCAACACCCGCCTTTGGAGGGATCGTCCTCCTTTCTCCTCCGCCCCTTCCCTTCCCCTCCCTTTTCCCCTCCCTCCTTTCTTTTAATCCCCAGGACTGAGCCCCGCGCCGGAGCGGAGAGGGCCCGAGGGGAAGAGAAAGGAACTGCCCCGAGAGGGAGCCGGGAGCCGGGGAAGGGGAGGGAAGGGGAGCCGCGCGCGCGCGGGGGCTGAGCCCGAAGGCCACGCGCGACCCCTCGGAGCCTTCGCAGCCCCCTCAGTGTCCCCCCTCCCCGACCCTCCTCCAGGCGAGTCCACGGGCCCCTGGCCCCTGCTCCTCCTTCGCCTTCTCTTTGCTGCTTCTTTTGCTTTGTGGCCTTTCTCTCCGTCCCCAGAGACACCCGGGAGCTGCCCCGAGCTCCAGGGCGCGCCGAGGGGCCCTGCGGAGGGTGCGCGTGAGCGGGCCGCGGGGTGGCGGCGCGCGGGGGGGCCCCGCGGAGGCGTGGGGAAGGCCGTCCCGCCCCTTCGGGCCGAGCCCGCGTGCGGGGAGCGAGGTTCCGTCGCGGCGTCCCCCGAGCCCCGGGCGTGCAGAGGGCGAGTGTGCGTGAGTGTGAGCCCGCCTCGCCGCCGGGCGTGCGAGTGTCTGGGCCGAGCGCTGCCCTCGGGCGACGCAGCTCAACCGCCACGCTCTCGGAGGCCTCCGGCGCCAGCCTGGCCTCCTTTCGCCAACTTGGGCGAGTTTGAAGAGGGGCGAACGTCTCAGTGCTCGCTCGCCCCACCCCCTCGCAGCTGGGCAGCCACAGGGCCCCGGGCCGCTCTACCACAGCCCTGGGAGCACCGCTCTCTGCCGCGGCCCCCGGCTGGGGAGCGTTGGCCCCTGAACTCGCCCGTCCAGCCCAACCGCCCCGGCGGCTTCTCCCAGCCCTCGGGGCCGTCCTGAGCGGCCTGGCGAGGCGTCGAGCGCGGCCCCAGCTCCCGCCTCCTCGGTGCCCCGGCCCTGGGAGGGAGCTTTCGGCCCATGCGGACCCGGGGTCCCTCCGCGGCCTAGGCCAGGCAGCTCCAGGGGCCTGGCCAAGCCCGTGGTCCCCGGGACGGCACGGAGCGCACGCCCTTGGATGAGGTCCCGCAGCGACGCCCCGGCCCGCCCCGCTCCTCCTCCTGCCCGGCCAAGCTGCCTCCCATTTGGGGAGTTTTGTGGGTTTTCTTTCTCCTCCTCCAACCTCCGCGGAGGCCACGACTCAGGCGCCGCAGCCGGGGGCCGCCTCCATGGTGCCGGGCGGCCGCTGCTGAAGTCAGCGAAAGCGAGCCTGGCCTGGAGCGGGCCGCGCGGGAGGCCAAGGCCATGGCCATAGCCACGTCGGTGAGTCCACCAGGGAGTGGAGGCTGCGGGCCATAGGCCTCCACGGTCTGCCCTGCACTCCTGTCACTTTTATTTCTGCTTTCTCTTTGTCTTTCTCCCTGGGCCCTTTCTTCTCCGAGAGGCTGTGTCCTCCACCCCCCCCACCCCCACTTTTGTTTCCCTCTCTCCCTCTCACTCCCCTTCCCTAGCTGCTTCTGGGTCTAGGTTCCCCCTCTCCCCTCCTCCTCCCCATTCTCCTCTTTTTCTTTCTAGAGGCTGTCCCTGGATGGAGGGGAGGGGGCAAGCCTAGCCCGAGTCCTATCTGCTGTTTTAGGGGCGGGAACAGATGGCCACCGGTGGTTGGCAGGGGCTTGTGATTGGGAGGCAAGTAAAAGGTTGGGGGGGGGGATTGAAAGAACGGAGGTGGCTCCAGGAAAATGGGAGAGGTCAAAGAGGCCCTTCTCTGGAGGAAGGATGGAGAAAAGGGGGGGGGGGGGATAGAGCAAAAGAGGGAGATCGGGAGGGGAGAGAGAGAAAATAGAGGGAGCAGGAGAGCTGATGTCAGCCAGCCTCTGGCCACTTTCCGGGGACTGGTGACAAAGGGAGGAGACAGCCGGCATGATGGGACGGTGGGAGGAGGCCTCCCAGAGAGCGTGTGGCCCACTGCCACCCCCAAGTTAAGGCAGCCACTCCCTCGCAAGGCAGCCGGGCCCCTGAGGAGCGGGTAGGGCAGAGGTGGCCACACCCATCATCAATCAGTCTATCAGCAACTCTGGCCTGGGTTCCTGAAGCCGTGAGGCCCAGAGGTTTGGCCCCATTGGACGGAATTCAAACCTTAACACAAGGAGGAGCTCTCCACAGCCCCACCTCTGCTTTCTGCCCAGCAAGCCTTGTGGTGTGAATCCAAGCAACTCTGTCCCCTTTCCACCCTTCCCTAGACCCTGTGATTCCCGGGGAAGGCAAGGCTGCTGCTTGCTTTCTGGCCCCCTCCAAATGGGTACTCTGGGAAGGAGGACTGTGAGGCTGGAAAGGCGAGAAGCATGGCTCCTGACATCCTCCCATACCCCTCGAGGACGAGTTCAGTTTTCACTCCTTCTCAGACCCTAGCTCCTTTTAGCTCAGTCTGTATGATGGTGAGAAGACCTTAACTCAGAGCCTGGAGAGGGGGAGGTCCTGAAAACAGTAGCTCAGGGCTAGCTGGTCAGCTGGTCTGCTTTGTAGTCCCAGGAGGTAGATTTTTTACCTAGAGGTGGGGAGTGGCATTTGTGCTAATCAAACTCACAGGGTCCTAATAACAGCTAATAGTTTTTGAGCATATACTGGCCCTGTGCTGGTCCTAAGCTTTGTCTTGGTTTGTCCTGGTTGTTTGGTGCATTATCTCCTCCAGTCCTCGCCGCAACCCCATGAGGATGGTGCTGTTATTATCCGGGACTGGATATTTGGATATGGACATGGAAGTCTACAAAGGAGGAGACCGAAGGCTTGGGAAGGTCAAACAACCTGCCCGAAGTCACCAGTTAGAAAGGGACAGAGCCAGGACTCAACCCTGGGTCTGTCTGCCTCAGAACTGTGCTCTTCACCCCCTGCCTAATCCAAAACACTAATTTCTAATTTACAATTAGAAAGAAGAGTGCTGAGCTAACCAGGAATTTGTGCCATCTGGTTAGCATGTTTTCTTTCTGTGGGATAATATCCTTTAGAAGCCAAAATATAATCAGAAAATGGTTTGATCTGGAACCAGGCAAGAGGAAAAGTCAGTTTGTTGTTAAAATCACCCAGCCATGAGGGCTGGACCACCTCTCCATGCACATGGGAAATGCCAGTCAAGAGAAACATGCACTCCTGCTGGCTGAGCAGGGCCTCCTTCTCTCTAGGGTCTGGGGGCCAAATGCACCCCTGCCGGAGATCTTTAGCTTGAGATGTTTTACTGAATCAGGGCACATGGATTCCCTACTCCGGTGATGCCTAACTACCTGCTTTCCGCCACCGCTGTTTGGGGTCCTGCCAGCAAGCATGGTCACTTAGCAAGCATAACCCAACCAGAATATATTTCGATACTGTGAGTGGTGTAAGATTGATTCTACCGAAGGACAGCATGGGACCGGAGCCCTGTGAGGGGTGAAATGCAAAGGAAAGTCGGGTATAATGAAGACTTCGTATGCGCTTGAGTCATGTTTGAGTCATGGACTCTACTTAACCAAGAGGTTAAGTTACTAATAGAAGAAGAAAGTATAACCTCATTTTTGTGATCGTGGAGAAGCAGTAGGGGTTGATTGAGAGTGCTGGCTCTGGAGTCAAACAGCCTGGGGTTCAAGTCACCTCCACCAGCGGCACCAGCTCTCCGTTGTGGGCGGAGTCCTACCCTCTCTGTCCCGGCCTCCTTTCCAAATGGGGTAATGATGGCTCCTTCCTCATAAGGATGTTTTGAGATTAAATGAGATGAGATGATTAGTGTGAAGACTTGCACCATGTCTGGATACATAATTTGCACTTGATATCTGTGACTTACCACCTGAGCAGGTGGCTCTCAGAGCAACAAAGCTTAGACGTCCCTACCAGACAGGACTGGAAACAGGCTGATAAATGTTTGCTCTTGGTTGGTCTGCCAGGCCCTCCTCCACACACACACACACACACACACACACACACACACACACACACACACACAGTAGAGTGTATACTCTTTCTCCTCTCCATGGTAACGTCAGCTTCCTCTGATAGAACCTTATTTGCCAAGACTGAGAACAAAACAGTTGCTTCAGTCTCTGTTTTCTTCCTTTTTATGCCTAGGCACTGTCTGGGCTGGGTTTTTCCCAGTCTCTCTCGGACTGATGGGTCTCTGCTGCCACTCAATCTAATTCTGCTTGTAGGGGATGCTGACTGGGAAACAGGGAAGGTGAAGGAGATTCTCCGGCAGACCTTAGCAGGGCTTTCTCATGTACACAAAGCTTTGGAGGAAATTCATTCAACACATGTTCACTGAGACCTGATTCCAGGTGAAGCCCTTTCACAGGGGCCAGGAATATAGCAGTCCCTGTTCTCCCAGAGCTTACAGGGTAAGGGAAGAGGTAGATAATAAGAAATGAAATTGGCAAATAGTATAAAGTAAGATGAAGGAAACAATGGTGGAGACAGACACAGAGTGGGGTAGGGAGAAGAGTGAAGAAAAGACCTTTTTGAGAAGGAGACACTTAAGCAGAAGTGAAGGATGCAAAAGGGCCAGTCAGGTGATGAGTCAGGCCAAGAGCATTCTGGGTCAAGGAAACCACAAGCGCAAAGGCCCTGAAGCGGGAAAGAATTTCTCTAGTTCAAGGAATAGAAGGGAAGAGGAAGAGTACAGGGGATGAAGCTGGAGACAAGGCAGGACCCAGTCAAGAAGAGCTGAGTCAGTTCAGATTTGTAGCTTGAGGGAAATGGGGGGCTCTCTGATATTTCTGAGCAAGGGACCTGATGACCTGATATGTGTGTGAGACCCCTCTCCCCGCTCCCGCCTCACCCAGCAGGCCCAGCTGGCCCGGGCACTCTACGACAACACCGCTGAGTCCCCCCAGGAGCTGTCCTTCCGCCGAGGGGACGTTCTACGGGTACTGCAGAGGGAGGGCGCTGGTGGGCTGGATGGCTGGTGCCTCTGCTCTCTGCACGGCCAGCAGGGCATTGTGCCCGCCAACAGAGTGAAGCTTCTTCCTGCGGGCCCGGCACCCCAGCCCAGCGTCACCCAGGTGCCCCCAGCCCAGCCTGGCTCACCACATCCAGCCCCAGAGCACGGCAATGAGGACCAGGAGGTGAGAGCTGGAGCCCTCCCCACCCCAGGCCAGAAGAGCCCCGTTGCGCTCTGCTGGAACCTGCAGCAAGGTGGGGCAGGACGATCCCTGAGACCGCTGCTCTTCACCCACCCGGCACTGGGTGAAACCTGTTTGCCACCCTTCCTGGGCTCTCATCCCATTGGCACGGGGGCCGGGGGGTGGTTGGAAGGGGTGTTAGCTCCTCTATGGCATATATTAGCTGCTTCTCTCGTCCCCACTCCTGACCCACCTGTCTCTCTTGACCCCCCAGGTATATGTGGTGCCACCCCCAGCTCGGCCCTGTCCTACCTTAGGACCTCCGGCTGGACCCTGCCTGCCCTCCCCTGATCCCATCTACAAGGTCCCCAGAGGGAGTGGGGCCCAACCGGCTGCCCCTGGAGACACGCTGGAGGTGAGGGCTAGACATCCATGTGTATGTTTGGCAGGGAACAGAGGGCTCTCACTGGGCGTCCACCGCGGAGTCAGGATAACCGATGGCTCTGCTCCCTCTCCAGGTCTATGATGTGCCCCCTACTGCCGTCCGAGTTCCGTCCAGTGGCCCCTATGACTCCCCTGCCTCCTGCACCCGCCCTCTGGCCCGGATTGCCCCGCAGCCCCCTGGAGAGGATGAAGCTCCCTATGATGTGCCCTTGACCCCAAAGCTACCGCCAGAGCTGGAACCGGATCTGGAGTGGGAGGGGGGCAGAGAACCCGAGCCCCCCCTCTACGCTGCCCCCTCCAACCTGAAACGGGCCTCAGCCCTGCTCAATCTATACGAAGCGCCAGAGGAACTCCTAGCAGATGGGGAAGGTGGAGGCACCGATGAGGGCATTTACGATGTGCCCCTGCTGGGGCCAGAGGCACCCCCTTCTCCAGAGCCCCCAGGAGCCTCAGCCTCCAGTGACCTGGACACCGTGGCCCTGCTTCTGGCCAGAAGCCCCCCACTCCCACACAGGCCCCGCTTGCCCTCAGCCGAGAGCCTGTCCCGCCGCCCTCTGCCTGCCCTGCCTGTCCCTGAGGCCCCCAGCCCTTCCCCTGCTCCCTCTCCTGCTCCAGGCCGGAAAGGCAGCATCCAGGATCGACCTCTACCCCCACCCCCACCCCGCCTGCCTGGCTATGGGGGCCCCAAGGTTGAGGGGGATCCAGAGGGCGGGGAGGTAGAGGATGATCCAACAGGACACCATAATGAGTATGAGGGCATCCCGATGGCTGAGGAGTACGATTATGTCCACCTGAAGGTGAGCTCCCCTCCCACCAGAAATGCCCCCCAAGGTAACCAGAGGGAGGAGTGAGGAGGCCTGGGGCCCAGAGGGACCCTCCGTTTCTTCCCTTCTTCCTTCCTCCACTGGCCCTGCACCCTATGGCCTGGGACCCCAGTACTTGGTCCCACCACGTGTACCGGTGCCACACTCCTAAACCCAGCCTGGGGTCCCCAAGCCATCTGACCTGCCACCAGAACTCTCCGAGACCTGGAGTCAAGGGCCTGCAACCTCTGATGGCCGTAGAGACCTGGGGAAGAAACGGGGAGGGGGAAGGGGCAGGAACACAGCAGGAGAGGGGTGGGGGGCACCTGCCCTGCTCCTCCACCCCTGCTCTGAGACCCTGGTCCCTCCCACAGGGCATGGATAAAGCTCAGGGATCTAGGTCCCTGGATAAGGCCTTCCCAGGGGATCCTGAACTGCTGGAGAGGGGGTCACCGGAGCAGCAGGTAACCCTGTGGGGACGGTGCTAGAGAAGGGGCACAGGAAGGAGGAACAGGAACTTGGAGGAAGCAGCAAGGGAGAGAGATTTAGGGTGGGGGTAAGAACTCAGGGAGCCAGAGCTGGGGTAGAGAGAAGCAAGAATTCGGCAGGAAGGACTGGAACCTGGAAAAGGATATCAGGAATTCAGAAAGAGGGGAAAGAATGTGTTGGAGAGGAATCAGAAAACCAAGCAGCCAAGGAAGCAGAGAGAATTTTGGGCTGGGCCAGGTGACTTCTGAAGCTCCTTCCAACTGAATTCCTGGGTTCCTAAGAGACGGGGCTTCTAATCCCAGCTCCACCAGTAAGAAGCCAGGGCCCTGAAGTCACCAGTTAATCTCTCTGGGCCTCAGGAAAGTAAGATGGTCTCCCCGACTGTCTAGAATGGTCCTAAGCATAGCTACCATTTATCAGGTAGATGCCAAGTGCGGACCCTGTGCTAAGCACATCGCACAGGTCAGCACTAATCACAGCCACAGTCAGTACTGGTACAGTGCTCACCGTGTGCAACGTTCTGTCCTAAGCCCTCTCTGCATGCTGTGGCATTCACTGCCCCGCAGCCGTGGGAGGCAGACGCTAGAACGGCACTATCCAATAAGGTGGCCACTAGCCACATGCGGCTACGGCGCACTTGAAATGTGGCTAGTCTGAACTGAAAGGCACGGTAGGTATAAAACAAACGCACACCAGATTTTGCACTTAGAATGAAAAGAAACGTCAGTCATTTTTATATTGATTACATGTTGAAATTACAACAATTTTTATATCTGGAGTTAGAAAAATCTTTTTACTTTTCTCAACATGGCTACTAGAAAAATTTTGATTACACATGTGGTTCCCATTATGTTGATACTGGACAGCATAAAATGGGACAGATGCCCCATTTTAGAGATAAGGAACCAAGTTCAGAGACTAGTTTGAATCCAGATTGATCTGACATCAGCTCCTCCGGGCACTTTCCTGGCCCTGGCTATGAGAATTTAAACGTTCTGGTGGGCGGAGGGAGGAGCTCGGGTAAAAAGGAGGGAGTGAAAGGAAGGAACGAGGAACGGAGGAAGGGAAGGAGGGAGGAAAGCAGTGCAGGAGTAGCACCACTGGAGCGTGCCTGCCAACCACTCCTCTTGCCGCCAGGAGGCCCCGTCCCCGGGGGAGCCGCTGGATCTGCCCACCGGAGACCTACAGCTCCTGCACTTCTACGCAGGCCAGTGCCAGAGCCACTACTCAGCACTGCAGGCAGCCGTGGCAGCCCTCATGTCCAGCACCCAGGCCAAGCAGCCCCCACGCCTCTTCGTGCCCCATGGCAAGCGGGTGGTGGTGGCCGCTCACCGCCTGGTGTTTGTAGGGGACACTCTGGGCCGGCTGGCAGCGTCCGCGCCTCTGCGAGCGCAGGTCGGGGCTGCAGGTACGGCACTGGGCCAGGCACTACGGGCCACGGTGCTGGCTGTCAAGGGGGCCGCGCTGGGCTACCCATCCCACCCTGCGGCCCGAGAGATGGCGCAGCGCGTGGCGGAGTTGGCAGGGCAGGCCTTGCAGTTCACCTCTCTGCTCTCCAGCCTGGCCCCCTGAGGGTCCCCTCCAGGACCTGCTCCTCCCCTCTCCTGCCTGCTGGAGCCCCCTTTTGGGCCTTGGGTGGCCGGAGGGCTCCGTTTTAGGGACCGGGAGAGGCGGGGGCGTCTTTCCCCTTCCAGTCATCTCAGTTTCTCACAGAGATGTTCCTCCCCCTCCCGCAGCTTTTTGTACGAGCCATTTTGTATAAATTATTTATATTTAATATTATTCCCTGTTTTGTCAGGGGCAAGTGCCAGGCTCTTTGGGGCAGGGAGGAACTGGACTCTTTTCTCTCAGCCTGGGGTGGAGGTTCTTGGTCACTGCACTGGCCCCCACCTCTGGAAATGGCCCCACAGAGAAGCAGGTGCCTGAATCTTGGGTTCACCCGGAGCCCCTTTCTTGTCCTGGTTCTTGGCTCTAGAACGTCAGCACCTCACTGTTGGCCGAGAGTGAGGGCAGGACATTGACCGCCCAAAATGTGGAGGTCTGGGAGAGGCCCGAGGGCTCCTCCCCATGGGAGGCAGGACAGAGCTGGGCCTCAGTAAGCCCTGCTGTCTGGTTCTCTGCCTCTGCTTCTTGGGTGCTTGGGGGAGGAGCTGGGCCTGGTGGCCCTTGGCCAAACCGACGGGACACACACTGTGGGCAGGATGTCCTTAGGTTTGGGGGGAGATTTTGCTGTTATTTTCAGTAACTATTCATTCGGCGGGGTTCAGCTCCCATGATATGTGCCAAGCACAGTTCTGAAGGTACACCGGGATGGGATGGACATAACTGTGTCAGTTAAAATAAGTAAATAAATAAAAAAAAAATACCTGCCACAGATTCAACAGTTGCTGGTAATGGAAATAAACAGGGTGTTATGAGGGACGCTGGTAATGGAAATAAACAGGGTGATATGAGGGACTAACTGGATGAGGGAAAGGCCATTGAAGGAGACTGGACAGGATGGTGGGGAGGTGATATCTGAGCTGAGGCCCCAGGGATGAGAGCACCAAGAAGAGTCTGAGAACCAGCATTCCCAGAAAGCAGACAGATTACTGACTGGGGTGGGGGCCTTTCCTTCAAGACTTCACTGTCACACAATGTCATTAGAGAGGTGCATATGTGGAGGGAGGTTGGCCTCACGTGAGCCTTGAAAGGTGCCATGCTGAAGAGATCACCCCAGTGAAGGCCTATCCTCAGCTTGGCGCCACAGGAGAGCTTTGGCCAACTGGACAGTGCTGCTGGCTGGCCTGGCTGCCCTCTCCCTTAGGTTAACGCAAGAAGGCCTGGCCTCTTCAGTCCCCCTTCCCAGGACTCCTGCTGACCGTCCTTCTAGACACACCTTTTAGAGGAGCCAAGAAGCCAAGTGAATGCAATGTGCTGTTAGTCCATAGTCTTCAAGCGCTGGTGAAATTGACAAGCCATGACTTAGATGGGAGATCACTCTAGCCACTTACCCAGGGAAGAAGTCCAAGCCACAGATCCATTGCTTCCGTTGTACTTTCCCCAGATGACACCTTGGCACCGTGACTGGATTAGAGGCACCCCAAACTTCAGTCACAGTCTGAGTCTCTTGGCCCCCTCTATGCCTTTGCCTTCTCCATTTTGGGTTCCTTCTTTCTCATTTCACTCTCCAAGAGAACTCATTTCCAGGATCTGGGGTCATCCAAATTCACCGATGTGTGTTGAAGACTTATAACAGGGCTATCCTCCATCATGTCCCAGAAAGGATGTCAAGAGATCAACCCGGAAATAGAGTCAGAGGTTTCAGTGCAAGTCCCAGATCTGCCATGCACCTATGTGTCTGCAGGTAAATCCTTGTCAGTCCCTCTGAGTCCTGGCTTTACCTTTTTTTTTAAATTTATTTATTTTTAAGACTTTATTCGGTTGACAGAGAGAGCGGCAGGCAGAGGCAGGGCAGAGGGAGAAGCAGACTCCCTGCTCAGCAGGGAGCCAGATGCAGGACTCAATCCCAGGACTCTGGGATCATGACCTGAGCGGAAGGGAGATGCTTAACTGACTGAGCCACCCAGGTGCCCCCTGGCTTTACCTTTAATAGGAGGATGATCATAATGGTCTCACGGGGTTGTGAGGCCATAACAAAGATAATGCATGTGAATGGCCCAGTGCCACATAAAGTTCAGGGATTATATACAATTTCAGGACAGACACAAGGACAATTGGATCCCCAAGCAATGTTGGCTGTGACTGCACCAAAGTAAATCCTAAAGAGATACCGAAATGAGTCGGGGTAAAGGAGCAGTGGGAAGCTGCTTAATGTATTAGAAGAGTTCCCATATTTGGAAAATTTCTGAACAGAGGAGACAAATTGGAAGTGTGTGGTTCAGTAGAGAGAAGAGGCAATGCATTTCCTGGTTGAGACTAACAGCACACTCCTTTCTAGCCCTTAACCTTAGACTAGGGAATACAGCATGTATTAGGTATTGAATATCTTAGAGAAGTGTATTTCTAACTTGAGTATACATATACCTGGGGCTCTGGTTAAAAGGGAGATAGTGATTCAAGGGCTTGGATTCTGCATTTCTAACAAGCTCCTGGATAACATGGGAGTAGTGTTCTGTAAATCACACTTTGAGTAGCAGGTCTACAGGGGTTAGGGAAGGCTTCTCTGAGGCAGATATGCTTGAGCTGATAGCTGAAGGATGAGAACTTGAGTAGGGGAGGAGAAGCCCTCAGACATAAAGACCAACTTGTGCAAGGGCCCTGTGCCATTGGAAAACCTGAAAGAAGGCCCGTATGATGAGTGCAGTCTGGGGAGAGAAGTGAGGTGAAGCACCAGGGAGCCCATGGGATCAAGCATGCAGGAGCATGTATGAGGCTTCTGGAATATTAGTATTTACCTTGTTGGTGAGGAGGAGACACTGAAGGCTGTTAAGCAGGAAAGGGACACGAACAGATCTGCATTTTGAAAAAAATCACTCCACCTACACTAGAAATAACGCTGGGGGAAGGGGGCAGAAACGATGTGGATGCAGAACACCAGTTAGGAGGCTCAAGCAGTCTGGGCAGCAGGTAGCTTGACTAACGGTGGTAGAGATATAGAGAAGCAGAGTAAGAACTACACAGGAAGTAAAATGGACAGCATTTTGTAAAGCATTTGACATGGGGGTAAGGAGGAGGCCTTGTAAGGGCTGTCACCTGAGCACCTGGCCGAAGTTGAGTGCTGACGGTACCATTCACTGGGGGAAAGCAGCACTAGAGAACAACCATGTTACAGAGGGAAGAGCATGAGTTTGGTCTTGGACGTATAGAGTTTGAGGTCCCTGTGAGTCACCCAAGGGTAAGAGGATGAATAAGTGGTGGCTTCAAAAGTCTGGGGCTCAGAAGCAAGGTGGGAGCTGGAGATGTAGATCTGGAGATCAGGTTTGTATTGTTTATATTGGGGGTGAATGAGGCCATGGACATGGGTGAGATTTCAAGGTGGGAAAGAACAGTGAAATGAGAGGAGGACCCAGGATCACAGACACAATGATGGTGAAAAGGAGGAGGAGGAGGCTGCCATGGAGAAAAGAGGAGCAAGAGAAAGAAAACGAGTGTATGAGACTTAGCAACCAAAAAAGGAAGTGTTTAGAGGAAAGGGTGGTCAACAGTGCCAAATGATGTTGAGAAATGATAAGACAGGGTGGTCTTGTAGAGGACCGCAACCAGGGCTGTTTACAGGGTCCAACCCAGTCCTCCATGAACATACCCTGAACTGTAGTTGCCAGTATACACGGCTGTCTCCCACGTAAGCTACTCCAAGGTGGTCTTGTCCATCCTGTCATCCTCCAAAGCCTAGCACAAGGCCAGGCACATAACAGACGCTTAATAAATTTTACTGATGAATCAGTGGAAGGATGGAAAGATGGCTGGATAGCTGGATGAATGAATGATGAGGAAGAATTGGAAGCAAAGAAGGACTCTCTGGCAACTGCCTGGGTAGCTACTATCCTTCAGCTTTCTTTCCTTTTTACCGCAATGGCCCGCAGACCCCGGGAACAGAGACAGAGCCCCTGGGCCCTGGCCCCCCTTCCTCCCTCTGACGAAGAGTCTGGACTGAAGGTTCTGCTGACGTGGGGAAGGGGGAGGAGAGTCTGGAGGAAGGGGAGGGGAAAGCAGCACATAGATCGCAGAGACGAAGGAGGCGCCCGCGGCTGCAGAGCTGCAGAGCGGGGTCTCTCCGGCCTCTGTGTCCGGGCATCGGGCCCCCCACTGGGCCAGAGGACAGCGCATCCTTTCGGTGCAGGCCGGCAGGGCCCCTGCGGTCGGCAAGCTGGCTCCCCGGGTGGCCACCGGGACCCCCGAGCCTAATGGCGGGGGCGGCAGCAAAATCGACAGCACTGTAGAGATCACCCCCAGCCCCAACGGAGTAAGTGCCCGCACCCTGGGGGCTACGCCATCATCCCCCTCCACCCCCACCCCCCGCAGCCGCGCCAAGCGCCTGGCATCTGCCTCCCGCACACCCCCCGCCCCTGACCGCCTTCCTCGCGCCCGCCCTCTTCCCTTGGTCTGCGGCTTTCTCTGCTTCTCCGCTTCACCCTTCTCCCCCCCCCCACCCTCCCCCAGCAGGTCGGGACCCTCGGAGATGCGGTGCCCACGGAGCAGCTGCAGGGTGAGCGGGAGCGCGAGCGCGAGCGGGAGGGGGAGGGCGACGCGGGCGGCGACGGAATGGGCAGCAGCCTGTCGCTGGCCGTGCCCCCCGGCCCCCTCAGCTTTGAAGCGCTGCTCGCCCAGGTGGGGGCGCTGGGCGGCGGCCAGCAGCTGCAGCTCGGCCTCTGCTGCCTGCCCGTGCTCTTCGTGGCGCTGGGCATGGCCTCGGACCCCATCTTCACCCTTGCGCCCCCACTGCATTGCCACTATGGGGGCTTTGCCCCCAACGCGTCTGGCTGGGAGCAGCCCCCCAATGCCAGCGGCGTCAGCGTCGCCAGCGCGGCCCTAGCAGCCAGCGCCGCCAGCCGCGTCGCCACCAGTACGGACCCGTCGTGCAGCGGCTTCGCCCCGCCGGACTTCAACCATTGTCTCAAGGACTGGGACTATAATGGGTTGCCGGTACTCACCACCAACGCCATCGGCCAGGTGAGGCGGCCTGCTGGGCCGCGGGTCTGGGGGTGGGCCCAGAGCCGGGAGCACCGGGCCTCACGCGGCTATATCCCTCTCACATTCCCAGTGGGATCTAGTGTGTGACCTGGGCTGGCAGGTGATCCTGGAGCAGATCCTCTTCATCCTGGGCTTTGCCTCTGGCTACCTGTTCCTGGGCTACCCGGCGGACAGGTGAGGGCTGCAGTGAGGACAGGGCAGGTAGAGAGGAGGGGATGCTAGGGTGGTTAACACAGACAGGTGGCCCTTGCGCGAGGTGGAAGAGGATTCACTGGACTCTACAGTCTTCTGGACTTCTGTTCAATGATATGCAGCCCCAGCCCTGTCTCAACTTCACTCCCCATCAAGAAATACTCCTTTCATACCTCTTCTGCACAAGGGAATAACATACCACCCATTCCCCCATCCCCATATCCATGGATCAAGGGCTCATCTCCAAAGACAGCCCCATCCCCACTGACCAAAAACCCTGCCTCCACAGATCAAAAGTCCTAGCTCCTCCTCTACTGTCCCTGTCACCACTAACCACCTCCCTATCTTCATAGATTAATAGACTCATCTCCAATAATAGCCCCATCTACATGACAGGTTTCATCTCAATGGCCCTATTCCTACAGATCATTATGTTAATTCCTAAATATCAACGGCCACATTCCCACTGACCTGTGTAGTTCAACTCTACAAACAAATGACTCCACCCTTATGGGTCACCCCATGAATCAATAACCACAATAGCACCCCCCCTCCGAGATTAATAGTCCCATCCTCATGGGTCTTCAGTGCTCTTAGATCCTCTCAGATCAAAAGCCCAATTCACATGAATCAATGGCCTCATCTCAAAGATCAACAGCTTATTCCCACCAACCAATAGCTCTTCCCAGGGATCAAAACTCCCAATTCCTCTGATTCTTGACACCATCCACTGACCAGGTGTTCCATCTCCACTGACCATCCTCATGGATTATTAGACTCATTTCCACCCATCTACAGTCCCATCCAAATGGATTCATAGCTCAACTCCCATGGATCAAAGCAGTCCAACATTCAATAATCCCTAAAATCAATACCTATCTTCACTGCCCAATAGCCACACACCCATTAGGCAAATGTTCCTAAACCCACAGGTCAACAACCCTCATTCTCATGCATTAGTGGTCTCATTCCCACAGACCAGTAGCATCATTCTTATGGAATAATACCCTCATTCCTAAACACGAATAATTCAGTCTCTAAATTCAGTAGCTTTGGCCTCATTAACCACTAAGTTCACCTCCATGGGAAAATGAAGCTTCACTGTCAAGGATCAGTCCCCCTTCCCAATGATCAGTGACCCCTATCTTCATCCCCATAGTTCAGTGGTTTTGTTTTGTTTGTTTGTTTTTTTTTAAGATTTTTATTTATTTGGCAGAAAGAGACACAGCGAGAGAGAGAACACAAGCAGGGGGAGTGGGAGAGGGAGAAGCAGGCTTCCCACTGAGCAGGGAGCCTGATGCGGGGCTCGAACCCCAGGACCCTGGAATCATGACCTGAACTGAAGGCAAACACTTAACAACTGAGCCACCCAGGCACCCCAGATCAGTGGTCTTATCCCCAAAGATCAATAGTCCAGCCTCCAAGGATCAGTAGCCCTGTCCTCATTGACTCATAGTCAGTGACCATCATTACTGACCAATAGTCTCAGCTTCCCTAATCTGTGAACCCCTGCTTACGGATTATCACCATGAATCATACCCCCATAGATTCATTCCCCATTGACCAACAGCCCCCTCCACCCAAGGACTAATGTCCCCACCTCATGAATCAATGGCCTCATCCCAAAAGATATTTGTCCAGTCTTCAAAGATTAATGATCATCCCCATTGATCAATAGTTTACCCCATGGATTAGTAGTTATATTCCCATGGATCACTGGATCGTCTGGCAAGTGACCCCATCCCCACTGACCATCTTTATGGATTAATTGACCCATGAACCAACCCATGGAACAATGGCCTCATCCCCCAAAATCAATGATTCAGTTCTCTAAGATCAATAGCTACATCTTCACTATTATCCCCATGCATAAGTAGCCAATGACCTCGCCTCCATAGATCTATAGTTCCAACCCCATATATCAATGACTTCATCTCCTTTGACCAGTCTGAGCAAGGCAAGCTCTATCCCCATTGGCGAATAGCTCTATCCCCAAGGATCAATGGTTCCGTGTCCCTTAAGCAGTATCTAATCTCCTTTAATGGTCGGTTTCACTTCCACGCTCTCATCTCTGACCAACAGGCCCATCCACAAGTCAATCCCCTGCAGATCCATAGCTACGCCCCAGTGCCCAGAACCCAGACATCGCTTACCCATGGTCCCCATCCCTTCCCATCTTCTCTAGCCTCAGTCCAACTTTTTTATCCCAGGGCCTCATCCTCACACCTCCAGCTTTGAAGCGGGCACCCTGGCCCCACCCAGCAACTCCTCTTCCAGGGAGTCTGGGTGACCAGAGGCCCTCCTCCCTTTCCAGGTTTGGCCGTCGAGGGATTGTGCTGCTGACCTTGGGGCTGGTGGGCCCCTGTGGAGTGGGAGGGGCTGCTGCAGGCTCCTCCACAGGTGTCATGGCCCTCCGATTCCTCCTGGGCTTTCTACTTGCTGGAGTTGACCTTGGTGTCTACCTGATGCGTGAGTGGCAGCTTCCCAGATGTCCTTCCCTTGAGGCTCCTGCCTGCCTGTCTGCATCCCCAGGCTGTTCTAACTGCCCCTTAGGGTCCCCTCAGTCCCTTCTTAGCCCCAAATTTCAGCTGTCCGGGATCTCAGCTGTCTTTTTGCCCTAGCCTTTGAAGAATCCAGGGACTTTGCTTCTCTCCACACCCCTCCTCCTTAGGCCCCCTCCCCCCCGCCCCACAAATCTTTAAGGCCTTCCTTGCCCTTGACTTACTGCTGTCAGAGAATGGTGCCTTATTTAAAAATGAAATGCTGATAGCTGTATGCCCTTGGATAAGGGTTGATATGAAGGTCAAGTAAGAGGTCTGATGTGAAAGGGCCTGTAAAATAGGAATGAACACTTACCAGGGACTCTGGCCCTTGAGCCCTCCCAGGTTTGAATAGGAGAGGAGAGAACACTGAACAGTCTCTCCACTCTTTGCCACTCAGAGGTTAGTCTGTGGGAGGTGATGGCTGCGGCCTCCACTCGGGGTCTGACCTCGTTCTCTGTCCTCCCTCCCCCTCTCCTCTCTCCCATTCCTCCTTCCTCCCTGGCGTATCCTCCTGTATCTCTAGGCCTGGAGCTGTGCGACCCAACCCAGAGGCTTCGGGTGGCCCTGGCAGGGGAGTTGGTGGGGGTGGGGGGGCACTTCCTGTTCCTGGGCCTGGCCCTTGTCTCTAAGGACTGGCGATTTCTGCAGCGAATGATCACCGCTCCCTGCATCCTCTTCCTGTTTTATGGGTTAGTATCATCCTCCACCTGTTGTCTGGCCATCCCGACCTCTCTCTCTAGCCTGGCTCTAGCCCAGAGACCCTTCCTCTTCTCTACTACCCCTTGTCCAGACCTGCCCCAGCCCCGGCCCCTCAGAGGTGGGAGTTTCCCACCCTTGGATCAGGAGATGGGAGACCTCAGAGTGCACCCCCATCCCCACCCCATCCCTAGCTGGCCTGGTCTGTTTCTGGAGTCTGCAAGGTGGCTAATAGTGAAGCGACAGATTGAGGAGGCCCAATCCGTGCTGAGGATCCTGGCTGAGCGGAACCGGCCCCATGGGCAGATGCTGGGAGAAGAGGCCCAGGAGGCCCTGCAGGGTAAGAGACAGGGGTCCCTATAGGTGATACCTCACATGCACACGATAGTACCCTCTCCATGGTTATAGCTGTGTCACCTCCCAGGGTCCCCACCACCCACGTGGGAGGACCCTGGATTCTTAGCCGTTTCTTCTGACAGCCCCTCTCTCTTTCCCAAAGACCTGGAGAACACCTGCCCTCTCCCTGCAACATCCTCCTTTTCCTTCGCTTCCCTCCTCAACTACCGCAACATCTGGAAAAATCTGCTTATCCTGGGCTTCACCAAGTGAGCCTGGGTGTCCGAGCCAAGGGCCAGGCCAGTAGCTGGAATGGGGGCTGGCTGGGTGGGGAAGGCCTGAGGACCCCTGCAGAGGGCAGCCAGGGCAGGGGAAGGCCGTGCATGGGGACTCAGACACTGCTGTTTGCTTTACCCCCCCCCTTCTCACAGCTTTATTGCCCACGCCATTCGCCACTGCTACCAGCCTGTGGGAGGAGGAGGGAGCCCATCGGACTTCTACCTGTGCTCCCTGCTAGCCAGCGGCACAGCAGCCCTGGCCTGTGTCTTCCTGGGGGTCACCGTGGACCGATTTGGCCGCCGGGGCATCCTGCTACTCTCGATGACCCTCACTGGCATTGCATCCTTGGTCCTGCTGGGCCTGTGGGACTGTGAGCATCCTCCCTTCCCCACAGTGTGGGCTGAGCAAAGGAACCCCAGCAGAGGTGCCTCGACAGGCTCAGCCACTGCTTCTGGCACAGGCCCCCCCCCAGGACCAGACCAGACCCTGCCCAGAGCTTCCACAGTCCTCCCCGTGGCCACACAACCCTGTCTGTTCTCCCCATCAGTGGATGCCCAGAGCCCACCCGGCTAGAGCCATGGGATCAGAGAGCCAAGGGGATGATGCCAGGGCCTAGGCCAAGCATGATCTCACCTCCATTCACATCCTCCCTCTTGGTACTCCAGATCTGAACGAGGCTGCCATCACTACCTTCTCTGTCCTTGGCCTCTTCTCCTCCCAAGCCGCTGGCATCCTCAGCACCCTCCTTGCTGCTGAAGTCATCCCTACCACTGTCCGGTGAGAGCAGTGCTTCTCCGGCTAAGGAAGGGCCTGAGGGAGGGAGGGAAGGCTGCTGGAGAAAGGTTGGGGTGAGGCCCACAGCTAGAGGCTGAGTGCCTCCTCCATCTCTACCAGGGGCCGAGGCCTGGGCCTGATCATGGCACTGGGGGCTCTTGGAGGGCTGAGTGGCCCAGCTCAGCGCCTCCACATGGGCCATGGAGCTTTCCTGCAGCATGTGGTACTGGCGGCCTGTGCCCTCCTCTGCATCCTCAGCATCATGCTTCTGCCGGAGACCAAGCGCAAGCTCCTGCCCGAGGTGCTCCGGGATGGGGAGCTGTGCCGCCGGCCCTCCCTGCTGCGGCAGCCACCCCCTAACCGCTGTGACCATGTCCCACTGCTCGCCACCCCCAACCCTGCCCTCTGAGTGGCCTCTGAGCACCCTGGCAGGAGGCTGGCTCATACTGAACGGTGGCATATGGCCCTGGCAAGCAGGTTGGGAGCACTGAGTGAGGAAGGCAGGGCTGCCCAGAAGGCTGAGAGGCACCTCACGCCAGCCATCAAGGAGGGCTCAGAGGGCTGTCCCCACCCCCATCTCCTCCCTGCTGCTTTGTGTTCACTTCCTTGGCAAGAGTCAGGGGACAGGGAGTGAGCTCCACAGTGTTAACCACTAGGTCTGGGCTCCATCCTGTGCCCAAAGACATCCTCCCAGACCTCATTCTTGCTCTATCATTCTGTTTCAATAAAGACATTTTGAATAAATGAGCATACCATAGCCTGGACTTCCCTCCCTTCTGTTGTCCTGTCTGTTGGGGGAAGGTTTTTTGAGTGGAACCAAAATCAGTAACAATCTCCCTCCCCACCTCACTGTGCCTTGCCCCTCTGTTAACTTACACACAGCCACCACCTTTTATGGATGGCTTGCTATGCTGCTAAGACTGGGCTAGGCACTTCACAAACTCCACTCGACCATTTAGTCCTTCCAACACCCCAAGGTCGGTGTCTGGATCAACTAGTTTTTTTTTTTATTGTTGCAAGCAATAAAAACTGACCATAATGAACTTAAACAAAAAGGGAAATTTATTAGAGGGATGTGGTGGGGAGCTCACAGAACAGAAGGAGAAGCAGAACTAGTCATAAAAGGTCAGGAACCAGATAGGCTCCCTCTCCAGGGAGTAGGAACCAGGGCCTCACCTGGATGAATGACCTCCAGTGGGATTCCATCTTTGGATAATCCCACTAATGATTCATTTCCAGACAGCAAATGACTGGCTAGCTTGAATAACATGCCTGCATCCCTACCCATATTACTGACAACTGGGAAGATGGAAAGCCACAACTGAGTGCTGTTTGCAGAAGTAGGATTGGATGTTGTGCAGGTAAAAACAATGGATGCCCACTATAGTATTCTTTTACAGTTAAGAAAACTGATACTCAGAGAGACGCAGTAACTTGGTCAAGGTTACAAAGCTAATGAGTGACAGAGCTGGGACATAGTTAGATCCTGGAGCGAGAGCTCTTCATTGATGCACACTGTGGCCACCTTCCCAACTCCTCCCAATCTTTAGGCACTACTCGTGGAAGCGAGGAGTGAGTCTCGGAGCACCCCAGGAGTTGGCCATAGGGAACTATTACTTTTCCCTCAGTGCCAGGGCCTGGCTGGCTCTCAGACTAGCCCTGGCCTGGCTTTACCACTTTGGGTGGATCTCTTTACCTCCAACTTCCTTCAAGGGTCGCTCTGAAACAAGATCATGTATTATAAATGCCTCTTACATTACCCCACTACGTGGTCAGCTCCTTGAGGGCAGGAATTTTATCAACTTCAAAACACCAAAGCCTGACACGATAGATGTTCAAAAAGTTATTAATGTGTTCATTCTTTCAGCAAATGTTTCCTGTGACTGGTACCATCCTGGATATTTAGGGCTTAGGCCATCCTTTAAGGACCTTACAAATCCATCTAATACTAGGAATATTAATGAGGAGGAAGAGAAGCCAGTGGTTTGGAGCACCAAACAACTGCATCCTGAAGCAGGTGAGACTTCACTCAGAGAGGCAGGAAGTCCTCAGGCAAGGGCTTAGGAGAAAAGTACAGTGCTTGCAACCCAAAGGCTATAGGGAGAGCAAAGGCCTGAAGGTAGAAAAGGGTGAGGTGGTCCTGGAGAGGATTCTTAGGGAAACTATAGAGTCTTGAGACCAGCCTCTTCCAGAGAAGGGAGGCCCGTTCTCCATAGGTTCCTGTAGCACCAGTGTCCTCTCTCCTTCTCCTCTGTCCATCCATGTCTGAGGGCCAAAGCTCTATGCGCTAAGCCATGCTGCAGGACTTTCAATACTAACCATGGTACTGGAGAACTCATAAGAACCTTTCTCATTTAATCTTCACAGCCCTCTGAAGTGGGTATTATTTTTATCCTATTTAACTACTGAGGACATGGAAATGAGAAGGATCTGCCATTAAATGGCCGAGCCAGGACTCAAACCTGGGCCTTCTGGCTGCACTTTCAACTCTACCAGTTCCTTCAGTTATGTACTCTGTATCACACATTCTGTAAAACAATGTCTGTGAGCAATGTAACTGATTCTAATGTTCACTGTTTAGCTTGGGATAGACAATGATAAAATGAGAGATCATACTCACTACTGTCTCCAGAGATTTGGTGAAAACCAACACAATGGTAGATAAAGAAAGCTCTTGTATTTTTGGAAGAGCCCCTGTAAAGCCAAGGAGTTATTTATATGCTGATGACACCGTCCAATACGTACTATGAGGAATGGTGTCAAAGGGGCATTCCAGTAAACCCATTCTTTGCACCCCACTGGAATAAGATTCAGGGGAAAAAAGTAAAACCTCTCAGAAAGTTAGAGCAGCTCCTGTAGGAGGGTAGGTGAGAACAAGATTCTCTGACTCAATAAAGAGGTAAAGGCAAAGAAAATGAAAGCATTTGAGAAGCATCAGTGAAGCACGGGAAGATACAGTCCCTTATCCCTAAGCAATTCATAGTCTAGGTCAAAAGGGTCAGCATGTATAGCTAAAACAACTGGCATCATGTTCTAAAATTCACCAACCACATATGTCACTGGACACTCATCAATAACCCCAGGAGAAACAGTTTTCATTTTTTAGGTTTTTACAAATGGGGAGACTGAGGTTTGGAAAGGTAACTTAATCAAGGTTATGTGACTGTTAAGTAATCAAAGTAGCCAGATCCAGAACACTGAGTCTGCAGTCTTCTTACTGGATGACAGATAGAAAATAGTTCTAAGCACCATGAAAGTATTACTTATCCTGTAATCAGTTCAGAAGATACCCCAGGCACTGGAGATAGCTTTTCAGACAAGTAAGGAAATGACTACTTTCATGAACATGAAACAGATTTTAGAAATGTTTCAGTTGGATTCACAACTATGAACCATAATGGATTATTGAGGGGGAAATTAAAAGAATATACAGGGTACATTTCTAACCTTAAGTTACATGAAATGACATGAAGGCCACTCTGATTCCTCTCATCCGGTCAACCTTGCCTGGCCACCCCGGAACCGATTTCTGCTGATGATCCACTACTGTCTGGTGCTGCCTCAGCGCTGGCGGAAGGGGCATGGTCCTTCCCTGTGAGAGTTCCAAACACTGTGAGACTAATACTTACAATCCTATATGGAAAATGCAGAGAAATGTAAAAAGTGATGCAGCAGCTCTGAGGAAGGAAGGATCTATTCTTTTGGAGACAGTCAAGGAAAGCTTGTCAGATATTTGGACTGGAACAGTGCAAAGCCCAGAGGTATGACAGAATATGAATGGTGTGCAGAGAGAACAGGAAGTGTTAAACAACCACAGAATAGAGGGAGACTGAAAAAACCCACAGCTAATCCTGTTTATCATGACCAACTGAGAGCTTTTCCCCAAAGATGAGGAACAAGACAAAGATGTCTGCTCTCACCATTTCTGTTCAACATTGTACTGGAAGTTCTAGCCAGGGAAATGGGGCAAGAAAATGAAAAAAAAAAAGACACCTGGAATATAAGGACTATGCAAAACTGTATTTGCAGATGGCAGGATCTTGTATATAGAGAATTCTAGGACTAGACATTAAAAAAACTGTTAGAACTAAACAAACAAGTTCAATAAAGTTACTGAACTTAAACTTGTAGGATACAAGATCAATGTACAAAATCAACTGTACTTCTACACAATAGCAATGAACAACCTGAAAGCAAAATTAAGAAAACTCCATTTAATATAGCAAAAAAACAACACTTAGGAATAAACATACTAAAAGAAGCATTAAGACATGCACTGAAAACTACGAAACATTGTTGAAAGAAATTAAAGAAGACTTAAATAGACATAACACTTTCACAGTTTGGAAGACTTAATATTGTTACAATGGCAATCCTCCCCAAATTGTTCTACAGATTCAATGTAATTCCTATTAAAATCCTGGCTTTTTTTCCAGAAACTGACAAGCGGATTCTGAAATTCATATAAAATGTACAAGACCCAGAAGAGCTAAACAATCTTGAAAAAGAGCAAACTTGGAGGCTTCATACTTCCCACTTCCAAAACTTATCACAAAGGTACAGTGATGAACACAGTGTAGTACTGGCATAGGACAGCTATACAGATCGATGGAGTAGAACTGAGACTCCAGAAATAAACCTATACATTCATGGTTAATTAATTTTCAACAGGTCCCAACACCATTTAGTGAGGAAATAACGGCTTTTTAAACAAATGGTGCTGAGACAAATGTGTATCTGCATGCAGAAGAATGAAGTAGCCCTCTCCCTCACACCACACACAAAAGGTCATTCAAAATGTATCAAAGACCTAAATATAAGAGCTAAATTATAAAACTTTTAGGAGAAAACAGGGGCACATGGGTGGCTCAGTTGGCTAAGCAGCTGCCTTTGGCTCAGGTCATGATCTCAGGGTCCAGAGATTGAGCCCCACATCAGGCTCCCTGCTCAGTGGGGAGTCTGCTTCTCCCTCTCCCTCTGCTGTTCCCCCTGCTTGTGCTCTCTTCACGCTCTCACTCAAATAAATGAAATCTTAAAAAAAAAAAAAAAATTTAGAAAACATAGGCACAAATCTTCATAACTTTTGTGCTTCAAAGGATACTATCAAGAAAAGTGAAAAAGCAACCTACAAAATGGGAGAAAATATTTGCAAATTATAAGCATCTAATATTCAGCATATAGAAAGAACTCTTACAACTCACCAATAAAAAGACAAATAAGCCAATTAAAAAGTAGGCAAAGAATCCAAACAGACGTTTCTTCAGAGAAGATATACAGATGGCTAGTAAGCACGAGAAAAGATGCACAACATCATTAGTCATTAGGGAAATGCAAATAAAAAACAGGAGATACTTCATACCCACTAGGATGGCTGTAATCAAAAAGATGGACAGTAATGAGTTTGATGAGGAAGTGGAACCCTCATTCACTGCTGGTAGAAACATCAAATGATGCAGCTGCTTTCAAAAACAGCCCAGCAGTTCCTCAAAAGCTTAAACAGTTTATTACCTGATAACCTAGCAATTACACTCCTAGGTATATACCTAAGAAAAATGAAAAGGTATGTTCACAGAAAATTGTGTAGCTTGTAGCAGCACTGTCCCTAATAATAAAAAGAAAGAAAAGAAAAAAGAAAAAAAAAGGAAAAATGCAAATGTCCATCAACTCATGGGTAATCAAAATGTGGTCGATCGAAACGATACTACCCAGCTATGAAAAGAAATGAAGTACTGATACATGCTACAACATGGAACCTTCAAAACATGATGCTAAGTGAAGGAAGCCAGACACAAAAGGCCACATATTGTATGACCCCATATATATGAAATATCCAGAAGAGGCATAGTCAGAGAAACAAAAATTAATAGTTGCTAGGGGGAGGGAAAGTTAGGAGTGCTTGCTAATGGATACAGGGTTCTTGGGGGTTATGAAGATGCTCTAAAATTAGGTAATGGTGATTATATATATATATAACCATCACCATATAAATGTTACACTAAATACCACTGAATTGTACACTTAAAAAGTAAATTTTTATGGTATGTGAACTATATCTAACACAATCTATACAGCTTTCAGTGGGATGCAAGTCAGAGTTATGGCAAACTGACACTTTCCTTTCAGCAAATAAAATTAAAGTTCTCCTACTAAATGAGTCTTCTTTAACAAATGCTAGCACCCAGAATAGTGCCCAGCACTTGGTAAATAGTAAATGTCTGTTCAATCAGATTACCACAAGCACAAATAAAGAGAAAGAAGCATGAGAAATTAGCATTAGCAGAGTTGAAAGAGGTTTTAAAATTAGATCATGATTTAAGAAAAGCTATTCATTTCAACCATATAGAAGAACAACCATTTTTTTGAAAAAAAAAAAAAAAGGTTTGAAAAAAAAACAGCAACCATTTTTCTCTATTGCTGATGTCAGGTTGGGCAAATCCTATCTGAAAAAGTTCTGGGTTGTCTTCTTTCATTTTGTATCAGTCATAGTCCCTCTAAAGTTCTCTGACTCACTCTCACTCCAGAGAAATCTTGTAGACAGGCTCCCCCAAATCTCTTAAACACTCCCCTCCCCCATAATTCCAGTGAGACTAAGTTCATTCCAATCTCTTGGTTAAGAGGTGGCTCATCAGGAGTGACTGACCAAAAAATAAGCAATCCTTCCCAAGGAAAGCAACTTTCCTTCCATGCCAGTCCCCCTAAAATCACTAAGATACAGGAAAAATTAGAAGACCAGGTAAGGAGGGAAATCTGATTCTTGTGAGGATAGGAACAAGCAGGTCCAGGATAAAGGGAACTCCCAAGAATTAACACCTTCTGAGCACCTACAAAGTTGGCACAATCCATGCCCTCGAGGAGCTTGCAGTCTAGTGAGGAAACAAAGATGTAGTTATTTTAATTATAAAACCATGAAGTGCTCAACAGAGATAGGAACAATTTGCCCTGAGAGCAGAAGTGATTCATTCATGACTAGGGAATGAAGGTTTCTGGCTTTGGTGCTTGGCTTTTACCTTATGATTCTGAGAGTAGATGGAATGAGTACAGCACAATTCAACTGGAACGCACAGGGCATCAGATGTAGAGCAAGATGTGGCAGGGAAACTTAAACAGGATCAAATTGGGAAAGGGCTTAGTTCCACACCTAAGTACATTTGTTAATTATTGGTGGTAGAACAGGGGCCTTTCTGGCAACATGAACAGTTTGGAGCCACACATCTACCAGGAGCCCACTTAAAGACGGAGTTGCTAAAGCAGTTAAAACAGAATGGAGAGAATGCGCAGGATGTTGAGAATTGACTGGACATACAAAATTAAAAACGAAGTGTCAAAAAAATGACATTCACCCTGTCCAAGATCCAGCAATTTATAGGGGTTTTTTAGATAGCTATTTAGTGCCCTCTGGTGGATAGAAGAAACCTTCCCAGCTTCAAGGCATTCACACTTCCCAGCATTAAGATGTTCCACCTTGTTCTAGCCAAGTTGATAATTGAAACTATCCAGACTCCTACTAATCAGCCTCTGCAGAAACCTCCACATTCAGATTACAAGGCAATATTCTAGTTGAATCTAGTTAGAGAACAGACCCCTGAATGCTCAACAAATGACGCAACAGGAGGCAGTAGAATACATGAGCAAATGCTAAAGTGGTCAACACTGATCTGAGAATTCAGAATACAAAGCCATTTGAGAAGTGGGGTAAGCCTTCATGGATATATAGATCCCTCATTTCTTTAACCTAAGATTACTGAAGAGAGCACCTAGATCAGAGGGAACCATAAATATCCTGTGAACAGAAATGAGTGGTACAGTAAAATATATAAAGGTTCCAATATTTAGAAATCCTCAAAGTGGGCGCATGGGTGGCTCAGATGGTTAGGCCTCTGCCTTCGGCTCAGGTCATGATCCCAGGGTCCTAGGATTGAGTCCTGCATCAGGCTCCCTGCTCAGAGGGAAGCCTGCTTCTCCCTCTGCCTCTCTCTCATTAATAAATAAATGAACTCTTTAAAAAAAAAAAAACCAAGCCACTCTCTAAAAAAAAAAAAAATCCTGTAAGTAAGGAAGAAGACCGGAGCAGGGCCAGGGGGCCTATGTAGCACCCAAGAATTTTAAGACCAATCTCACATTAAGAATATAAAATGGAGGGGCGCCTGGGTGGCTCAGTTGGTTAAGCGTTTGCCTTCGGCTCAGGTCCATGATCCCAGGGTCCTGGGATTGAGCTCCACGTCAGGCTCCCCGCTCGACGGGGAGTAAGCTTCTCCCTCTCCCTCTGCCTGCTGCTCTGCCCACTTGTGCTATCTCTCTGTCAAATAAATAAAAATCTTTAAAAAAAAAAAATATACAATGGAGTAATCGGTTATTAATGTGATCAAGTACTAAACTCAAGATACTAAATCAGTGAAAACTAGTTGTTGAGTCCTAATTAACAGTATGATTCAAAATGAGTTAGCTGAGCATATTAAGTGGTCATCACGTGGCTACAGAAGATAGCATAAGCTTAGCAAACTGCTGCCTTTTCCCCTCATTTTTTGAGCTTACCTTGAGATAAAGACAAGAAAGGCTACCCAGACCCCAAGCTAAGACTCCAGTGCTGCTGGTGCGAGTAATTCATTTGCACGTGAAGCTTAATCAGTAGTGCACACTGACATGCTACTAGATCACTCTCATCTGGCCATTCTTTCACATCCCAGACTCATTCAGTGTACCTCTCAAATGCCAATCAGGCCGCATGCTACCCAGAAAACTCATCAGTCTCAACTAAATACACAATGCTCCTCTTGTAATTTTAACTCCTACTCCTTAATTGGTTAAGTGAGAACTTCCCCTCCACAACACCAGCACTTCCACAAAGGAGAATTAACAGCCATCTGGGATCTAAGAGAAAATAGGAAAATAGATAAATAATCCTTACACCCAAAAGGCCAAACAAATTTTTATTTTCAAAAACAACTTTATTCATGACACATATTAAAAAAAAAACTCCCACCCCCTGGAAATGAGCTAAAAAAATAAACAAAATCCACCTCCCACCTCCCTGTTCCCACTTCCTCCCATTCCCTCCAAATAAAAGGGAAAAAAAGGCAAAGGAAAACAAAACAAAACAAAAAACTGAAAAACAAAAAACGCCCCCAAACCCCCCAAAACAAGGTAGTGCATTTCCCCAGGGGGTAGGGGAATTTACACTGGAGCCGCTGGGAGCGGAACGGAGATCTTCCGGCTACAGAAACCTGCAAAGAAAGACACTCAAAACAGAAAAAGAAACACAAAAGGAAACAAAAGAGATCACCAGGCAATCTGGAGGGGCAGGGAGCCGGAAAAGAGGGGTGGGATGGGTGGCAGATCTGGCAGGACAGGAGCAGGTGGAAGGGACTGTGAAAGTTAGGGAGAAGATGGAGGGAAGGTAACAAGCAGAACAGTTTGGTGTCCTTCCAGAGCCCTGGGTAAAAAAACCCCTCCTACCACCCATGCCCACCTACCCTTGAGCAGCCCCCAAGGGGGTGAAGTGGGACAGGGAAACAAGGGGAGCAGCTTGAGCAGTTGAGACGTGTCCATGGCGAATCCCCAGAGTGAATGAGCAGCCCCCTGCCCCACTCCCTGGGCCTTCCCCTACTCCCCAAAGCAGGTCCCTCCTCAGCAGTTAGTTATGGGATTCTCCCCCCTTCCACAGTATATCTTTTTTTTTAAAAATATTTTTTTTTCCATCAAGGTCATCTTCTGTTTTTCTTTTTTTTTTTTTAATTCTTTTTTTTTTTTTCCTTCTTTCCTTTTTTCCTCTCTCTCCTCCTAATACACACTTTTTTTAGTAAGGGGAATACCATGATGTCGCTCTAGCCCGGCCCCTGGAAGAAAGAAGGAGAGTTAGGTGTTAACATGATCACTTAGGAGTTCAGCACAAGCCCCTCCCCGTGGGCCCTTGCCCCAGTTACAGTGCAGGGAATGGGGGAAAGAAATTTCCAAGTATCCTAAAACTGACCCCACAATCCCAGAAATTGTGACACACCTGGCAAATAGGAGGGGGCAATTTAACAGAATACCTTGCCAGAGGCAAAAAAGTGCATCTGAGGTATAGGGGCAAGAAAATGGACTCATTATTTATCCAGTTTCAGTTCTTCACAGCTCTTAAACCCCAGGCCTTCACCATCAGATCCTCCCTAATTCCTGGGAGCAGATAAGTAAATCTTATGAAAAGCCAAGGTCTACATGCCTATTCTGTCTATTTAAAGGCAGAGAGATGATAGTAAAGCAACATGGGCACCACACAAGGCCCAGAGAGAAAGTTAACCTTGCAAAACACCGGCTCAGTTAAAGAGTAAATATCTCAGTATCCTCCCACGTGGCTGTTGAGGAGGATCAACTAGCCTCTGGTATTCTTCCAAGGGAGGTTCAATCTTCAACCCCTCCTTAACTCTGGGAAAAGTAGCAAATGTCCAAGCAGTGCCTTCACTACTCTGAGGCCGTTCTTCCTGGCCTGCTGTGTAAACACCTTCACTGCCACCAACTCTCAAGGAAAAAAAAGGCTGGGGGAAGAAGCATCTCTCAGAACAGAGTGGAGAGATCCAGCCCTTATCACCAATTCCTGCTCCAGAAAACGATGGATGAGACTGGCCTCCTGGCCTGGCCTGCAACTACCTTCCTCACCCTGCACAGGCAGGAGACCAAGTCCCTGGAGACCAAGGGGAGGGTAAGTGAGGGAGGTTCCTCAGATCAGGAAAGAAGGAAACATACAGGGCTCATGGGAGGCGGGGGAGAGGAGCAGCCCATCTATCCTGACCTGTAGACGCGACCCCGGGGCCTGCTGTTAAAACCACTGTAGAATCGAGAGCGGGAACTGTTGTAGTTGGTGGTCCGGGCACGGTATCGGGCTCGTGGGAAACCCCGGTCTGTTGTGCTGATGCCTGGTCTGTTGGTTCGTTTTGGGATCACCTGAGAGTGAGAGATGTACAAAAGAAAGCGTTAGAAATAGGCCTGGCGTGTTTACACAGAACCAGAACAGCAATGGGCAATGGAGCTTACCTTGATTTGTCTTCCTCTAAATAGGGACTCATCTAAGGCCAAGGAAGTCCTCACTGACTCTTTGTCTGAGAACTCTATATATGCAAACCTGAAAAAAATAATTGTCATTTCATCTATCTGAAGTTACAAATAGCAGCTTACATGTCAAATCCAACTTGCAGGTATGCTTTGCTTAAGTAACAGTGTAGACACATTTTTAATTATTTGTCGAAAATTTTTTGAATGGAAGACTTCAATCTAAATTTCCAGCTACTCTTGGAAAAGTATAAAATAGTTTACACACGGCCTGGATTTCCATATAGCAGAACCAGCTGGGGCTAAACAAAAGCTGTCACTCCCTCTTCTAGTTCATGATCCCACCCACACTAGCCTTCATCTTTACCTGTCTGGTCTCTGAGGCATTTACGTGCAACCCGATATATAACATTAATGCCCGAACTTGTAAGATGAACACCGCTTATTTTAACTTACTGATCAATATAAAACATAATTTATCTATTTCTAAAATATGATTACCATGACCTGATTTTACTTCCCTACTTACCCTTTAGGATGGCCACTGAATTTGTCACAGAGTATGGTAACACGGTTTACTGAACCACAGCCATGAAAGTGTGCTTCCAGCTCTTCTGCTGTTGCACCATAGTCCACCTGTGGGGGTAGAGGCAGTCATGTTTCACAAGTACCCTGCCTAGCCTCTAGGCTGGGCCACCCATATACGACAAGGCACATCAAATCTGGTTCTCTAAGAAACTAATCTTTTCTCTTCCAACTCCAGAGCCTCTGCTGATCACCACTACCTTTTACCTCCTCCAAACCCTCCCAATACTCCCCAAATCCACCACCTATCCTTGAGATGTTCCTTTCCCCAACCCCAATCAGGACCCTAATACATACATTGCCAACATAGATGGAACGGGCATCGGCCTCCATCTTCTCTTCAATGGACATGATCACTGGGCCAGCTTGGAAGAAAAAAGAATCAGGGGGAAAAAGCTGGTTTTCTACTTGACCAATTTTTGCACCACTACCACTAGAGTGAAGGAATGATTTTAGTCTGTTTTGTTCCCTGCTGTACCCGTTACCAAGAATACTGTTTACCACACAATAAGAACTCGCTGAACATTTTAACAAATCAAGCAACAGATTAACACATTCTTAAAAATCAGAGAAAATGGTATAGGAATTCCCTCCTGCCCCCAAATCAAGTCCCTGTTGAAAAGCTTTGACTGAAATCATTTGAAAAGTGAACAAAATCAAGGGAACCCAAACTCAACATTTCTAGATTAAAGGGAAAGCCCCCCCCATCCCCCTGCAGTCGAGCAGTTTCTCTTAGGACTCCTAACTAAAGGGTCTCCAACTAAAGGAAGAACTATGAGACTTGAAGGTCAAATGCCAGTTAGCGACCTCCACAAAGAGTAGAGGTGGACTACAGAACAAAGAAGAACACATCTGTAAAAAGGACAAAGAAAGGCACAGGATTACCATCACCAAAACATAGGTTTTTGCCTCACTAAGGTCAGAGAAACACACAATGGACTATGACCGCAGCACCTGCCCAGTAATTGCTCAGACAAGCAGTTCCAAGGTCCCAAGCATCTAATCCCATACAACCCGTGCTCGCACAACCCTTCCGAGGACCCCGGGCTCCGCGTGCAACCGCCAGTTACTCACCATTGCCTGGAGGTGGACTCATATTCATCTGTTTTTCTACCTCGTTCTGTAGCTCTTTTAGCTTCTCAGCTTCTTCCTCCATCTCCCTGACTCGAGCTTTGATTGCTTCCAGCTCCTACAAGGAGTGGGGAGGGTATGGAGAAGAGCTTAAGAAGAATCAACGCAAGGGCTGTGCCCTGCTCTCGGTCGGAGCGCGGCCCTAACCATGCTCGGCCATTTCCCTCGCCCCACGCGCGGGTCACGATGAAAAGAAAAGCAAGCTACCTTCTCTAGAGCAACACTAGGCACCCATAACGCCCGAATCAACCCGGCTGGGCCCCTTCTGGCGGTCGAGGATCCGTCCCCAGCCCTGCCCCAGCCACGTTATTCCCCGCCCCCCCCCACCCCCCGCCTGCCTCCCGCTCGCCCGAGCTCTGGGCCTCCCGTGACACGGCCGGGCCTGCTCGCTCGCCCTCCTTCCCTCACCGGGTCCTCAATGGCGCCGTCCCCCGGGTCACCCTCGACCAGTCCCGGCTCCTCCTCCTCCTCTTGGCTGCCGGGGGCTCCCGAGCCAGGCCCAGGGCCCGGAGCTCCCGGGGGGGCGCGGGGCCGGGGCGGCTCCTCTTCGGGCTCGGGCTCCGGCTCGGGCTCCAGCAGCAGCTCCTCAGGCTCCAGTTCCTCAGACTCCAGGCCGTTCCCGTAGTCCCCTGCGCCCCCCGGGGCCCCCTCCCCGGCCTCCCCACCGGCCCCGGGCACAAGATGGCGCCGCCGCCCCGGCCCGGAGCCCCGACCGCCCGCAGCCCCCGCTGCTGCTGCCGCCGCCGCCGCCGCCGCCATCGCCGCTCAGACTGGGGCCCGCCAGCCGGCGATTGGAGAACTGCGCCGGGCACGCCGAGGATTCATTAGTCTAGCAGCCTGCCCGTCACCATGAGCTAGGACTCCATTGGGGAATATTACTTGGCAATCAAATAAGACCCCACCCCCAAGGCGGGAATATTGCGCCAAATTCTCAAATCCCGGTAGGGGAATTAGTCTGTCAATCAAGATACGTTCCACCTCCTCTCAAGTCCTTAGGTAACAATACCGCCACGCTGTGACGACATTCCTGCTCCCCCCCCCCCCAGCCCGCCTGCAGGCGGGTCCGCGAAGCATATGATGCCCGGTGATTGGCCGCTGGCTGGGCGAGGGGAGAGGGCCAATCTTCCGATCGCCTCGCCGCAGTGGCCGTCTCAGATGCCGATTGGCTCGTGAGATTCGAAGGGCTAACACCCGTTTCGAGACAGGTGAACCTTGCCCCGCAACGGACCGCCAGGCTTCCAGCAATGGAAACCCGAGGTCACATGACTAGTCCTTAGAGGGGCCGCCATCTTGACACTACTGGTTGCCAACTAGAGAGCTGTTGGAAAGCAGAGGCCGAACACCTTGAGGCGGTTTCTGGAACTGGGTTGCTGACCAGGAAAGGACCGGTAGATGGAATGTTGCTGGAAATGGAGGTTCTGAATGGAGCTCTCCAGTAAGGAGCTTACTTTTCCCATCGAGGTTATTGGTACCAACATCCATCGGGTCTCCCAAACCAGAAAGCGGGAAGAAATCCTCATTCCAGAGCTAGTATTCCTGTCTGATCTGTCTTCCTTGCACAGGCATACTTTCCAAGTCCTCTGCTTATGCCCCAGTTTCAGCCTGTTTCTAAGACTGCTACAGCCCCCTAATAGGTCTCTCAGATTACAGTGTCACCCTTCCATTGCTACCAGACTGAGCTGGCTCCCCTTTGCTGGCCAGGTACAAGTAAAACTCTACCGTGGCCTTAGAGGCCTCAGGACCAGCCTACTTCACAATGTTATTTCTACACTCCTCATTCCAGGGGGTGTACCTGCACCCGGCTCTGTGCCTCTGTACACAAAGTGACTCTTCAACCAGACCACTGCAAGCCCCAGCACCACCTCTGGTGCAAAACCTTCTGCTAGCCTCCTCTCCTTTCCCATGACAAGCAGGCCTACCTCCATCCACTGCGCTTAATCATTTTGTCCTACATTGTCAGAGTATGGAGATAAGAGGCTGGATCCTATTTATATTTGCAGCTCCACTGCTTTGTACATAGTAGGTGTCAGTAAATGTTTGCACTGATTGGGGATCTGGGTGCCACCCTCATTCTTCAACGCTTTCCCAGCCCCCAAACCTTCCTTCAGACGCAGAGGAATTCCTCCAGACGCAGAGGAATTCCTCGAGGCAGGTTCCCACCACACGTTTCCACTCTGAGATAACCTGTGAGACCTGGCCCTGGAAAGCAGGGTTGCCATTTTGTAGTAGTGATACTATACATTTATTAAAAGCAAGGAACGACGGTGCTAAGTTTGCAAGAGGGTTATTTGTAGCCAGACCAAGTTTCGGCTTTACAGCCAGATTCAAATGAGCCCAACCAAATTAGTTAATCAGACAACCCCAGTAGGATGTGTATGGCTGGAGTGGGGAGATTTGACAAGAGGAGATCCCTTGGATCCTTTTGACAAACCAAAAGTCAAAAGCTTCTCAGTATACCCCACTCTTTCCCTCACCCTCACTTTTTCTCACAAATCCTTACCTCAGGAACAGGGGGATTCAAAGCAGTCAGAGTCGCTTAAAATTTCACTGAAAATTACTTCAGCAGCCATCTCAGCTCCAGCGGTCTGGGAGAACTAACTTGCGCTGGGAAGACAAGCTCTAAAAGACTGTGGGGTCACTGGAAGAACAAGGTCTTCTACTAATCCTAATCTAATCAATATTTTTGTGTTTTATTGGTGCCTGGTTTAAACATATCAAGGGAAATGGGATTTTTTTTATAATCCCTCCAAATCCAATTTTTGTTGAGTACTTGATTTTGTAACAGGCACAATCCTAGACTCCTTATTATCTCATTGAATTCTCACAACTCTATGAAGCAAATATTTCCAAAACTATAACCTCTTTGAGGGGGTGAAGAAAGAGTGAAGTAACTTGCCCAAGTCATGGAACTAATTAAAAGTGAGCGGAGGAGGAAAAAAAAAAAAACCAGGGAACTCAGAGCTAGCTTTCAAAGCTTAGATCAAAATTACTATAAGGTCTGCTTTGATACACAAAGATTACATTATATATGATGTTAAAATTGGAAAAAGACTAAATTCCAATAATAGACAAATGATTAGGCAGACTGTAATTATACCCAAAGATTATTATACACCTATTAAGAAGGCTACACATAGCATGTAATAACATGCAAAAATAATTCTTGTTAGGCCAAAGAAGTAGAATGTAAAATTGTATTTAAAGTATGATTAAAGTGTGATTATGATATCTTATTTTTAAAAAAATAACTTGGACTTGGGGAAAAAAGGGAGAAAGAACCACTTCAATCTTTTCTTTGGTAATATGTACTAAAAGCTTTCAAACTGTTGAGATTCTTAACCCAGTGATTGTATTTCTTATACTCTGCTCTAAAGAAATAATCTAAAAACTGGATAAACATCTGAGAATAAAGACGTTCATCAAAGTGAAAAAATGTAAGCAATTTGAATGTCCAAGTGGGCACATTCAGAAAAATTATTATACACACATAGATATAACTTTTTATAGTCATTTTGCCTTCAAAACATTTTTAATGACAAGGGAAATTTGTGCAATAAAACAGTAAGCAGAATTGTAGTATAGAAAATTGTACATACAGTATGATCCTAAATGAAGCACAGATAGAAGATGGGAAAGAAATATGCCAAAATGTTAACAGTGGTACTTTCTGAGTAGTAGGATTATACTTGATTTATACTTCTCCATGCTCTATGATTTTTCCACAATATATTATTTTTATTTAAAATTAACCCTCCAACTTCCAAACTTACTCTAGTAAGCATGATTACTTTTAAAGACACATTTAAAAAGATTTGAATGGTGACTTGTAAAGTAAGATACTTCCCTATTAGACTGTAAACTGCAAAAGGCAGAAACATCGTCTTAATTATATTTGTATACCCATTGCCCATTACTGTGTGCTCAATAAATGCTAACTGAATGATCTTCCATAATAATTTTAATATCTTGCCCATTGTTGATGCATAGAAAACATCAAAGAGATAAGTTTCTAAGAATGAATTTGTAAGAAATTAGTATGTAATGATGTGAAATTTACCCATCATGAGTATAATTTTCCTTCAGTAATAACCTCTCAGTAGAGGCCATGGAGTTTCGGGAAAACTGAAAATCAGTGATGCTGTACCCTAGAAGGAAAAATGTGTTAATAAAAGTGAATGGTTAGTGGACTTAAGAAAAGGAGAATTAAATCAGTACAAAATGGATGAGGGCATCTCCAGTTCTGTCCAAAAGGAAAAAGCTGTCTCACTAAACTACATAAATACTTGGCTCCTTGGTAGTTTCATCCTTATTTTTAACTCTTGCTTTTTTTGCCTGCTATAATAATTCTCTATAATCTAGAAATATATTGTTTAATATGGTACCCACTAGCACACATGCCTTGAGCACTTGGAACATGAGTAGTCTGACTTGAGATGTACTGAAAGTGTCAAATATACACAAAATTTCAAAGACTTAGTATGAAAAAGCAACTGTAAAATAAATTAATAGCTGTAATATTAATTATAGGTTGAAATTATAATAATTTTTATATACTGGCCTAAGTAAAACACTACTAAAATTAGTTTTATACCTGTTTCGTTTTGCTTTTTTAATGAGGCTACTAGAAAATGTAAAACTACATATATGGCTTGCATTATATTTCTGTTGGACAGTGCTGATATAGAAGCTTGAAGCCTTGATCATTTACTTACCTCTACTGGGGAGTGGACTCCAATAATTTTCTTTGTTGTTTTTTGGGGGGGCTGAGCCCAACATGGGGCTTGAACTCACAACCCTGAAATGGAGACCTGAGCTGAGATCAAGAGCTGGATGCCCAATCAACTGAGCCACCCAGGTGCACCAACTCCCAATTATTTTCTAATGCAAAGTCTAGCCTTGCCTACCTTAACTCCCTAGGTCTGTCCTTGCAGGGAAGTGAGGTGTCCTTATTAAATGAGAAAGAACCTCCATTGGGCTGCTTATTTTCTATTCTGCTTGGTTAACTTCTTAAAAACTTTGTACCTGGAAAACTTGTTTTAGTATACTGTACAAGAAATATGTGTTCTTTATGAAAAGATCAGAAAATACTGACGGTAGGAAGAACAAAATAAAATCACCAGTAAAATCCAACACCCAGAGATAACACTAATGATATTTTGGCATATACCCTTCCTGAAATTTTCAATACATGAATACATATAGAGGCACACACACACATATATTTATATATTTATTTTAGCAAACTGGGATCATACTGTATATATTATTTTCTATTTTCTTTTTTACTAAGTCAGAAACATCTTTCTGTATCAATAAAAATATTTTTCCAATTTCATTTTCCATGACTTTACTCAAAAAAGTCACCTTAGAAATGAGGGCTTCCCTGACTATTCTATTTAACATTGAAATCTATACTAACACCTTCCCAATTCCATACTAATGAATTATTTTTCTTCACAGCATTTACCACCTCGTAACGTGAAATGTCATGTTAATGAATATTGCGAGATGAACTTATGTATTTAGTTTTTGTTTGTTTCCCTTATTAGAATGTAACTAACATGAGGGCAGAAATTTGTGTCTGTGCACTTCTCTATCTCAGTGCCTAGAACTGTGCTTAGCACACAGAAGAGGCTTGAATATTTGCACGAATGAATGATTGAATCGGTAAAGAACTACATAGATTTCCATTATATTACGTTTTCTCATTGATTTTTAAAATATTCTTAATTTATGTCACACTATCCACATTTAAGGCAGCTTTTAAAGTTTTCAAAGGATCTGCTCCTAAGAAAAAACACAGAATGTCTATAATCCATCTATTTGCTAGAAACTGTAACTAAATGTTGCCCAACTTTTATCAAAAGTACCATTTGGAGAAATGACATTCATGAAGAAATGTCTGAAGGATAATCCATCTATCTATTTAGATAGTCTGAAATTTAGCCCTATATTAGAGCATCATAGGGTATCTTTGGGCTAAATTGTGATGAGCCTGATAAAACAAGCTTAGGACCTACTGAATCCCCATTTGGTGTTTCTATGAGAAATACTGGTGCAAAACTCAACATCATATTTACTGTCAGGTGTTACAGAGGGTGATATCCTCTATATCATCTCAGAAGAGCCACAGAAGTTTTCACCCATCAGGCGCCTGGGTGGCTCAGTTGGTTAAGCGACTGCCTTCGGCTCAGGTCATGATCCTGGAGTCCAGGGATCGAGTCCCACATCGGGCTCCCTGCTAAGCAGGGAGTCTGCTTCTCCCTCTGACCCTCCCCCCTCTCATGTGCTCTCGCTCTCTCAAATAAATAAATAAAATCTTAAAAAAAAAAAGAAGTTTTCGCCCATCTTAAGGAATTGACAGGCTTTTCTAAATCCTAACAGGAATGTGAATCTTCTTGTGTTTTCCAATTTGCCTTAGCTGCCAAGAAAGCTCAAGGCCAAATTCATAGCTTAACTTTAGTATTCAGAAATAATACCTATAGAATGCTTTTCTGTACATTAATTTTCCCTGTGCTGCCATCCTGTTGTAATATTTCAATTTACCCTTTACTTCTACTTTAAAAATCCGTATTTTCCTATTGTTTTGTCTTTTGTGTATTATGATAAGATGTTGCAAATGCTTTTTGGAAGGAACTAGTCAAATACAAATCAATCAATCAATTCAGTCACACTGCAGTGAAGATAAATGCTCTCATAGCCTGACAATATTAACTATTAAGAGCATCTAATTCTCTTTCCCCTAATGTCATGTTCACCAAGCCACTCTCAGATTTTAATATGGCTTGCCCTGTTGATTTTCTATAGAGAGAGAATGGAAACTCTCCTCTGAGCAGTATATTTCTAACTACAATTTGACACATAAATCCAAATGCAATTTAATTGCACTGGATTATATAAAGACTAGAAATTCCTGCTTAGAATTTGAAATTACAATCACTATTTCTGTCAGATATTATTTTGACGTGGTCCTAGACTAGAAGTACAGAGGGATGGGCTGAATAATTCCTGTAGATTCCATCCACTTTAGCTGTTTGCATTAAAATGGCTGAAACCCAGGATCTCGGGGCCAGGAAAGAAAGCAGGGACTCCATTTTTGCCAGAAGTAGGCAGCAGGGTACTGGGGAGAAATGCTCATTATCATTAGAGGCTGAACCACAACTGGGGACTTGATTACCATCACACAAAGATTTGGGGTAAGTTTTCTTTGTTTTGGTTTGTTTTTCATTTGTAGCCATCCCAAAGTACTGTAGACACACACCCTCTTAAGATTTGGGTTGGCACAGATGGAGCTCTTGGCTTTGGGCATTTGGCAGGAGTTGGAAGACAGGGGAGCAACTCTGATTTTCTTTTCTTTTTCGTCTCAACACTTTCTGAAATCCCTGTTACCCTAATTCTTGCCCTTACCAAGGTCATGAAGAGATGATTAGATCAAGAAATGTCCTGACACCAGGCTACAGAGCGTAGAAGTCACAAACCCTGCTCAGTACTTCTCATTAAACTTCTGGGCTTTATTTATTTTTTTTAATACGACCATTACATATTACACAAAAATAAAAGTCAAATGAACTTGGTATTTATAAATTATTAAATAAAAATACAGGAATATATATTTATATTTATAGAGCTTTTTCTTTTCTTCTAAACTAACCAAATCTGTTCTCCCGCCATTTTATGATTTAAAAAAGTAAAATAGTATATACCCTAGAATAAGTGGGGAGTGGGATTAATAATTGCAGGACCTAGTTGCCCTACTTCTGCTCCTTCCTTGGCCTAAGCAAGTCCCTATTTGTCCCTTTGGGCTCTGGAAAGCAAGAAACGCCCTCTCCACCTATTTAATCTCTGAAAAATGGCAATTAGATTTTTTTTTCCCTTATTTTTAAAAAAAATGAAATAGATTTAAAAATTGGGAGCCATACTCAGCCTTCCTGGCCAAGAGCTAATCCCAAGGAACTATATGGCTCTAGAAGAGAGTCTCTAGTTTTCCCTGACAGAAGAGTCTCTGGGGTTTCCATTGCCCCTCAAGCTAAAAAGGACAGGACAACAGATCAAAACTGCCCGCTACGGTCCCAAGCAAGCTATGCTTCTGGGAATCCAAGCCCTTTCCCCTTTCAGAAAACAACCTCTCCTTCCACCCAGGTGTGAAGGCCTCAGAGCAGAGAATTTTGATTACCTGACCATGGTCCCTGCTGCTCTGGTTTGCTAAAGGCCCCCAGGAGAGCTAACAGGGATAGGCGTCCTGTGGTAGAAGGGAGGGTGAAGAGTCTGCCCCAAACCTGGGGGAGCGCGGGCTCCAATTTGGAGCTGATGGTCTAGTCAGTGGTTTTTCCAACATTGTTTTTCTCTTTTCAGCAGCAAACCCCTTAATGCAAATAAAATCTTACCCTGAACCCCGATATGTAAGACAGCTACAAGGGGAGCTATTCTGTTTAAGGACATGTAGCCCAGCCTGCTTAGCACCCCCTCTTCACCTCCCCAAGGACTCCTGAGGCAAGCCCTAGGAAACTTCAGGGCTCTGCCAAGCAGTCTGAAAACCACTGGTCCAGTTTGTCCTGAGCGAGTCAGAGACCCCCACCCCCAACTTCTTGCCACAGACCAGCTCTGAGTTTCTGGTATCAGCATACTCACAACAGACCAAGGGGCACATGCAGTCTACCACCTCCCCTGTAAATACCATTAAAAAGTGCAGCCCTCTCTCAAAAGCCAAAGTCTGGGCTAAACACCTGAGGCCAATTTTGGTCCCACATTCTTGTGAGTACAACTATGTTGCCACATCCTGGGACCAAATGAAAATCTCCAAGAAGAGTCAACCATGGTCTAGCTAAGCTGATCAGTGCTCAGGATCAAGGGCAGGGTTCTAGAGCACTGTGTCTGAAGTCAGCATTGGAGAGCAGCAACTTGAGGACCTTGGGAAGTGCAGCAGTGAGGTCTGGCTCAGGACATGCATCTGGAGTGAAATCATTTCTCTCTCAAAAGAAAAAGCTATAATCTGAATCTGTTCTAGAGGACTGCGAGCTCTAAAGTTAGTGTCCTCAGACTCTGAGGTACAGACAAGTAACACCCATGCAAACAGCGTGGCTTCAAAGAAAATATAAATGCTTCTAGGTCATGGTAGGTACTCTAGAACCCATACACCTGGCCCTCGACAAAGCAGCACCAAAGCCCACTACATGGAATAGGCCAGTCACGGAGTACAGGTCACCCTCACACCCATGGGGTTCAGAGCTGGAATGTTCCTCTCAAGGCATCAGCAGTCTCACTGAGACACAGTGCAGGACCCAGACTGTACTCTAGATCAACATTTACCTCCACATACTCCAAAGGAAAATCAGAGTCCCAATTTAGAGTTTAAGTTTGGGTACAGAAGGTCCCAGAGACAGGGAACACTTTAGGCACCAGTGTGCCCCAGTGGGAGAGGAGGGTGGCAGATAGGTCCAGCCCCTCCCCCCCACCCACCCGCTGCAGGCTCCGCAGCCCTGTTTTTGTTCAGAGCCCAGGAGGCAGCAGCAAGTATGATGCACAAGGAATGGGGTTGGTGAAGCAACAAGGCCAGCCACAGAACTTCTCTTCTCTCCAAAGCCCTGCTAATGATAATGACTTTCTGCCGGAAAGTGCCCAAAGCCCTCTTCTGGATACAGTGTTTCTCCCACAGCCTTGAGGCATGGGGACAAGGAGAGGGGGGAGGAGAGGGTTGGGAGGAGGGACAGAGAACTGGCCCTTGTTCTTGCCAGTCCAACAGGGGAAGTTTTCTCCTTGAATACGGCCACCAGCAGGTTAGACAAGCAGCCCAGCATGCACACGAGCATGCGTGCACATGCACACGCGTGTCCAAGCAGCCCACCATCACAGCCACCTCTCCCTATCACCCGAGAACCTCAAGCTTCCATTTCAAGGGGTTGTACCTTCTATGTTTTCCCCAAATCTCACTCATCCAAAGGAGACACAATCCCTTATGCAAGTCAACCTCCCTCAGGGCTACAAATTAGGCTCTAGGTATAGTTTTGTGTGCCTACACCTAGAGACATGATCTCTCCCACCTCCTCCCAACCCTGGAATGACTTCATCTCCTGGCCCCCAAATACTTTCCAATACATTCCCTAATGTCTCCAGCTCATCCTTCCAACTGCCTGCCTGGCACACACAGCTCCTTCACACAGTACCCTGCCCCTTCCCATCCCCGTTCCATGCTCATCCATTCACCCCACTTCTTCCAAGGGCATTTCTCTTGTTCTGTTCCTGCTCTCCTGTCCCCCAGCCACACCTAGCCCCACCTGTCCCTGGACTTTCTCACTTGCTAGCAAAAAAGGCCCCTACAGTTACCAGGGCCCCCAGTGCCACGGCCCCTGTCAGCACTGTCCTCACTGAGGCCCAGTTCCCCTCCCGCAGACGCCGCGCCTCCTCCAGGGCCCCGTCCCCGTATAGAGCTGTGAACTCCGCCTGTGGGAGAGAAGGGAAGTAGGAGAGAAAGAAGGAGAAAGGGATATCAGGAGAGGAAAGAGTGGAGGAAAGAGGAGAGGAAGAGTTCCAGTTCCATCCACTGCAAGCACTACCCCATACCCAGCTCCTCTCCAGCCAAAGCTCTACTGGCGGCAAGCCCCCATCATCCCCCATGAGCGCCTGGCTCATTTGCCCTCTCTGCCTCAAGTGAATCCCAGCCTCTCCCTGGCCAAAATTTTTGCTCAGAACTGGCATCCTTTGCCAAGGCTTTCCTGACCACCGCCCATTGCTGAAACCCCCCACCCATGTCACCTACGCTGGTGTAAAAAGTTCCCGACAGCTGGATGCCATTTCCCTGCAGGCACTGTGTATTCTGTCCTCTGCTTTGGACCATGAGCCCATCCAGTGATGACTGCATGGCAGCCCTGGAGTGCAGAGTCCAGCGTGACACCCAGAGTGAGGGCATCTGATTCCACCCAAATAGGGAGACTCAGCCCCCAGCCTCCAGCCAGAGCCCCTGTCTTCCCTCTGGAGACCAGCTTTGCAGAGGGGTGTGCAGAGCAGCAACTGAGAAGCTCCTTACCCAGCCCCCACTGCTGTGGATCCAGTCGGCCAGCCGTGTCTCCAGGTAGGCCACCATCCACTCTTGCACTTGTCCCACAAGTGGCTCCATTTCTTTGTTGACACTCTCAGCACACAGTGCAGCTCCAAAGACAAAGAAGGCCACAAGGCGGCCCCAGTTGGGGCCCCCTTGGAAGAGTTCATCAGAGACCTGGGTGAAGCGTTGCTGGGCTGAGCCTGGGGTCACATGCAGCTGGGCTGCCAAATCAGAGAAGGTGCGCCGGAAGCGGGTCTCAAACTCATCTCCAGCTGCCCGCATGGCTTGGTGCAGTGGGTCAGCTGCTGGGCCCTCCCCAGGGCCAGCTCCACAAACATAACCCTTCTGCCTCAGCTTATAGCCTACAAAGTCTGCCACTAGAGCCCGTGTGTCTGGGGCTGAGGCTGGGGTCGCCATCCGGGCGGCTGTAAGAGTCAAGGATGAAAGACTGGCATGAATATATGGTCAGAGAGCCAGAAGGGGTACTTCAGGCTTGGCCAACCCAGTGAGACAGGGAGAGAGGTGGGAGGAAATGCTCAGAGACCACTGGGCAGGGAGGGGCAAGAACACGGGAATTAAGTCAAGGTGAGAGGCCCAGGCATGAGGGGCTGGCCATTAAATTCGTAATATGTCACACTAAATGCATAACAAGTAAATTTTATTTTTAAAATACTTTAGATTCTTTCCATAATAGGAGAATACTAGCTCTATAACACCCCCCTACAACCCCCCTTTCCACAGTACACACCTTTTTGGCTAAAGGAAGGGGCTTAGTACCTCCCCAGACGGAAGATGTAAAGATGCTGGCAGAGGCACAAGATGGGGGGAGGAGACAGGGGCTGAAGGGAAAGGTGGGAGAAGCAAAGGGCTGCCCAGAACAGAGAAGGAAGGGGACACTCACCCAGCCTGGATGGCAGCTCTTAGGACCCAGCGCTGGTGGCAAGGAGCCCCCAGCTGGGGCCTTTCATCCTCCTGGCCAGCGTGGAGCCCTGGGAAGGGGAGGGGGAGAGCAGAGCTAGGCGGGGAAGGCCAGGGATCAGGGTCTGGACTAAAAAGGCTGGGGTTGCAGCTCCCCGGACCGGCCCCTGCCCCCAACGTTCTACCAGCTGTGTGGCCGAATCCATGTTTAATGACTGTCCTCCCGGGAAACCCAGGGCCAAGGGCTTCCTGCCGATACCATCTCTACTCCGGGCTCCCCCCCAGTGCAGTCCAAGAGCCCAACTCCTCCTTCACCCCCACCCTCAGCAAGTCTCCAACCCCGCCTGCCTGCCAGGTTAGGGATCTCACGGGTCAGGCCGCTGCCAGGATCCAGGCCGTTTCCTGGTGCAGGAGCTGGGAGGGAGGGAGAGAGGGAGGAAGGGAAGGAAGGAAGGAGGGAGGAGAAAGGGGGGGGCGGGAGGGAGGGCCCGGCGCCGGGTGATGATGGGGCCCAGAGATGCGTCCAGAGAGAGGGGCGGGGCTGGGAAGCAAGCTTGGGAAGGGCCACAACTCCGGAAGAGAGAGAGGGCCGCTGGAGGCCAAGAAGAGCGGGCCAGGGAGAACACAGAGGGCCAGGCTGGGCTCCTGAGCCTGAAGGCTGCCCAGAGAAGCCGGTTAGGCCTCAGGAAACCTCGGAGCAAATTCACCATTTCCAGAAGGTCTCTGATGTTCCATGCACTTGTTGAATTTTTCCAGCCCTGGAGTGGATGCCTGGATTAGAGGAGCGGTTCCCATTGCAGTGGGAACTGCCTGCCAGGTGCCTCGCCCTGTGGGACTGGCAGACATGACATGGACACTGAACATTTTACTCCCTCTTTTTCTCCAGGACCTTTAACCCAATAGTCTCTTTGTGGGCTGGGGCTTTAGCCGGGCATCAAGACTTGGATCGCAAGAAATTTCTGCAGGTAACTTTTCTTTACCTTCTTTCATTTTTTTGGTAATCACATTGGTTTCCTTTTTAATTCTTTTCACTCAACACATGAACTTATTCTCCTTCTGACAAGTTCAAATAATATAGAGGTCTAAGGGGAAAAAATACAAGTCCTCAATCTCCCTCCTCCCACTCCTTGCCCAATTCCACCTCCCTTTCTGGAGGTTGCCAATGTCAAGGTTCATGTTTACCCTTTCAGATTTTTTATGTGTGTGTGTGTGTGTGTGTGTACAGACACATACATATATGTATGCCTATTATTTATGCACGGCAGTATATTTACACAGGGCGGTTCACAGGATGTGAAGCAGTGTGACTACAGGTGATCCTCAGGAGGGCTCTCTCACGCATTCTGACTGGGCCCCACTGGCTCTTGCCCTGACACTTCCTTCGGCTCTATTCGGAGGGACCTCTAGCCAAAGGATAGAAAGAGGCAACCCAATTTTCCTTTCCTTTTTTTTTTAAGATTTTATTTATTTCTTTGACAGAGAGACACAGCAAGAGAGGGAACACAAGCAGGGGGAGTGGGAGAGGGAGAAGCAGGCTTCCCGCGGAGCAGGGAGCCCGATGCGGGGCTAGATCCCAGGACCCTGGGATCATGACCCCAGCTGAAGGCAGACGCTCAACGACTGAGCCACCCAGGCGCCCCCCAATTTTCCTTTCCTGCTGGTTCCCTTTGCTTCCACATCCAGTCCAAGCCTTGATATTCCTAACTGCGCCTACAGTCTCTGGAGAAGAAAGGTCGTTTCTGTAACAATAATAGTAACAACTAATACATTTTGATGACTTATTAGGCACTAGGTGCTTTCTTTACATGCATGATATTTATCCTCACACCAATCCCTATGCTGCTTTATTCTCATTCTATAGAGGAAGAGAGGGAGGCTTGGAGAGGTTACTTACCCAAAGCCATGTACTTAGAAACTGGTACTTAATTTTGTCTGACTGTAAAGTGTGTCTTAACTTTAAGTGCATTGCTATAAGTTCATCTCTCTGCTTCAGGTAATCTATGTTGTAACTCAGTTATCCCCTCCATTCTGAATGCACAGCAGATTCCACCCATTTATGACTATCCTTTCAACCATCCTCCTTACTTCTTTGCTCTTGGGATGATCATTACAGCTGCCACCAGCAAGGCTGCCTTCTTCTTTAGAGAATAACCTAGTCCACTCCTTCATTTGCAATCCTGATTTCTTCTAAGACACTTACTTGAAATAACACTTTTAGGTCTCAGAATCCAAATATATTTCTGTCTGCCCTCCCATTTATTTATAAACCCTGTGAGAGCAGGAACAGAATTTCATTCACTGTTACATCCTTCAGGCCTAATAGACCCTCAGTAAATGTTGATTGAACAAATCATTCAACTCCCGTGGCCAGTTATTGAGCAGGCCCACTCCGATGTTTGAAGGTAACTATAGTGGCTATTTAAGAAACAAAGACTGAACTATGGAGAGAAAAAAGAAAAAGAAAAGAAACAAACGTTGATTTGGAATAAAGGTTCAATGTCAGTCTGAGCAGCCAGAACAGAGCTGCTAGACCAACACAAATTATACCTGGTCCAAAGCTGTGTACCTCAAGGATCTTCTCAGACCAACACCATGGAGTTCAAACTATAGACAAAGCACACTTGTTTTTATCAGAAAACCTCAGGCCATATAGGCCCACTTTGAACCTTATCTATTCCTTCAATTATACATATATAAATATTTATTTCAATTGAAATATATATATATTAAAGATTTTATTTATGTGAGAGAGAGAGAGCACGAGCCGGAGGGACAGAGGGAGAAGCAGAGTCCTTGCTGAGCAGGGAGTCTGATGTGGGGCTGGATCCCAGGACCCTGGGATCATGACCTGAGCCAAAGGCAGATGCTTAACCGACTGAGCCACCCAGACACCCCTCAATGATATATTTTACAAGAGCAAGGAAGGCAGTTTTAAAATGCTTGACTGTAACACAAATTAGTAACATTATTTTATACCCTAAAATAGGAAAAGAATATGTCCATGGATTGTATATACATGTATAAAATCAGAAAACTCAGTATCACTTTAAAAATGATTCCTGGCTAAATAGCATTGCTAAAGTTAATTTGGAGTTAAAATGCAAACAAGAATGACTCGTATAATAAGATAGTATGTGTCTCACCGTTTATTTCCAACTTAGTCCAACTTGTGATTTTACAGTTAAACTATTGTGCTGTTTTAAATTTAGAGATTCCAGGGGCACCTGGGTGGCTCAGTCGTTAAGCATCTGCCTTCGGCTCAGGTCATGATCCCAGAGTCCTGGGATCGAGCCCCGCATTGGGCTCCCTGCTCGGCCGGAAGCCTGCTTCCCCCTCTCCCACTCCCCCTGCTTATGTTCCCCCTCTCGCTGTGTCTCTCTCTGTCAAATAAATAAATAAAATCTATAAAAAAATAAAAAAATTTAGAGATTCCATTTCTACTCTAAGATTCCTCATTACAATACTCTGAAGATGTTAACTATTACAACTAAACGTTTTAATCTTACATAACCAAGTGGATAAGAGTGGGCTCTAGTGCTGGACTGCTTATGTTCTAACCCCAGCTCCTCATTCATTGCCTATATGACCCTGGGCAAGAGTCCTAGCCTCTCTCTCCCTCAAATTTCTCATCTGTAAAATAGGCATACTAGTACTTCCTACTCTTTTGATGGCTATTTATAGGAGTTAATATTTGTAATATTCTTACAAGTGTACCTAGTACATTGTAAGTGTTATACAAAATCAGTAAGGGATTTAGGGGGAAAAAAAACCTACACAAAATACTTCACTTTTTTTCCCCATAATGTAGAACAAAATGAAGGAGAAAAAAGCCAGCTCTGTGCCCCTGTTGGAAGCTCTCAGTGGAACTAGAACTCCACAGTCCCAGCTCCAAGAGAGTTGTGTGTTCATTCATTCAATAATTTGAGAGCCTACTATGTGCTGAAACTGTGAATCAGACACAGCCTCTGCCCTCACAGGACTTGGAGTGGGGTTAGAGATCAGAACCCTAATCTACTTTTTCACAGATGAAAAGACTGAGGTCCAGAGAAGTTATGCCATGCTTAAGGTCACACTGCAAAATACTACCAGAGGTGAGACCAGAGCTTTCTTCCCACAACTCAGTTCAGAACTCTTTCCCAATGGACCACCCACCGTTTTGAGGGCCACATCTCAGCTTCTATTTGACACACTACCTAGTTTTCATGTCCTTTCCTTCTGTGCACCCTCTGCAACCCCCCTCCAAAACCTGGAGCCTAGGGTTTGGAAAAGAAAATGGTGAGCCCTGAAGAGAAAGTCACACGCTGGGCATTTTGAACCATCCTCTGCAAGAAAAGGAAATGTTACTTTATCCTCCCTTAAGCATTAACTCTTCCTATGCCCGAGACGTTGAAGCCGTTAAAAAAAAAAAAAAAACAGCCTGAGTGGTCTCACTCAGGACCGGAAGGTGGATCCCCGCCCCCTGGTACGCTGCTAAGACAGATGGGGAGCCACCTGTCAGAGGACGGTGGGCGGGGGCCGGGCCGAGAGGGCCCGGGGACCGGAGGGTGAGCGCCGCTGAGCGCACGCTCAGAGGAGACAGCTTGCTGGAGGCAGGAGATGATGGTCTAAAACCCTGAGAGCTGACGATCAGAACGGAGGGGGGGGGGAGGTAGTCACGGAGGGGAGACAGCTATAGGAGGTGGAGGAGATGGAGGTGACAGCAAGGAGAGTACGCAACGACTAGGGGCGACTTCTGCGCCGACGCCGGGCAGTCGGGCGAGAGGAAAGCAGGGCAACGCTGCGGCGCTGCCGGCGGGCCCCGCCCGGGCAGGGGGTGCCATGTCTCGAGAGCGGCCCCCCCGCACCGACATTCCCCGCAACCTTAGCTTCATAGCCGCACTAACAGAGCGTGCCTACTACCGCAGCCAGCGGCCCAGCCTCGAGGAGGAGCCGGAGGTGGAGCCAGGCGAGGGCGGGACGCGCCTTGGGTCCCGATCCCGCGCTCACGCTCCGAGTCGGGGTCGCCGGGCCCTTTCTGCGCCCGCCGGAGGCGGCGGGGTCCGGGCGCCCCGCAGCCGCAGCCCCGACACCCGCAAAAGAGTGCGTTTCGCCGACGCGCTTGGGCTGGAGCTGGCCGCGGTGCGCCGCTTCCGCCCCGGAGAGCTGCCCCGGGTGCCCCGCCACGTGCAAGTCCAGCTGCAGAGGGACGCCCTCCGCCACTTCGCGCCGTGCCAGCCTCGTGCCCGCGGCCTCCAGGTAGGGAGGCGGCAGCGGCATGCCCCTTTCCCGGGACCTCCCTGACCCGGCCGCCGTGGGCGTGTGGGAGAGAATTTATCAAGCAACACCTATCTCCATCCCCAACCCTAGACTTATTCTTGCTCATTCATTTTGGGTCCACTCTCTCAACTGGGCTCCACTCCGACTGCCCTCCGCCGGGGTCGGCCTCGGCTTGGTCCAGTGCCTCTCCCTGACCCCGCCCCCGTCTCTCCTCTCCTCCCCCTTCTCCCAGGAGGCGCGCGCCGCCCTGGAGCCGGCCAGCGAGCCTGGCTTCGCCGCCCGCTTGCAGGCGCAGCGCATCTGCCTGGAACGCGCCGAGGCGGGCCCGCTGGGCGTGGCCGGGAGCGCGCGCGTGCTGGACCTGGCCTACGAGAAGCGCGTGAGCGTGCGCTGGAGCGCCGACGGCTGGCGGAGCCAACGCGAGGCACCGGCCTCGTACGCCGGCCCGGCCCCGCCCCCGCCGCGCGCAGACCGCTTCGCCTTCCGCCTTCCGGCGCCACCCATGGGGGGCGCCCTGCTTTTCGCCTTGCGCTACCGCGTGACTGGCCACGAGTTCTGGGACAACAACGGCGGCCGTGACTATGCTCTACGTGGGCCCGAGCACCCCGGGAGTGGCGGAGCCCCGGAGCCCCAGGGCTGGATCCACTTTATCTGAGACGCTTGGGCCGACGGCGGGAAAGCCAAAGGCACCCAGGGGCTGGGGGAGCCCGAAGATTTGGCGGGGAGGAATGAGAGAAACCGAGATCGGCTGGGAGCTGTCCAAGAGAGTCAAGTGGGGGAGGGCGAGGAGGATGGGAAAAATCAAAGGGGTGTGGGGGAGTGGGCGGAATGAACGAAGGTCGGGGAGATCGGGGTGGAAAAACATTCGTTGGATGTGAGTGATAGGAACCCAAGGCATAGAAGAAAGGAAACCAGAAAGGGCACTGGAAGGATTAGAAAAAAGCGAAAGATGGGTTTGATGGTGATGTCCTATACCGTGAGCTAGTATTGGGAGAAAGTTAGTGGGCTTGTCAGACCTAGGCAGTTGAAGGTTAGAGTACCTCTTTGAGACAGAGGAGGTATTTTGTTTGAAGTAGGAGCCCACCCTACTGTGGTTATTTGTATTGCCAGCTCATTCCCTCTTCTTACCCGCCGTTGCCTCCTCAGGTCCTCCAGTCCTGCCCGTCCTAGCTTTATACTCAGCCATAATTGCCTTGCTTAAGTCCCAGGAACTGCTCCCCAGTCCCTGGCATTATGACAGGATTCTCTTGTCATTCCCAACGATCCCTGGCTTCGTTTTCCCCTGACTGGCTGGGGAGTGATGGCAGACTGCAATCAGAGCTCCTTCCTCCTCCTCCAGGCAGCCCTGGGGATTAAAATGAAGGCAAAAGCAACTCCAGGCCTGTCCTTGTAGCCAAATAATGTCGTGCCTGAGGAGTTGGTACACTCAGGGGCTTCCAGAAAAATGCCAGCCTCACCTTTCTGGAGTGCCTTTTAATGACCTCTAAGCACTTTATGCACTGTGTTTGTCAGGAACAGTGAATCACAAAAATCACTATCACGATTCTGCCTCAAGGAAAGAGTCACTGACTAGCTGTATTACTTTGGGCAAAGTTACTTCACCTCTCTGGGCCCCAGTCTCCTCCTTGGGAAATTAGATTTTGACTAGGTGATCTGTCACAGTCTCTTCTTGCTTTAACATTTTATGATCTATGAGTGGCAGAGTGTAGATTAGAAGCCACATTCTCCAACATACAGTTGGGAGTGCTACAGTTCAGAACACACAGCACTCCCAGCATTTGGTTGGAGCTGAGGATGGGTCCTCCAGTTTTTGATACAGATATCCCAGAGCCCAGGAAGCATCCTATAACCAGCTTGCAGCCTGATGGTATTCCAGGGCCTTTTTCAAACTGCAGCTCATCCTCTGCCCAATGCTTTTTGCCCTTGCCTGCACAGACTTCCAGTCTAGGTACTTTGAGACAATTTTGGGCAGGTGCATCTCTGTTGGGGAAAATGATGTTTGGGAGCCCCAGAGATGAAACAACGTTGAGGCTCTTTTGAGGATAAAGGATTATGGATATAAGATAGGGAAAACATTTCAATTCAAGAATTAAAGCCACTTAGTAATTAAATGGTACCAGAAGATGGCAGTCTGTTCCATACCCTGAGCAAGTGAAATGGGAAAGCTGGACTCCTCTACCCATTCACAATCATGCCTTAGGTCTCCCTAGTTAACCTCTGCTGGTAGTTTTTCCTTTCCTCTTACACTATTCCTAAGCTCTTTGCTTTTTTCTTTCCTTGTCCCTCTCATCACTTTCATTTTTCTTTTAGCATATAGGGTATTTACCTTCGTTTTCTCTTTTCCATTTGCCTCCATCTTCATCCTTATTGATTTCTGCTATTCCTTCTCCCTCCAGAAGGGGTGGAGAACCTACTGCCTTTTCTCCAAGACCATGGTTGATCCACCTTCCTCCCTCAGGCTCCTTCTTGACAGTCTTCTAGAAGGGAGAAGAGGGAAAAGAAGCAGTTCCTGATGCAGATGAACAGCTGCTCCCAGGTAACCAGCTCCCCACACCCTTTTCTACCTGTAACTAGTTTCTCAAAAATGTCTGAATCCTCTTCCTTGTTACTAAGTCAGAGAGTGCATGCACATGTGCCCCATACATGCATTCAGAACAGAGTATGGAGTGTGTTACCAGGCCCCTCCTGTCTAAAGCCTTAGTCCTTTGAAGGAAGATGGCCGAAAGAGAGGAACCCCGAGTCGCTCCTCAAAGAAATGCCGGTTTAAACATCATCCTTACGTGATGAAGAAAACAAAGGATTTCATGCATCTTGTGGATCGCCTTCAGGTTGTATTTCCAGCAGAGTGAAGAAAGAACCTCCTCGAAGCCACCAAGCAAAGCACTTTTTAGTCATCAATGAAGAGCCCAAGGGAGGATGATGGAGGGAGCCTGGGTCGAGGCTCAGTGTATACTAATCTCTTGCCTAATGTGTATGCGCTATTGTCATGTTGTATTAACAATCATAATAGCTCACATTTACTTATCCACTCAAATCTGGTGTCTTGCATGCATTATAATTCTCAGAACAACCCTATCAGTTGAGAAATACTATCCCTGTTTTAGAGATGAGGAAACAGCTCAGAAAAGCATAGTAATTTGTTCAAGATCACACCACTGGTAAATGGCATTGCTAGGATTGTGAACTCAGGCTCTCCAGAGCTTCTGTATATAACCATGTTACTATATTTTTTCCTTTAAAAACAAAACTGAAAATTTTGCCATATATAATCTCTTATTAAGAAAAGACCACAGTTTCTAACTGCTCTGCCTTCCCATCCTCCCAGATTATTGAACTGGCTTAGGGAAGGCAAAGTGCTGAGGGTCCCACAATCCCATGCAGGAACTTGCTGCTCTCTCCTGTACCAGTGTCCCAGGTCTGCAGAAGCAGCAAGGGACCACACTGCCTGCCTGCTAGAGAACTTGGGAACCCATTTGAACTCCAGCTTTTCCTTACATTGGGATTCTCTCCTGGCCTTAACCAACGTTCTACACCTGTTGGTGTGACACCCCTTTCTACTCCCCTGACTGGTCTTGAACTGACCAGTCCTTAAAGTTTCCACTAAAAGGTATCCCTGACTAGGACAACTGCTGAATGGTCTGTGCTTGGTCCCTCTCTGAGAGCCCTGGTATTACTGAGTGGATAAATGTAAACTGGTTGGAGACGGAACCAAGGATAATCCATTTTTCCCTGAGCTTTCTCTGTAAGAAGTACTATGGTTCACCCACTCCCCACCCCCCATCCTCAGCTTTATAGAACCAACACCTGAATCTTCTAGTTCTTCCCATGTAGAGCTGCCCCAGGGCCTGGGGGTAAGCTGATAGTCTAATCTGATATGGGGAACACTAGGAGTTTGGTGGAATCTTTAGAGATGTGTTAGGTGTTAGGCATTGGGATGGGTCCTTTCCCCTGAAGGCTGATGACTATATGAACAGGAGCAATTTAGTGTATAACAGGTCAGCTGTGGACTAGGCAGTGCTAGAAGAGAAAACATTGCCTTGATCAGGGGCTTGGGTCCTTGAAGCCACACAGCTGGAACACTTTTGCCCAGTCTTCCTACACTTAACCTGTCTGACAACCTTCCTCTCGTACCTTTGTTTCTCTTTATGCACGTAGCTCATTTCTCTTCACAATAAGCCCTAACTCCTAAACTTTCCAATCAAACTCCCACATTCCCTTGCTTCTAACACCTGCGTTTCTCTGGAGCTCCTCTGGATCCTTGCAATCTGCAAGGTCATAGAATCAGAGACCTGGAAAAGCTTGTCTTTAGAGATCACTGGGTCCATTCTCCAGTACAAATGAGGACACAGGTCCAGAGACGAGAAGACTTCAGCAGGGTCAGAGAATTTGTTAGTACAGCTCGAGATGGGGCTTGACCCCAGCCCTCCTGACCATATTCCACTCCCAGGCTACAAAACGGGCCTCTACAGTCAGACCCGCAGTTTTTCATGGCAAGCAATAGTATCACAAATGTTTCATTTTCTGTTGCTAGCTTCTATTCCCTTCCCCATCCAGGCATAAAAAGAAACAAAAGGCACTTGTAGTTTTCTGTTTTCCCAGCCTTGGCACTTCTTTGGGTGATATTGCTAAGGAACAGTGAAGTTGCTAAAAAGACTGAATAATCCACCTATTGACAGTTAACCTGGAGAGGAATTGAAAGTTTGCTTTGTGAATCCCCCCAAACCACTGTTCTCATCAGGCCCTCCCAGAGTGTCCTCACTCTCTTCACAGTGCAGCCCTGTTCACTGGGCCCCAGACCCACTAGTATTGGGCCTCACTTCAGCTTCCTCATGCAGCTGCCCTCCCTTCTTGATAAAAGACCTCATATTTGAAATAAAGTTGAAATATGAAAGTATATAATAAAATACTGAGAAATACTGTTTGTTTGGGGTGGAGGGTGGCAAGAGACCCAGAAGTGAGATTCTTCTCTCCCACCCCCCATATCTTGGTTATCTCATAAAAGTTCTGTCTGCTGGTGTCCTATTGCTATGCAAAAGTTGGGTGGGCAAAAGATGGAGGAGTTGGGCAGCCCTGGTATAAGATACCCCAATAGAATCCCACCACTATATTGGGTAGTGGTAGGAAAGTTATCAGGGCCCAGCTTTAGTCCCCTGGCACCCAGCACCAATTCCTGCTGCAGTTAAAGGGTACAGCTTGGGTAAAAGCGCCGAGTATCCCCCCCGGTTGAGGGGGGGCTCTTCTTCCTTAAGGGGGCCATCTAAGTTACATTCTGCTCCTTAAACACTGAAGGAAAGAGCAAAGCCCTTTTCTCTATCAAGGGCAACCCTAAAGCAAAGCTTAGGAAATACGATGAAGAGGAAAAGCAAAGACTTCTGTCTACTCCAGAATGGAGCAAAAGGTATTAAAGTGAGGCATCCTTGAGAAAGATCAAGTTCTAACATAATTTTGACTCCCACATGACCTGAACAATGAGAGAATCCAGTTACCCACAAAATAATGAGAACGTTTCTGATAGGGAAGCCCTAGCCTGAGAATAATCAGATGCCTCCTCATTACATCATAATGGCCAAGTTGTGATGTCACGGCAGAGCACCCACACTTACTTTGTCAAACTAGATATGTTAAAGGGTAGAGTCAGCATGAGGAGCAGACACCCAAAGAGAGGTAAGCGGGGGCTTCCCAGGGTTTTCTCTGTGGCTTTATTGCCTAAGGTTCCTCTATGGCCCTAATGTCTTTCCAGGCTTTTCACACCTTAGTCTAGTGCTAGGTCTGTCTGAAATCCTTCTTCCACAAACTCCACTGCAGCTTTTGCTATCCGAAATCTTTAAAAGTTGCAGTTCTGACTGGTCAGTCCTCAGCTTTTGTATTTCCTAGGAGACAGGGCACAGAATGGTGGAGCATGGTTCCTGTAAGTGAGGCAGAAACTCACCATATCCATTTGGGTTGTCCCAAGGGTAGATCCAAGTTTTGGGGCACCTGAAACACAACTTTTGGAGCCTTTTAAAAGAAAAATAAAGGGCACCTGGGTGGCTCAGTTGGTTAAGCGACTGCCTTCGGCTCAGGTCATGATCCTGGAGTCCCGGGATCGAGTCCTGCATCGGGCTCCCTGCTCAGCGGGGAGTCTGCTTCTCCCTCTGACCCTCCCCCCTGTCATGCACTCTCTCTCTCTCATTCTCGCTCTCTCAAATAAATAAATCTTAAAAAAAGAAAAAATAAATACATTAGGCACAAAAGTGAAAATAGTTTAGAATGAGAAAAGATAAGATAAATTTTTAAGTGACAAATACTATATCATAAAATCAAGAAAAATAACATTTTAAAAATTATCTACTTGACAAGCATTTTTTTTTTTACAATTTTGTTTTTGGGTACATGCTCCTTGATTTCTTATATTGATGATTATATTTCCTATAAGGAGTACAGAAAAGTAATTCAGCCTTCTACATGATAACTTTTTTTATTTTTTTTAATATTTTATTTATTTATTTGTATGAGAGAGAGAGCACGAGAGGGGGGAGGGTCAGAGGGAGAAGCAGACTCCCCGCTGAGCAGGGAGCCCGATGCAGGACTCGATCCCGGGACTCCAGGATCATGACCTGAGCCGAAGGCAGTCGCTTAACCAACTGAGCCACCCAGGTGCCCTGATCACTTTTTTTTAAATTCTTAGTGATTTAGAAAATTTTCACCCTCACACTTTATAAGTGATAATGTTACATAATTTTTTTAGAATTTTTGTCAAACTTGAAAAAAAACTATCAAATTTCTTTGATATATGTGTACAATTTCAGAGCATTTCAAATTTGTAATGACTAATATACTCTGGATTGTTGACACTAGGATTAATGTATATGTATTAGTTGGCTTAGAGCTGCCAAACAAAATGCAATCCATTGGGTGGCTTAAACCAAAATTCTCTCACAGTTGTGGAGTGTAGAAGTCTGAGAACAACGTATCTGTAGGGTTGACTTAATTCTGAGGTTCCTTTCCTTGGCTTATATAGTCATCTTCTCCCTATGTCTTCCCGTGGTCTTTCCTATGTTCATGTCTGGGTCCAAATTTCCTATTATAAAGATACCAGTCATATTGGATTAGGACTTATCCTGAAAACCTCATTTTAACTTAATTACCTCTTTATAGAACTTATTTCCAAATACAGTTACATTCTAAGGCATCAGGAGTTAGGACTTTATCATATGAATGCGGGGTGTGGGGTAGATGACACAGTTCAGCCCCTAACACTATACTGGCTATTAAACTATTTACAGAAGTAACTGCAAACGACAGTCATATACCTACTCAACCCAAACTAAATTGTATCCCCAACTCCATTTCCTTAGCCAATCCCAAAATACCTATGGCCTTCCCACTAACACCTGACAAAAGGAGAAGTGTGATGGAGGGGAAGTTAGAAAGGAAAGAGACATCAATCTCAGCCAACTGCAGTTTATTTTTTTTTAAGATTTTATTTATTTGAGAGAGACAGATAGTGACAGAGTTAGTGAGAGAGACCACAAGCTGGGAGGAGAGGGAGAAGCAGGCTCCCGCCAAGCAGAGAGCCTGACATGGGGCTTGATCCCAGCGCCCCGGGATCATGACCTGAGCCGAAGGCAGACGCTTAACGACTGAGCCACCCAGGCGCCCCTGCAATTCAAATTTTTTTTTTTTTCAAATTTTATAAAACCCCACGACCATGTTAACACATCCTGGGGCTCCTCCAGTGCTCCTCTGTGCAAGGGATGACCCTGAAGTTTCAGTTTCCTTAGGTATACGGTAAATGTGCCTCTGGTTAATCCTGCTAATATCTAAGCCACGCAAAGGAAGAGAGAATTTTCACTAAAGATGGAGAATTAACATCTCTACATTGAGGATGACATGATGAGTCCGCATTCTTCAGCACTAGTCCCTGGAAGAACTGGGAAGATTTGTTGTGTTGCTAAAGGGGGGGCCCTCCCTTCTTTGATATTGTCAGCCTGGATCTATTCCTCTCTTGCAATCCCCATCCCAGTCCAGTCCATCTTCTAAAGCTTTAAGGTGAAACCCACACAAGAGGGAGGCTTCACGGGGCACCTGGGTGGCTCAGTCGGTTAAGGGTCTGCCTTAGGCTCTGGTCAGGTCCTGGGATGGAGCCCCATGTCAGGCTCCCTGCTGAGTAGGGAGCCTGCTTCTCCCTTTGCCCCTCCCCCTGCTTGTGCGTGCTCTCTCGAATGAATAAAATCCTAAAAAAAAAAAAAAAAAAAAAAGAGGGAGGCTTCAGCACACACTCCAGAAAAGGGGCAGATGAGTTTCCTCTTGCCTTGGATTTCCCCTCTCCTAAACCTATCTTCAATTCTGTTCCCTACTCCTGAGTCTCGGGAGTGAGTGTCTTGAGACAAGAAAGGTGGCAGAGTTGTCCACCTTTCATATTTCCAAAACCTGGTGATAAGTGTTGCCCAGAGTGCCTAACTGAACCCTCTATAGAGGGGCAGGCACTAGGTTCCCACAGATATTGTCTGCCTGGCTTTCCAGCCAGATAAGCATGAGTTCTTCCCAGTCAACCCAGTCTTGCAATTTGTTTGGATTATGGGAGAACAACTTCTCCACTGAAAACTGAGGACTGCTGCTGCCTAAAATGTTTCACTTTTCCTTTTATCATATACAAACTATTGGGGCATGGTAATAGTCATTCATGATTTAGGACAAAGTCTGTATATACTACCAGCCCTGGCTTAAACCCTGAGGGATCAGAAGTTTCAACTCTAAAGCTGAGTTTATATCTACCTTAACCTTTGTTTACACCTATGATGTATTTGCTGGATGCTAGTTTGAAGATCGTAGGGCTGGCTCTTAAGGAAGTTGAAATTTTTACTGAATGTAATGGGGCTGGGGAGTGGCCAGGTACAAATACAGGCATAATAACATAAAATAGGGCTCAGTGCTGAAGTGGAAATACATTTCTGATGTCTGACAACCATGAAAGTGCTCTAGACCTTAAATTGGAGCAATAAAGAATCCGTAGTGGGGGTTGGTTTTGGGGGGAGTACATGGGAAGGGTGATGTCTTTGGAATACAGAGCAAAGTCTGAAATTGTTTTATAAATTATTGTAGCTATGTAAACTATTAAGTTACCTAAATAGGCAAAGAGACTTTTTCAAAGACCAGCATATGAGAACAAAAGAATCACTTCAGAAAGTGCTGTTTCCAAGTTTTAGTCTGAAGACCGAGAATCCTAAATATACAAACTTTTGGCCCAAATTCCAAATATACGAACTTTTGGCCCACAACTTCAGAGTCTGTGACTACTTTGGTGAAAAGTCCATTTTATTGCCATCCCTTTCTTGACAGCAAAAACCAAGGTCCCCAAATAAGAGGCAGGTCCTCCTCACTGGGACAAAGAGGGGGATCTAGGGGTCTGGTGAGTCCCAAACAGGTGCCCCTTCCGGCACTTAGTCTTTGGGAACACCTGTCCGGTTGTTCCGAAGGCGCCGGGCTGCTGGGATCCTCGTCTTTCAGGCGGCAAGACATTTGATCCATCTGGAGAACAAGTTCCCGGTTGCTCTAGACGCTCCGTTTACAGTGACGCTGCTGACGGCCCTCGGCTGGGCAGGCGCGGCTCGGCTCGGTTCTACTCGCGTGTAAGCCTGGCTGAAGGAATGCTGAAAAAAGTCTTCCTTCAGGAGGAACAAATGGGGAGTAGTTGCAAGGCGGTCTTGGACAATTCAACAAACTGCTGTGAATTCCTTGGGAGAATTCCGGGAGGACCAGGGCTCAGCGTACTCCGAAGGTCCGACACGGAAAGGTCGAAGCCGGGGCGGGGGGGGGGGAGGGGGAGGTACCATTCACAGCACCCTGGCCCGGGGGACATCTTCCCTGCCCCAAGCAACCAATAGCCACCCCGGCTGAGGCCCATGCAGCCAATAACCGACTTCGGCCGAGACTCACGCAGCCAATGGCCGGCCCAGTGCGTTCCGCTGGTCCCCGCCTGCCTACTTCCACCAATCGGGACTCGGGCCACCTTGGCACCGCCTCTGGATCCCGCCCCACCCATCCGCCCCGCCTCCAACTCGCTCGAGCAGGGTTGGGCTAGACGGGCGCGCTCTCGGGGACGGGGGGGGTTAGTCCCGGTCCCGGCCCTCCGCGCGGGTGGGCTTGGAGCAGGCCGCACCGGGCGGGAACCCCATTCCCACCCCGGAGGCCCCCTGCCCTTTCTCCCCTTTTCCCCCCGGCCCATGGTGCGAGGCTGGGAGCCGCCGCCCGGGCCGGACTGCGGTGAGTGATCCCCAGCCCCTTCGACTTCCCCTCCCAGCCCCTATACGATCTCCGACCTCCGGATCCCCATCCCCACGCGGGGGGGGGGGGGTGGTGTTGGAGAATTCTAGGCTCGAAGTCGCACGGTTCTCTCTCCTTTCTCCTCTGGACTTTTCGGTTCCCTGTTGTAACTGGGGGAGGGTGAGTGGGTGTGTAGGGAGGAGGGGAAGGCTGGGTTGGGACGCCCTCCGCGAGGGGAGGATAGAGATTCGCCTGCTCCCTGGGGCTCATCGCCCCAAGTGCAGCAACTTTTTGTTCTCTGACCCAGTTTGGAGCCTTGTAGACTGCCTGCGAAATGGAGGATAGGAGAAACGTTTCCTTCCCAGGCCTCTCCTCCTCCCCCCACGACTACCTCCTGACGACCTCAACACACGGACAGAAATCTGACCTTACTTCTGGGGAGCAGTGGTCTTTGGGAATGAAAGGTTTGGGAGAAACTGCCCCTTCTGACCCCCTACCCAGCCATACTCAGAAAACAAACCAGAAAAGTGAAAACCCAAATCCTCAGAGGTTCCTGGTTTTGCGTCCTAATCTGAGACTTCTAAACTGAAAGAAGACTCAAGCTGAGACCTGTTTGGTAATGTGGGCCCAGATCAGGAGATCTTTTATCATGTGAACCTCCTTCTCACCATACATTTGAAGCCCTTTTATATGACTAGGACAGGTAGAAGGCAGTGATTGAAAAAAAAAAAAAAAAAGCCAGTTAAACTTGGGAATTTTTTAAATGCTGCATACATATCTTAAGCATTGTCATTAAAAGTATGTTCGTTGCACCAATCTTTTGGGGTAGTGTCCAGGCGTTTTCTTTGTGTAAGTCTGCTGATTAGAGTTCCCAGTTGTCTTTCTAGTATAAACTACACAAGCGAATTTCAAATCTGGCTGCACCCTGAGAACTTTTAAAAGTACTGATGCCTGGGCCCCAGTCCAGACTAAGAATGAGGAGGAGAGTTCCTGGTTTAAGTTTCCCAGGTAATTCTAATGTGCCACTGCCTCTCATCTATGATTTCCAGGTTTGGTGTTTTTTTTTGTTAATGCAGTGAGAATTTAAGCACTTTTGGAGCAATCTGAATGCAGAATACTTTTGAGATTTTTAAGTCCCCTGCCCCTCCAATCTTTTACATTTGCCCTACTACTCCCAACTCAGTTGTACACTCCTTAACATTTGACTTTGTTTTCACAGAAACAATTTTTAGTGCACTAATTTTTCATAGGTTTCTGTGATATTTAATTACATTATTATATAAATTAAAAAAAAAAAGACATAAATAGGTTGGGAATCACACACAACTGGTCCAGGCACACAGGGCAGCTGAAGGAAGCAAATGATTTTGGCACACTAGAGAGTAGACTACCAGCCTCTAGTACGCAGCACACTGTGGGTGTTGGTCATATAACCCAGTGGATCAGTTAAACCAGGCTCCTGGCCCAATTGAACACCTCTCCCTTCCACTCTCTCCAACTAATATCACCAATACCCAGTCCCTTCTAGACTTAAATTCTCTTGAGTGTTCCATCCACTCTTTCCATTCAATCACATCAAGCTGTATGTTCCTCTTGAAGCAATTACCAGCACTCCTTTTTTATAAAAGTTGGCAGAACATAAGGCAGAGGTTCTTAACTTGGGCTTCTGGGCAGCCAGTGAACCTTCTGAGATTATATATATAATGTGTAAGTTTGGATGTTTATGGGGGGTAGTCATAACTTTCTGAGGGTCCATACCTTTATCTGATTCTCAAAGTTCATGACCCAAAAAGTTGAGAAGCACATAAGTTGAATACCACTCAAAATTCTTTAAGGCCCTTAAAACTGTATCACCAAAACACATTTCAGGCAGTACTTCAATCCTTCTCTGAATAAAGATAATAGGGTAATTTTGCAGGATCATTAGTTTCTCATTGAACTGTCTCCTGCTTTAACCGTAAGTCTAGGCCCAAGCCTAAAGTTGTGAACACCTCTTTTTCCTAGGATTGTATGTATACCTAGACTGGAAGTTTAAGGTAGTCCATTCTTTTCTGCCACCTGTCCACGGGTATGGAAAGCCTAAAGGGAAAGAAGGGTTGTTATCCTCTCTCTATATGTTTTTCTCATTATGTTTTTTATTAGCTACTTGGAAGTAGCAGTAGGGCATATCCAGCATATTTAATAAGGATACAAATTTAGTAATTATTCAGAATTGGTAATCCCACCATCACTACCACCTCTGCTCATAGGAGTCCTTACTTATACAGTTTTGATTCCCTTCTTTTTCTACCCTCTCCAAATGGAGGCATAAGAACACAAGACACCATAGTGTCTTCATTGTGGTTTTGATTACTGTGGGGTCTACCCTCCTTGTTAAAGTTCTCATGAGCCACTCTCTGGTTGTAGTTTCTTCCTAAGTCAAAGCCAGATTCTTCCAGGGAGGTACCAGGTAGCTATACAGCTGTGCCCTATCAGGAAATCTTCCACAATTTGTTTTGTGTAATTGGAAAACTGGATGTATACAGTACACCAAATATGGCATTTGCATTACTGCATGTTATACAAAAACATCAAACTGGTACCATGAGAATCCGGAGGACAGCAAACCACATGAAAGAAGGCAGAATGCTTCCCTGTAAGGCTTAGAGCTATGCTTGCCTTATTTCCTGTCTGGCAGTCTTCATCCTTACAGTGCACTGCTTTATTCCTTAGGGTACAGTTTTCTCTTATCTAAAGGATAATTGTGTCCTTAAAAAACAGGACACAAATAAGGTTAAGTAGATGTCAAGTGTGGCAATCATAAAGTCTTCTCCAGCTTAGGTTTGGTGGTGTTCCTGGTGGGCCACAATGTCTAAACGGTGGTTTAGCACCTGTCTGTGCAAGCTTGCTCACAGGCCACTCAGTTGTGTCTGGGATAAACCTGGAGCTACTAATACATTGGCGATTCATCTGGCAATCAAAAAGGATTTATATCCAAATTACGGATTCAGTTCTCCTAAAGCTGTGATTTTCATACTTCCTTTAAAGCAGCATAATCCATTCTGGAATTATATCGAACTCCCAAAATGTAAAGAGCATAAAATCATGGATACCCTGGTTTCCCCTACTGCTCATTACAATTAGGAATCTCTGCAAAAAGAGATTGAAAACAATGATTTTAAAGAATGCAGTCTTTGCTTCATTTCCCTCCTTGTCTAAGAGGAGAATGGATGGCATTCCCTTATATCAAAATTACCCTGTGAGGCTGAAGTAATGAGAAAAACTATTTATTGAGCCTTTACTTTGTTCTAGACATCATGTCAACTGCATTTTTTTCATTAAGCCATAAACTTGTGAGGAAGGTGCTGTTCTGACCGCCTTTCTTTCTGAGGGGAAACTAAGGCTTCGTGAGGTTAAATAATTTGCCCAAGGACAGGCAGCATTCTAGGACGGGGTGGGGCTGCAATTAATCTCAAATCTGCCTCACCCCAGACCTCCATCCCACCAGCTGCTTTAGGTCTTGCCTAAGCAGGACACCTAGCACATAGTAGGTGCCTGGTAAAAATATATAACTTTACAGACACTTAGTACTGTGCATTTTTTACACATGAAGAAACGAAAGCTCCTTTAAGTTCAGTAACTTGCCCAAGATCACATAGCTGGTAAGTGGCAGAACTGGGATTCAAACTGCAGGCTGGCCTTACTCAGGGATCATATTTCTACCCACTGTGCCATGTTGCCTCCATTTACCCTCTTCAGCTTCTCTTCAAGTTGAAGGATCTGCATGGCCTTTGATTCATTAGATCTGCTTGTTAAAAGGAAATGGTGACTCATTAAAATGCTTCCAAATTTTTCTAATCGTCATATAAAATCCCTTGATACCATACTACTATAACTTCCTGGACTTGAGATTCTTCTCAGTTCATCATGTAGCATTTACATAGGAATCCTGTCCCATCCTTAACATATCCAAGGTAAATATTTATAAGCTCAGATGGGCTTCCTCTAATAGTAAAGGGTGACAGATGTGTTAAAGAGTTTCTAATGCCCAGACAGGGAGCTGAGTTAAATTTGGTCAACGAACTTTCTGGGAAATACCCTGAGTAGGTATTTCGGGAATGATGCAGAATCAGGGGCTCTCCCTGCAGCCCCCACACCCACAGCCCGGGAGCAGTGGTGCTGCTGGGGAGCTTGCAGGACCTGGCTGCAATTCATAGTGAATCTGCCCACCTGGCCCTGAGAAGAAAGCTGGGCTGCAGAGATAAGACTGGCAGGCCTTCCACCCTGTGCGGAGGGGCTATTACAGTCTGAGGGAGCTCTCCAGGCTCCCCGGAGAGAGATTGAGCTGTTGGAAGAGACAAAGGCTGGGGGGAGGGGCTAACCTTTGTTCCAAGGATGACTTGGTGGAAAGAGTTCCCTCTCTACCCCCACAGGACCTCCAAACCCAGGAAGAGTAAGCCCCACTTATCCCAGATACCTGACCTGTCTCTTATCCTACAGAGAGAAAATAAAGCTTAGCAAGTTTGGGTTTAGGCTTAAAGGCACTATCATTCCCCTCCCTGAAGGACTCCACCACCAAGAAGGGAAGAGGAAAGGGACCTGGGGGCTGGGCGGAGGAACAGTGCTGTCCTGCCTTCTAGATACTCTCTTGTACCTGTCCCCCCGCACCCCCCCGCCCCATCTCCACATTCTAGAGGTAATCATAAATTGTCAGGAGTTAAAGCATTTGCATCAGTTCTGAGATTACTGCACTTTATATTTTTGTGGTTGATTTTTCATTTTGTGACACCTGTTCCATGAACTTAGAGGATGAAGTGAGTTTGAATTAGAAAAATAAAGGCAATATAAGGATGAATTTTCCTCCTAACCTTAAAGACAGATTTTTGTCCTGGTGACAGTATTCAGGAGTCATGTGACTTGGGGTAATTTAACTTCTATGGACTTTGGTTTTTCCATACATATGACAGGAATTATAACAGGCTCATAAAGTTAGGAAAATTAAATGAGAAATCGTTAAAGCACTTTAAAAGCAATCCAACACGGTACACATAGACAGTTGATTGTATTGGAGTCCAGCATTTTGTTTGGCAGAAATTGAACAATGGGCTGAAAGAGGAGCCCCAGTGATTGAGCTATTTCTCTTCTTATTACAGCTATCTCTGAAGGGCACAAATCAGAAAGCACCATGCCTCCTAATAAAGAGGCCAGCAGTCTTAATAGCTCCCCGGCGGGGCTCATCTGCCTCCCTCCAATCTCCGAGGAGCTACAGCTTGTGTGGACCCAGGCAGCCCAGACCAGTGAGCTGGATGGCAATGAACACTTGCTACAAACCTTCAGCTACTTTCCCTATCCCAGTCTAGCAGACATTGCCCTTCTCTGCTTACGCTATGGGCTGCAGATGGAGAAAGTCAAGACTTGGTTCATGGCCCAGCGCCTCCGCTGTGGCATTAGCTGGTCATCTGAAGAAATAGAAGAGACCCGAGCCCGAGTGGTCTACCATCGGGACCAGCTCCATTTCAAATCCCTTCTCTCTTTTACTCATCATGCAGGGCGGCCCCCAGAGGAGGTGCCTCCTTCTCCAATGCCACCTCCAGAACAAGTGGGTCTTGGAATAGTGCCCCTGACTCTTAGTGAGCCCACCCAGATGAAAGGATTGAAGGTGGAGCCTGAGGAGTCCTCAGAGCTGCTGAGTCACCAGAAAGCAAAGGAACCCCTGATGGCACCTGGCAGTGGGACATTCCCCCACCAATCCGATTATTGGCAGAATCTTCAAAGCAGTGGCTTCTCTAAGGAGCAGGCAGGCAGGGGTCCCAACCAGTCACATGGCCTAGGTTCTGCTTCATGGAATCACTCCACAGCTGTCCACCAGCCACATGCTCGGGATAAGCCCCCACCAATGTCACTACTTGCTAGTAGTTGTAAGCAGGAGTCAGCATCTAATATGACTCCTCCTTCTTCCTCTACCTCTTCTTCCACTTTCCCGGTACTGGCTAACGGAGCTACTGCCACCTCTAAACCCCTCCAGTCACTGGGCTGTATCTCACAGCCACTGTCACCCAATGAACAGGCACTGCCCCCACATCTGGAGCCAGCCTGGCCCCAAGGGCTAAGACATAACTCAGTATCAGGTAGGGTTGGCCCTGCAGAGTACCTTTCCCCAGATATGCAACGCCAGCGAAAGACCAAGCGCAAAACCAAAGAGCAGCTGGCTATCCTCAAATCTTTTTTTTTACAGTGCCAATGGGCACGGCGTGAGGATTACCATAAATTAGAACAGATCACTGGTTTACCTCGACCTGAGATCATTCAGTGGTTTGGTGACACACGCTATGCCTTGAAGCATGGGCAACTAAAATGGTTTCGGGACAATGCAGTACCTGGTGCCCCTAGTTTCCAGGACCCAGCAATTCCCACACCCCCGCCTTCAACCCGCTCCTTGAGTGAATGGGCTGAGACACCACCTCTGCCGAACCCCCCTCCCCCACCGGATTTACGACCCTTGGAGAGGTACTGGGCAGCCCATCAACAGCTACGGGAAAGTGATATCCCTCAACTGAGTCAGGCATCAAGGCTTAGCACCCAGCAGGTACTGGATTGGTTTGACTCTCGATTCCCTGAGCCAGCTGAGGTGGTGGTTTGTCTAGATGAAGAGGAGGAAGAGGAGGAGGAAGAACTGCCAGAAGACGACGAGGATGAAGAGGAGGAGGAGGAGGAGGAAGATGAGGATGACGATGATGATGTGATCATACAGGACTGAGTCGGGGGACTAGGGGAGGGAAGGTCTGTTACTAAAAGATGAACCAACTTAGTAACTGTTTAAACAAAGAAACCACATTTTTTTAAATTACCTTGTGGCAAAGAACTGAAAAGCTTTGTGTTCTTGAGGTTGGGGAATCCGGGATGTAGTGAGGGTGGACCAGGGAGGATGACCATAGGACCCAGAGAGAGGTAGGGACTGGATGAGCAGAAATCAGGCATCTCGTCTCAGTGAAGAGAGTGTTAAGGATCTGGTCCAAACCATGGGTTGGGGAAAAGCTTTTGCTCTCTTCATGTCTGCTGTTCTTTTACCTTAGTGTACTGTGGAGAGCCCAGACCTTGGCCCCACATCTATAGGAGGACTGAAAAGGAGGAGTAAAGAATTTTGATTCAATTGATGATTCCAGTGCATCCCCCAGTCCCACCATTTTCCCTGGAATGTAAGGCTGCCTCACACCCCTTTTCTTTCTGAGCACGAGTCCATGCATAATACAGCTAAGAGTCTTTGTATGTCCCAGTCTCATCACAAATCTTTCCCTAACGCACACCAACTTAGACTATATGTTCTACCTTCCTCGTTACTGAGTTGCACAGGTAGCAGAATGTTTTCATTTCTGATACTGGGACCATTTTGCCTTGTACTTTTTTTTTTTTTTATCTTTTTCCAACATCCCCATTCTGTTCACTATTTGTCTCAGGGTAAATCTTCCCCATGGAGCTTGTGAAAAGTTTAATAATTGGGTGGAGAATAATTTAGACTGGATATTTATTGGATGTGGGAATTAGGGGAAATGTCCTTTAAAAAAGTAGAATTAGGTTGGAGAGGGATGGTTTCTACTCTTCAGAAGATGGGTGCAGGTAGGTTCCAGGTTTGGTTTTACAAACCTGAAACTCCCTCCTGCCTAGCTTGACAGAGACTAATTTTTCATCTTTTTGGTGTTGGTTCAGTTTGTGTCTGTAATTGAGACTTTTTCCTCTCTTTATAGGATCTGTCTTGGGGACAGAGGGACCCTGGTCTTTAACTGAATTGATTATTGATGTTTTAGAATGGTTTTCATCAGATGGAGTCAGATATAAAGATATCAATGGGTTAACCATCTAGAAATAAGAATGGAAGCCCCAGATTGCTAGAATAATAATAAAAGGCCACAAATAAAATTGTTTCTCTCTCCTCCACTTTGCCATTTCTGTGGTTTAGAGATTAATGGAGCCAAATCCATTAACATTCTGATTTAGTATACTTTTTTTTTTTTTTTTTTTAAGCAGAAGGATATATTGAGGTAGATTAGGAAAACAAAAACTTGGGGCACCTGGGTGGCTCAGGCGGTTAAGCACCCGACTCATGGTTTTGGCTCAGGTTATAATCTCATGGGTTGTGGGATCGGGCTCCACGCTCAGTGGGGCCTCTGAGGATTCTCTCCCTCTGTCCCTTCCCCCACTCACATGCGTGTGCACTCTCTAAAATAAATAAATAAATACATCTTTAAAAAAAATTTAAAAGAACAAAAACTTTAAAAGGCAGTACATCAGTATCTGTCTATCACTGGGCAGATTTTTTCCTGTACTTGCTATATAGCACAGGCTCTTGCCCAGAAGAGGTGTCTAGATAAATGCCTTTAAAAATAAATTCAAAGTTCCAGAAAGAGTAGGGAATCCTAGTTCAGCTTCAGGGTCATTCCCAGGACCTAATTTATTTCTGGCAGGTGTTTGCTATCTTTACACTTTTTCAATATTTTTGCTTATGGCCTGCCTGCCCGTGGCTGACCCACTTAACTTCTCATTTCTATTTAGTACCCAAAGAAGAATACAGGTTTCGTGTCCGTGGTGGTGGTCTTTGCCCATTCCACCATTCGAGAGCTTAGAATATAAAACCAATGCAATAACAATAAAAGGACATCTTTATTTTATCTATATACTTCAGTAAGCTGAAAGTCTGGGTCTCCAACAGAAAGGAAAGTCAACATAGTTAACTAGGAATAGAGCAAACAATAGGCAAACAGAAGTATAATAAATGAGGACATGGAACAGAGTTGTTGCTTATTAACACTGGCAATGGAAGAATATACCCAATGCTAAAAGAATGAAATATAGACATAAACCATCCTTAATGAGTATATTACCTCTCACCCCCAGTGATGCCAAGAATTGTTTTTACAACCTTTAAGTTGCAGGAAATGAGAGAACTACATGAGTGTGGGAGAGATCTAAACATCCTCCTGAAGTACTAGCCTTATATAACGCCTGACCATTTTCCTAGGAGGTAATACAGAGTGTATATGGTAAAGGTCAAGAGAGGTAAGGGTACACAGTGAAACCAGGAAACAAGGCAGGGAAACATTTTCCAAGGCTGTCACACTTAATGGGTATTGTATGCTACAGGTCTTCCTTAAGCAATATGTATAGATCAGACCTTGAAGACGATCTATCTGGAAATAGTCCATGCTTCTCTTGACCTGGCTAATCCCATCTGTCTCTGTTCGTAGAGAGTCTGCAGCAGAGGGCAGGAAGGCAGATATGGGCATTTATAACAAAAAGGGTAATTAAGGCCCTCAAACCATTACATGAAGTTTATCAAGATGGCACATCACCACTGCTGCTGCCCCAGTTTTCTCCATTGTGTGATAACTAACTTTTCCAAACTAAGATTTGACACACCTAGTGTGACAAAGGCTTTGTTGCTAATTATGAAACTCTCTAGAACATTTTAGTGGCTTATGGTAAGAAGGCCAGAATATTTAAACAAAACTTTTGGAAGACCTGGGGAGGAGACTGGAGACCTGGAGACTATGCCGATAGAGGATTACCAGCAAGGCAGGATTCTTATGCCTCTGGGGAGGTGGTACTTCGTTTAATACCTTTTTTAAAACTTTATTATTGAAATTTTCAAAAAATACGAAAGTAGAGTAGTATAATGAGCTGATGAGTATCCATCACTCAACTTCAACAAATAACTCCTAGCCAATTTTTTTTCATTTCTACTCTCTCTGTCCTATGTCCACTAGATTATACTAAAGCAAAACCCAGACCATCATTTAACTTCCTATCTTTAAACATTTTAGTATGTTATCTCCAAAAAACAGACTATTTTTAAAAACATAATCATAATAGCCATTATGCCTACAAAAGAAAACAATTAACAATTCCTTAATATTAAATATCCAAGAGGTATTCAGTTTTCAACTTTCTCATAAGTTTTTGTTTTTTTACAGTTTGTTTCAGTCAGGATCAAATTAGGGGCCATATATTTGTAGATGGTTTATATGTCTCAATTCTTTTTTCACCTGTAGGTTAATCCCTCCACATGTGAGGATCTCAGGGATGTTATTTCCCCAGTGTTCCCTCTTAGGGCTTAGATCCTAATTTTTTGCCAATGAAAATAAAGGGCATTTGGAATATGAGAGCAAAATATTTACCTACCTTAGGATGTCCTCGGGGTCACCAGGAGCTTGGCATTGAAAAAGGGCCTAAATATCCTCAAAACCTGGGCCATAAAAGTTAACTTAAAAGGCAAGACTGGACTTTTCATGTAGAGCTCCTTACAAACCTCTCTTCTTGTTCCCATGCCCTTTTCCTCTTGTTGCCTACATTATATCAGTCCCATAAATTTATAAAGCATTATTCTAACCATCTCTAGAGACGTGCACATGGTTTTTCCCTATTCAAGCAGTACCTCTACCCAAAAGATATATTCATTTGAAATACTTTTTTGTGGAACTTTTGGGAATGTTAGTTGTGTCTACACACTTTGTTCACACTGGCCAAGACCTCTCAGTTTAAAGCCATTCACTACCATGTGACCTAAGTTTTAAACCCCAAACTAGGAAGCTAATCTGATAGTAGGATAGAATCTTTGAAATTGAGACCATCCTGGAAGATTGTGAACATATGATTACCACATTTGAAACTTCTGTCATTTTCCACTGGTTATATTCTACCACCTTAACAGGTGACCAAAAAGGCATTTCGTGTGCAGGCCTAACCATGTGAGTTTTTCACATGCAGGCAATTAGATTAGCCAGGGCTCACCTGCTGGACTGGTAGCTGGAAACCAGGAAAACTCTCTAGTGGGGTTCTGCTTTCCCTCTGACCTGGAGGATAGAATTGGAATGGTGAAAGTTAACTCCCTTGGGCAGTTCTTTGGCAGTGTTACTTATGGGTCAGGGTAAATAGGTAGGTTTTTTTTTTTTTTTTTTTTTTTAAGATTTATTTATTTGACAGAGACACAGCGAGAGAGGGAACGCAAGCAGGGGGAGTGGGAGAAGGAGAAGCAGGCTTCCCGCCGAGCAAGGAACCCGATGCGGGGCTCGATCCCAGGACCCTGGGATCATGACCTGAGCCAAAGGCAGACGCTTAATGACTGAGCCACCCAGGCGCCCCAATAGGTAGGTCTTAATCTGTAGAACACTACTCAGAAGAAAAAACACTTGGCTAGGCAATTTAAAAGGTAGGTTATAAAGTCCGCCCTTTTCCTAACTTCTTTTCACCTTGAAAATCTTCATTTTAGTATATATGCCAATGGTTGAAGCTCCATTCCTTTGGGAATGTTATTTAACATACCTGAATTGTTGGGGGTGAGGACTCTTGTGTGGCCTGAATCCCCACCATTTGGGGATGGTCTGAAAGAAAAAATCCCCTGTCCAGAAGAGGCAGGTGAAGGCCTACGGAGGGGAAATAGAAGCATCAGCAGAGAAAAGGAAGGTAAGGGTAAAAACCATATGGAAAGGGAGAGCCTATATATTTAGACAAGACAGGAAATAAATACCCTGCTTGTGACTGAAAGTAATTTGGACATATATAAGACACAGTACTATTAAATGCTCTCTTGTTTACAAGGTAGATTTATAAACTTAAGTGGTATAAGCCAGTAGAAAAGTAACCCCAGGGTGCTGGCAGAGTGTCAGTGTGAACAGATCCCCAGTGAAAGAAAGCATAATTACTTACCTGTAAGATAGGCCGTGAGTAGAAGCCGGTGAAGGGGTTTCTGGAAAACATAAAAATGAGCCTGTGAGATAACCCATGAACTGGAGAAGAGATTCATTCAGGTATACTTGGGACCAGGGCAAAGAAACTGGGGACCAAAGATTTTCAGTATATATGTTAGGCTTAAGGGCTAATAGCAAGTGAAAAAGCTCACAAATCACCCAGCAGTGTCTCCTAAAGGTGCTTTCCTCTCTCTCTCTCTCTTTTTTTTTAAAGATTTTATTTATTTTGAGAGAGAGAGAGAGAGAGCACCAACGGGGTGAGGGGCAGGTGGAGAGGGAGAAGGGAGCCCCATGTGGGGGCTCAATCCCAGGACCCCAGGATCATGACCTGAGCTGAAAGGCAGGCGCTTAGTGGACTGAGCCACCCAGGCCCCCATCTCTTTCATTAATTTGTGGACCAGGATTTACTACTGCTTTGATGTGCTCTAATATATCTGTGCTTTCGTTTCCCCTCTAAGATGGGGATTACCAGAAAGAATGGCTAAAGACAAAGGGTCATTAAATTGGTTAGGAGTGACAGCAAAAATGATGGCATAAGGACCTCCAAAAGTTCTTTCCATAAAAGGAATGAGAGAACTGGCAAAAATTGTCAGAATCAACTTTTTCAGAACTCTGTAAATTAACAAAGGGCTTGCAGCAGTCTGGGGAATGTTTATTCCAGAAAAATAGCCAAATGAGGTTAAAAACAATGAACTTTGTGGCATTTTAACTTGCCCTATTCCCATTTCTCCTCCAGCTCCGTGGTAGCCTTGAAAACCAACATTCTGGCAGTCATCGTGGGGATGGAATGGGGTTGGAACTCTTTCAAAGCCTCATTCACAGAAAATAATCATTTGACCCGTCCAGTGGCAACTGGAAGACTCCACTTGCAAGGCTGCCTTTATTTGACCTGACCTGGAGCGCAAACTCATCAGGAATTGATGCTTAGAGTTTACCAGCTGTGAAAAGCCTTCTCCCCAGGAGTGTTTGCTGTAAACAATTAGAAGCGCATGTTTGGGCTGCCTGAGAATGTGCATATCAATTGGGGCAAATAATAGGCTAATGGGAAAGCTTAGATGGAAGAGATGGGGAATGAGTTTTTGGTGGGGACTCTGAAAACAACACATTCTTGGGATCTAGACCATATGCATATGCAGGACTGTATGCATGCTTAGAGAAGACCTGAAAAGTCCCCAGTCTCTTACTGTGAGGTCATACAAGCAGGTTGAAGGCTAAGGCTCAGTTGTCAATTGCCTGGCTAAGTGCTGAAAGTGAACCCCAACACACACACACACAATCCCTCAGCAAAGACTGAGAGACTTACTAGTTCAAAGTGTTTAAGGGATTCTCTGTCCAATCATTAGGTGACCACTAAACTAACTGAATAGAGACTTTGGAGGCTCCACATGACAATACAGAGTTTATAGAATTATTTTTAAAAAGTCACTAAACAACAATAAACAGAAAGAACAAAAAAACCCTGGGGAGGGGGAAGAATCTGATTCCTAGAATTGCCATGTTATATTAATTTTAAATGTCCAGTTTTCAAAAAAAAAATGAGGTATGCAAAGAAACAAGAAAGTATGACCCATATAAAGAAATAAAGCAATCAACAGAAGCTGTCCTTGAGGAAGCCCAGACATTGAACTAAGCCCAGCCTAGACTTTGTCTAGACAAAGACTTTAAATCAGGTATTTTATTTAAAATATTTCATTTATTGGGCACCTGGGTGGCTCAGTTGGTTAAGCGACTGCCTTCGACTCAGGTCATGATCCCGGAGTCCCAGGATCGAGTCCCGCATTGGGCTCCCTGCTCGGCGAAGAGCCTGCTTCTCCCTCTGACCCTCTCCCCTCTCATGTACTCTCTCTCTTTCTCACTCTCTCAAATAAATAAATCTTTAAAAAAATAAATAAATGAATAAAATATTTCATTTATTTATTTGAGAGAGAGAGAGAGATAGCGAGAGAGAGCTTGAATAGGGAAGAGAGGGAGAAGCAGGCTCCCTGTGAACAGGGAGTCCCATGAGATGTTCAATCCCAGGACCCTGAGATCATGACCCGAGCTCAAGGCAGATGCTTAACCGACTAAGCCACCCACGTGCCCTAAATCAGGTATTTTAAATATGCTCAAATATCTTTGGAAACCATGTCTAAAGCACTAAAGGAAAATATGCGTATGGTATCTCAACAAATAGAGGATACTAATAAAGAAAAAATATATTTAAAAGAACCAAATATAAATTTTGCAGTGGAAAAGTATAATAACAAAAATTAAAACTTCACTAGAACGACTCATCAGCACAACCAGAAGAAAAAAAATCAGCAATTTAAAGCCCACTGAGATTACCAAATGTGAGGAAGAGAAAGAAAAAATGGAGAAAAATGAAAAGAGCCTCAGAGACCTTGGTGGAATACCATCAAGTGTATCAACATATGCATTATGGGATTTCTAGAAGAAGAAAAGAGGAACAAGGCAGAAAGACTATTTGAAGAAATAATGGCTGACAACTTCCCAAATTAGGTAAAAAAAAAAAAAAAGGAATCTACACATCTAAGAAGCTTCTAAAGAAGTCTGTTAGATTTAGTTGGTATATAATGTTTTTCAAATCTTCATTCCGTTGCTTATCTTCTATCTAGTTCTATTTGTTATTGAAAGTGGGGTATTAAGTCCAGTAGTTTCCCTCTAATTCTCTTCAATTCTGTTAGTTTTGCTTCATGTCTTTTAGGACTTTGTTGTTAGGTGTGTATATATATATATGTATGTATGTGTATATATATATATATATTTAAGGATTTTATTTATTTGAGAGAGAGAAGAGAACGAATTGGGGAAGGGGCAGAGAGAGAAGGGGGCTCCCTGATCTGTGGGGAGAGTACAAGCAGGGGCAGTGGCAGAGGCAGAGGGAGAAGCAGACACCCCGCTGAGCAGGGAGCCCAATACAGGACTCCATCCCAGGACCCGGGGATCATGACCTGAGCCAAAGGCAAATGCTTAACTAACTGAGCCACCCAGGCGCCCCAGGCCATACATTTTGAAGTATCTAAATTATACAAAGTAAAATACTTTGTAAATACTTAGTAAATACTTAGTAAAATACTACCACAATGGAATGAAATTAAAAACAGGAGGAAATCTGGGAAAATTAAACATATGTTGATATTAAAAACACAGTGCCAAATAACCAATGGTTCAAAAAAAAAAATCACAAAAGAAATTAGAAAATACTTTGAGATGAATGAAAACAAAGCCAGAAAATACTAAACCTTATAGGATACAACGAAAGCAGTGCTTCGAGTGAAATTTATAACTGAAAATGTCTACATTAAAAATGCAGGTCTCCAATCAATAATCCAGACTTTTGTCTTAAGAAACTAAAAGAGAACTAAACCCAAAACAAGCAGAAGGAAAGAAAGAAAGCTTAGAGCAGAAAGAAATGAAATAGAGAATAGAAAAACAGAGAAAATCAACAAAACCAAAAGTAGTTTCTTTGAAATGTTCAACTAGATTGGCTAGTCTTCAGCCAGGCTGTCCAAGAAAAAAAGTAGAAAGCTTCAAATAACTAAAATCAGGAATGAAAGAGAGACTATTACTACTAACCTGACAAATTCTCTAGAACTTCTACATTTTTCAAAGGGTGAATATGAAAGAATCGGAGGGAAACTATTTGGTGATTTTCAAAAATGGTTATCCAGAAAGAAATGTGCAAATTTCACAATTGCCTCTTGTGAAAGAAAGGGAAATCCTCTCTGATTAAGTATTTTCTATGGACTGGCTAATGCCCTTGAAAACAGGAATAACAAAAATAGTTCTAAGAGGAAAGGGACAAGAAATTAAGTGGATATTCTTCACTGGAATATTTTTAAGTTTAATACACAGTGAAGAAGCCTGATAACCCTGCAGGCTAACATAATCAGTGTCTAGTTAACCTTCCTTTTAGACCTAACTTCTACTGCCATCTTGTGGCAATTAAAAAAATCCAAATCTATTTTACTCAAGTTATCCTCCATCTCTTGACCAGAGGTTTTCAATGACTTTCTATTGCTTAAAAAAAGTTCCTCCTTATCAGTTTGAGAACAGGAATATCATTACTTGAAAAGTAGTAATATATCTCTGGATACATGGAATCAATGTCTGGAGAAAAACAAATGGCATTATATTATGCACAGAAAATGCATAATGGCATTATATTTGCAGAGAAAACCAGAAATCTGCTGGTATCTGCACAAAACATGTTGGTTTCTGACCCTTTTTTTTCCCTTCTCACCAATATAAGAGTCCCTGGGAGTGCTTCTTCCCTGCAGGCCTCTGGCTCCCTAATGGACAAATAATAAACATCAATTAATAAATATATCCCAATTCTCTGGCTTCCATATTCTGTTATTTCTCTATATCTACACATTGAAGCATATGTTGTTCTGCCAGAATAGGCATGCTAGTCCAAGAAGGATACACACTCTATTACTTCCAAAATGAATTATTACTGTTAATTCAGTCATTGAAAAGTTTGCACTACTTTCATCCCATTCATTGTTAGCTTCTTTTTTTAATTTAATTTAATTTATTTTTAAAGATTTTATTTATTTGACAGAGACAAAGCAAGAGAGAGAACACAAGTAGGGGAGTGGCAGAGGGAGAAGCAGGCTCCCCACTGAGCAGGGGGCCCGGATGCAGGGCCGGGATCATGACCTGAGCCGAAGGCAGATGCTTAATGACTGAGCCACCCAGGCGCCCCAGATTCTCTTTTTTTATTAAGACATATTTATTTATTTTAGAGAGTGAGAGTGAGTGAGTTTGGGGAGGGGTAGAGGGAGGGAATCTTTCAAGCAGACTCCCTGCTGAGTGTGGAGCCCCACCCATCCCATGACCCATGAGATCATGAGGTCAAGAGATCATGACCTGAGCCAAAACCGGCCCAACTGACTGAGCCACTCTGACACCCCTCTCTGTGTTAGCTTCTAACATTTTTTCTTTTTAGCACTGCCAAAAGAAAAGAGTCCAGGCATGGCACTGGATAATTTATACCAAAACCAATATAAGCTTAATATTCTTGCCTGACATCTTTGCTTTCATTTAGCATTAGAAATCAAGATAGCAGGAGGGGAAGAATGAAGTGGGGGAAATCAGAGGGGGAGACGAACCATGAGAGACGATGGACTCTGAAAAACAAACTGAGGGTTCTTGAGGGGAGGGCGGTGGGAGGATGGGTTAGCCTGGTGATGGGTATTAACACCCAGTTCTGCATGGAGCACTGGGTGTTATATGCAAATCATGAACCACGGAACACTACATCAAAAACTAATGATGTAATGTATGGTGATGAACATAACATAATAAAAAAAAAAAAGAAAAGAAATCTCAATCTGGGAAGAGAAGGTAAATATTACTTACTTGTCTATTACTTACTTGTCCCAAACTACTAAAGCCAGATATTCTGTAAGGGATAGATTCCACTGAGGGGGACCGACTGTACAAGGTGAGACAAAAAGAAAACAAACAAACCTGTGTGAAACTTGACATAGACCTAAAGTCTCCTCAGTCCCTACCTCTGACGTGTCTAGGTATTTCTTTTATCTTCCAACTTTTGCCAGCAGTTTTCATGTGGCTGTGTAGGCTTCCTACTCACCTGACCACCTGGCTGCTATGCTGAGAACTGGGTCGTGGAGTGACTGGAAGAGAATCAAGTGAGGAATGAAGAGCTGCCATCCATGTCGTGCCCTGCCCTGCCTAGCCAACCTGTCACAAATGGGCATCTGGTTGTATGTTCTTCTCATATCATACACAAGATTAGGAAAATCTCATTATAGTCTCTGAGAGGAAACGACCCTCTATATGGGAAAAGGAGATTTATTCATCTCACATAGATATTTGGGCAAACAAATGTTCTCTACCTGACTGTGAGGGAGAAGTAATGCCCACTGGTCGAGGTGTGGCCAACCTGCAAGGGAAAAAAAGATGAAGCTCTAAGCAGAAGTTAAGTGTCCTGTGAGAGGATCAATCAGATCATTGTCTATAGAAACAACAGCTTACTATCTGAGCGCAAATTGCTTACTATCATGTATTACAGGTATCATCTCAAAATATGGAGGCAAAGTTTCCATATGAGACTCCTTGGCTCTCTAACTCTCTAAGTGAAACCTTCTCTACTGCCCGTAATAGGAGAAATTTTGAAGTCCTCCTTTCTTCCTTCCTTCAGTGCCTTACCAAGTACTCTCAATTTTACATGTATCTATCCATCTGTTCATCCACTCATAAATCCATCATTCCTTCACTCCTGCCATCCTCTCATCCATCTCTCTAACAAGTATTTATTGTTTATACATCCTCGATCCTGAGATTACAAAGATAACTAGAATAGAGTTCCTATCTTTGAAAGGTTCACAGGCTAGTGGGAGAGACAAAAATAAATAAAAGCAATGTTTAAATGTTATGATGGGAAGAGCAGAAGTACCGAAGCATGAAAGAACACTAGACTGTAACTTCTGTGAGTGCAGGAGCCATGTCTCTTAACCCACCAATACAGGGCTGAGGTAAAAAAAAACATTTAATAGTTGGTAGCTTACAGACTAACTGGTGATGTACACCCAGCACCTGGCATGGTACCTGATAAAAAAGAGGCACTTAATATTTGTTGAATAAATGAATAATAGAACATCAAACTCTGCTTAATGAAGTCTTGACAGAGGAAATGATATGTGAGTTGAATTTTGAAGGATGAGTAGGATTTCATAAGAGTGAGCATTACATTCAAGATTTCACTTCAGCCCTTTTCAGTGAGTAACTGGAGAAGTGAAAGATAAATTCACCAACCATCTCCTCCACCTTAGAGCCCACACAGGTGTTGCAGTCAAGAGTCAAAAAAGAAGAGCAATTTTCAAACAGGGCTAGTATGGGGCCTGATAAAACTGACCTGCTTCCTTGGTACCGATTTGGAGATTCCTGTAGGTGAAAAAAATGGGAGTGAAGGAAGCTGCAGCTAGGATTAGGGTTCTAATCAATGAATGTTAACTTGCTAGATAACTAAGCTGCAATGTCCTCTAGCTGTGGTTGCTAAGATGCCCAGTAGGAGAAAAAATAGCAGCAATGTTTCCCTAGGAAATTATTAGCTTTGACGGAATGAAATTTTAGTTCCTTTTCATAAAAACACATTGGGAATCCCAAAGACTGATTTATGTGGGAAAATATGGAGAGTCTATGGGGGAGAGAAAGGAAAATGACAGGATAAAATGTGCTAGAATAGTTATAGCAATAGGATCAATAGGAAAATCATATAAATACAAAGAACATTCTTAGGAAGAAAGAAACGTCTAGGAAATAGAGTTGGATTGGAGGAAGAGGAAGGGTCCTAAGGTGCTTTGGGATTCTTGAAGAGAAATTTTAAGTTACAACAGATGTCTCTTCAATAAGAGAGTTTCCTAAATGGTATGTCGTGACTTATTGATGTTCGAGAATGGGTTACCAGTGTGCTACATACTGATCCTTTCGGTCCTCCTAGCTCTTCTGTGGCCTTGACCATTTATTACAGTGCACTTGTATAAATATTATCAGTTATTTATGCCACGATGTGGAAAAGGTTAGGAAACATTTTCTATACAGTATCTAGTCAGCTAGATAGATGGGAAAAGTAGGAGAGAAAATAATAGTAAGGAAAACCTGTTTCATTCACCTTTAGAATGGCAAGACATTTCTTCAGTTCTCCATTTTCCTTCTTTAAGACTGACAGCTCTCTAGGCAAAAAATGGAAATAATCATCTCCAGGAGGTCATGATACAAACCCCAGTTTTTATTGTTGTTGACATCTAGTTAATGCTTACAGAGAGATGCTTGCCCCTATACAAGGTATCTCTGTCAGAGATCTAGGGATTCAGTAGACAGAGGCAGAGTTTGATGGCCGGGAGAATGAGGTGGACAAAAGAAGCAGTCACTGGGTACGATTTCAGATGAGTTTACACAGAGTTCCATTTCCTCTCCACACACACCCCTGGCCTGCTGCTGTCTGAAAACGTCCATTAAGGATTCCATCTTTTGGCTTAAGATTTCCAAAATATGCTCTCCTAGAGGTAACATTTTATTTATTTATTTTTTAAAGATCTTATTTATTTATTTGACAGAGCGAGAGAGCACAATCAGGGAGAGCAGCAGAGGGAGTGTGAGAAGCAGGCTTTCAACTGAGCAGGGAGCCCGATGTGGGACTTGATCCCAGAACCCTGGGATCATGACCTGAGCTGAAGGCAGATGCTTAACCATCTGAGCCACTGAGGCACCCCTAGAGGTAACATTTTAAATGCCATCTCTCGTCTTTATCACTGAAAAGCTATGCCTGATTTCTCCAAAGAAGCAGTTTTTGACAGGGAAGTACAAGAGGAAAGCTATAAAGTGAGGAGGGCCCCTACAGGGAAGAAAGAGAGAAACAAAATGGGGATTGAGGGGACCAAAAATTCTGTACCTGATTTACCCAAGACAAACATAAACACATGCAGCAATGTTCGGGCTTTGCAACTGTAAGGAAATAAGGGCTACAGCTCCTCTGAAAGAAAAAAAAGCTCTCTGGTGATTTAATTTGTCACTTACATTTCCTGGTTGGTCACCGTCTGCTGTGCCTCCTGCATGGCTGCTTCTAACTTTGTAATTCTATGCTTATAAAAGGCGATGAGGAGATCTGTTTGTTTCTTCTGGAAACTCCACACCTATCAGGGAAAAATAGATCTTTGACATACACCCCCATAACTCCTTTCCCCTTAGTTCTGGCAACAAAGGGAAATCCATCAATTCATCTTTTAATACTGAGCATTTTCTTCCAGAGCATCTGGCCTAATCCATGATTCCCCAAAACTAGAGGATTCGGCAGTAAGGAAAGCCAAAGTTTCTCATTTCCAGGACAAGGACTTTTTAATATCTTAATGAGAATATTCTGGCATGGTAGAACGGTCCTTTAAAAACATAATCTTTCATCTTGAGCAAGAAGAGTGATACCAAAAAACTTTTTCAAGCTTAGAACTGGTTCTGACCTAACTTGTCTACTATTAGTCCGGACTCAACTTCCACATTACAGCTATTACAGAACACTGGTAACCAATTTACTTTCCCCAAGGTATTCACACAGGGGCACTTGCAGGCTGTTTATGTGGCTACAGTAAAGGGCAAAGAAGCACGGAAGGAGATTACCTATTCCTGAATTTTAGTTCTGGGCATGGGCAAATAATTTTTTTTTTTTTGCTTTGTTTTACCATTTGATATAATGATGTGCCTTTCAGGGGATTACTGAATCAGAGCAAAAGTTAATATTTAGAAAGTGTTTTAGCTTTGTCAGGCTCTACTTTTGAATACACAGCAGTATTTATGTCTCATCTGCTTCCCTCCCTACTCAGACTAGAAACCTTTTGTCTAAGGTCCTTCCCTAGATCTTGGTACTTTTGTCATAAATTTTTTGTTCACCCTTAATTTCCAAGTTGCTTTTGCCACCTTACTATGGAATTGTTCTTAAAAGTTTATATAGGCTCTAGGCTCTTTCCTTTCCAATCAAAAGCAAACTCAACTAATTCTAGTTACATAAGATTTCATTATAGTCTTCTTTAGTTTTTTTTAAAAAGTGGTTGTTTTCATAAAAATAAAATATTATCATTTAAAAAAATCTGAACAGTGCAGCTGCAGAAAAAGCCACTCAGAATCCCAGGAGTTACTTAAAGTGGCAAGGGGTTGTGGAGCAGTAGGAGACAGTATCCCAAACATCTTAACCCATTCTTGGGAGCAGTTTGCAGTGAAATACGCCTGATCCTAACTCAATTTACTTCAAAGGTATTGGTAAACTCATTATCTACCTTTGACTCTCACAACCTATTGGTTTGTGTTATCTTTTTTTTGTCTTATCTATCTTTTATGAAACTGACTCCTTCATTTCATAGTATCTAAAGGTCTTAGTATTTTAAATTATATCTCAAGGTAATCATACAGTTGAGTAAAGGAAGTTTCTCTTTATAGAAGTATTCCACCTAAAAAATTAGCTAGGAATGACAGAATTAAATATTAGCATTTTGTAGCTCCTATTGAATTAATGGATCCATGTAAAGTTCATCATTGGCTACCATCACACAAAACAAGAGATGGAAGACTATTACGTACCTCTTGGAGGAGCACAACACTGCTATAAAATAGGCTTGCCTCCCACCCACTCTCCCACCCTCCCACCCACCCCTGAATTAAGGAAATACAAAGCACAGACCAGCATTATTAAATGACTCCACGAGGGTACAATGAACAAAATCCACACTGGGAACAACTCTGTAGGACAAAAGACCATTTTCTTCAATAACAATAAAAAAAGAGGGACACCTGGGTGGCTCAGTGGATGAAGTGTCTGACTCTTGATTTCAGCTCAGGTCATGATCTCAAGGTCTTCAGATGGAGCCCTATGTCTGGCTCTGTGCTCAGCTGGGAGCCTGCTTGAGATTCTCCCTCTCCCTCTGCCCCTCCCCTGGTGCACACACACTCTTTTTCTCTCTCTAAAATACATAAATAAATCTTGGGGCGCCTGAGTGGCTCAGGTTAAATGTCTGCCTTCGGCTCAGGTCATGATCCCAGGGTCCTGGGGTGGAGCCCCGTGTTGGGCTCTCTGCTCAGTAGGGAGCCTGCTACGCCCTCTCCCTTTGGCTCTGCCTACTTGTGCTTATGCTCTCTCTCTCTCTCTGTCAAATGAATAAATAAAATTTTTTTTAAAAAAAGAGTTAACTATTTGGTCTTCAGAGTGTGGAAGTCAGGCATTCCAGGCACAGAGGTATGAAACTATACGGTGCATAAAAGAACTGCAAAGAACTAAATCTACCTTATAGATTAGGTAATAAATAGCCTACATAAGAACTTACGTTGGTATATAAGATGTGAGGTAGTCATTGTGGATGTGATTGGAGAGGTCAGGAGAAACCAGACCATTAAGAGAACTAGGTGTCACTCTGAAAAATCTGAAATAATAGGTGATGAAAAGCCACCAAAGGGTCTTGAAAAGGCAGTCACGTGTTCAGATTTATAATTGAAGTAGATTATTGTGGGGCTCAAAGAGAACAGATTTGAGCAGAAAAGACCCCTAAAAATGCTTCCTTATCAAAAGCAGTTAGAGGACTGTTAATAAGATATCAGAGGTACCCACTCTGAATAGGAAAACCATAGCAGCCCACCAGGTAGGAAGTTAAGTTGTTTGTTGTGTTTTTTTTTTTTTAAGATTTTTTATTTATTTATTTGACCGAGAGAGACACAGTGAGAGAGGGAACACAAGCAGGGGGAGTGGGAGAGGGAGAAGCAGGCTTCCTGCTGAGCGGGAGCCCAATGCGGGGCTCAATCCCAGGACCCTGGGATCATGACCTGAGCCAAAGGCAGACGCTTACTGACTGAGCCACCCAGGCACCCCGGGAAGTTAAGTTTTGAGTTGCATAATTTGTGATCAAAGCAATATTACTTCTCACACTACAACCTCCTGCTCAGTAGTGCTTTTAAAAAAACCTCAAGTATACTGATTCAGAAGTCCTAAATATTGACAGATTACCTCCTACTTCTCAGGTAAAATAATTTTAGACTAAATAAACCTTTCTTGTTCAAAGGCATCATTGATTATCTCAGTTGTTCAATTTTTAAATTCAAGTAAGGGATGAAGAACTGGTCTGGTCTATTGATGAGATCAGGCCTTGACCTGATTTTCTCAAATGGCATATGTGGTAATTACTTACGTATATGGTAGCAAAACATATGACCTCAAAGTCAGCAAGCTACTGACCATGGCCAGATGCCTGTTTTTGTAAATAAAGTTTGCTGGAACACCATGACCATTTGTGTACATACTGTCTATTGCTGCTTCTGTACTACAACAGCAGAGTTGAGTAGTTGCAACAGAGACTGTATGGCCTGCAAAGTCTGAAATATTTACTGGACTTTTAAGAAAAAGTTTATCAGGGCGCCTGGGTGGCTCAGTTGGTTGAGCGTTCAACTCTTGGTTTTGGCTCAGGTCAAGACCTCATGGGTCATGATCTCATGGGTTGTGAGATGGAGTCCCATGGGCTCTGCGCTCAGCAGGGAGTCTGCTTGAGGATTCTCTCTCTCTGCCCCTCCCCCCACTGAAGTGCATGCTCTCTCTCTGTAAAATAAATAAATAAATCTTTAGGGAAAAAAAAGAAGGGGCACCTGGGTGGCTCAGTCGTTAAATGTCTGTCTTCAGCTCAGGTCATAATCCCAGGGTCCTGGGATCGGGCCCCATGTGGGACTCCCTGCTCGGCGGGGAGCCTGCTTCTCCCTCTCCCACTCCCCCTGCTTGTTCCTTCTCTCTCTGTCTCTCTTTCTCTCTGGCAAATAAATAAATAAATAAATAAACAAAATCTTTTAAAAAATCAATTAAAAAATTAAAAAAAGAAAAAGTTTATCAACCCCACACTAAATTTATGAAAGTCTTTATATATCCATTTCTTTTTCTCTGAATTTTGTGTGTGAATTTATATCTTTCCCTCTTTTTCTTTCAATCTCTCCTATTTCCTACTCTATTCAATGTCCTATTTTGTCTGTTCTTCCTATTTATATTTATTTAATGGACATTGGGGTCAGTTGTTCTTAATTTTAAGATGGATGGGCCCAAAGAATGGGAGAAAATGTATGCAAATCGGAGCACCTGGGTGGCTCAGTTGGTTAAGCAGCTGTCTCTGGCTCAGGTCATGATCTCTGGGTCCTGGGACTGAGCCCCGCATTGGGCTCCCTGCTCAGTGGGGGAGTCTGCTTCTCTCTCTGCCCCTCCCCCCACTCGTGCGTTCTTTCTCGCATGCTCTCCCTCTGTCAAATAAATAAAATCTTAAAAAAAAATAAAATGTATGCAAATCATATATCTGGCAAGAGACTTGTACCTAGATAGAATACATAAAGAACTCTTACAACTAATAGCATAAAGACAATCCAATTTAAAAATGGGCAAAGGATCTGAATAGACATTACTTTAAGGAAGATATATAAATGGCCAGTACCACATGAAAAGATGCTCAACATCATTTGTCATCAGAAAAATCCAAATCAAAACCACAATGAGATACCACAGATAAAAACAAGAGTTGGTGAGTATATGGAGGAATCAAAACCCTCATACACTGCAGGTAAAAATGTAAAATATTGCAGGCATTTGAGAAAACAGTCTGGCAGAAAACCAGACAGGGAGACAAACCATAAGAGACTCTTACCCTCAGGAAACAAACTGAGGGTTGCTGGCGTGGAGGGGGTGGGAGGGATGGGGTGGTTTGGTGATGGACGTTGGGGAGGGTATGTGTAATGGTGAGCACGGTATATTGTGTAAGACTGATGAATCACAGACCTGTATCCCTGAAACAAACAATACATTATATGTTAATTAAAAAAAAAACGGTCTGGCATTTCTTCAATAATTTAAACATAGAGTTACCACTTGACCCAGTAGTTAACTCCTACATATATATCCAAGAGAAATGAAAATATATGCCCACACAAAAACTTGTACACAAATGTTAATAGCAGAATTATGCATAATAGCCAAAAAGTGGAAACAACCCAAATATCTCTCAACTGATGAATGAATATGTGAAATGTATACCCATCTATACAATGCAATATTATTTGGTCATAAAAAGGAGTGAAGTATTAATGAAGTCTTAATACATGCTACAACATGGATGAATCTTAGAAACATCATGCTTAGTGAAGGCAGTCACAACAGATCATACATTGCAAAATTCCATATTTATGAAATGTCCAGAATAGGCAAACCTATAGGGATAGAAAGTAAATTAGTGATTGCCTAGGGCTGGGGAGGGTATAGAGGATTTGGAAAGTGCCTGCTAATGGATACAGGGTTTCTTCTGGGGGTAATAAAAATGTTCTAAAATTAGGTAGTAGTGACTGCATAATTATGTGAATATACTAAAAACACTGAAATACATACTTCAAAGGGGTGAATTTGGTATGTAAAGTATATGTCTATAAAGTTGTTATTTAAAAGCTAGGCAGGGGGTGCCTGGCTGGCTCAGTCGATTAAGCCTTCAGCTCAGGTCATGATCCCAGGGTCCTGCGATGGAGTCCCACATCAGGCTCTCTGTTCAGCAGGAGTCTGCTTCTCCCTCTCACTTTCTCTCTGTGTTCTCCCTCTCTCTCTCTCAAATAAATTAAAAAAAAAAAAAAAGAAAAAAGCTAGGCAGGTATTTTATACTTCCCTTTGAAAACAACTTAAAAATACAAAATTCTTTCTACTTATATGATCTTTATTTTCCTGTAGGTTTGTGACCTTCCATAATCTACTATGAGTTTTTTTCCACATTATTCTTTAAACTAATATAGTACTTTACAGCTTTCAGAATGCTTTCATAGACTTATTTCATTGGATCTTTATAAGAACCTAGATGAGTATTATTATTTCACATTACATGTGAGGGCGTATGAATGAATCAAAGAAAGTTTAAGCTAGCAGGCAGATTTAGTTTCAATATTTCTACTTCAATAATTTTCTCAGTATTACCACTTTACCATATTTCATATACTACATTAAGGGAAAACTCAGTAGGAAAGATTACTCAATTCATTCTTTCAAAAAGTATTTACTGGGGCACCTGGGTGGCTCAGTCCGTTAAGCATCTGCCTTCGGCGCAGGTCATGATCCCAGGGTCCTGGGATCGAGCCCCGCATCAGGCTCCCTGCTCCGTGGGAAGCCTGCTTCTCCCTCTCCCTCTGCCTGCTCCTCTGCCTACTTGTGCACTTCTCTATCTCTCTGTCAAATAAATAAATAATTCTTTAAAAAAAAAAGTATTTACTGAATCCTACTATGTTCTGGTACTATGTCAGGAGCTTATAGAAAAGATGGATAAGATTAATTAATACTGCTCCTATTCTCATGGAATGATGCAGATGAGCAAACAGAAAATTATAATATAATACAGCAATATGGTATTGTATTATAAGTACTGTGTGTACTTATCCCTGTATATGTTTGGGGACAAGAATATTCTAGACAGATGAACAGCATGTACAAAGGCCCAGAAACAACAGAGAAAATAATTTATATAAACAATTAAAATAAATTCACTGTGTCTATATTATAGTTGGGGGTTGGGGGGCAGGGTAAGAGATGAGACTAAGAAGATAAGCAGGGACCAAAACAGGTCTGGCTGTCTGGGACATGTTAAAGGTTGGACTTTATTCCCAGAGCAACAGTTGTACTGAATGGTTTTAAAGTAGGGAAATGAACTGATCATAGCTACATATTTTTTAAAGATTTCATTTATTTATTTGAGAGACAGAGAGCAAGAGAACATGAGGAGGGACAAAGGGAATGGGAGACTCAAGCAGACATGGAGCCCATCTCACCACCCTGAGATCACCACCCAAGCAGAAACCAAGAGTTTGTCAATTAAATGACTATGCCACCCAGGCACGACCTGATCATACCTATATTTAGAATGATTTCCTGGCTTGGGCACCTGGGTGGCTCAGTCGTTAAGCGATTGCCTTTGGCTCAGGTCATGATCCCGGAGTCCCAGGATTGAGACCAGCATCAGGCTCCCCACTCAGTCAGGAGTCGGCTTCTCCCTCTGACCCTCCCCCCTCTTATGCTCATTCTCTCTCACACACACAAATAAATAAATAAAATCTTTAAAAAAAAAAGAATGATTTTCTGGCTTCAATATGGAGAATTGATACGAAAAGAAAAGACTAGAGGTCAAAAGATCTGTTAGGAAGCTACTACAATAATCCAGGATAGAAACAACGATGAATTGGGGCGCCTGGGTGGCTCAGTTGGTTAAGCGACTGCCTTCGGCTCAGGTCATGATCCTGGAGTCCCGGGATCGAGTCCCACATCAGGCTCCCAGCTCAGCAAGCAGCCTGCTTCTCCCTCTGACCTTCTCCCCTCTCATGCTGTTTCTCTCTCTCTCTCTCAAATAAATAAATAAAATCTTTAAAAAAAATAAAAAAAAAACAATGATGAATTGAACTAGAAGGCTGGAGATAAAGTAGAAAGATTCAGGGTTTTTTTAAAGATTTTATTTATTTATTTTGGTGGGGGAGGAAGTGCACGTGCACACAAGAGTGGGGGGAGGGGCAGAGAGACAGGGTGAGAGGGAGAATGTTAAGCAGACTCTGCGCTGAGCATGGAGCTTGACATGGGACTAGATCTCACAACCCTGAGATCATGACCTGAGCCAAAATCAAGAGTTGGATGCACAATCAACTGAGCCACCAAGGTACTCTGAAAGATTCAAGTATTTTAGACAGACAGAAATAATATGATTTAATAATGGATTGGAAATGCAAAGAGAAGGGCGCCTGGGTGGCTCAGTCATTGAGCGTCTGCCCTCAGCTCAGGTCATGGTCCCAGGTCCTGGGATTGAGCCCCGCGTGTTGGGCTCCCTGCTCAGTGGGAAGCCTGCTTCTCCCTCTCCCACTCGCCCTGCTTGTGTTTCCTCTCTTGCTGTGTCTCTCTCTGTCAAATAAATTTAAAAATCTATTTAAAAAAAAAGGAAATGCAAAGAGAGGAAGGAATCAAGAATGACTTATAAAGGGCGCCTGGGTGGCTCAGATGGTTAGGCGTCTGCCTTCGGCTCAGGTCATGATCCCAGGGTCCTGGGATCGAGTCCCGCATCGGGCTCCCTGCTCCTTGGGAGCCTGCTTCTCCCTCTGCCTCTCTCTCTCTCTGTCTCTCATGAATAAATAAATAAAATCTTTATTAAAAAAAAAAAGCAAAAAAAAAGAATGACTTATAGATTTTTGGTTTGGTCATTCTGTGGATGGTAGTTATTTACCATGAGAAAGAATAGCCTGTTCTGTGTGTACATGAAGGGTGGGCCAGGTGGAGGGGTCTTAAGAATACTGAGTTAAGTTTGGGACATATGGAATTAGTGAAGATATCAAGTCAGCAAATGGATATATGCCTCAGGTTGGTGGGGGCAGGGAGCACTCATTCATTCAGCAAAGATTTACTGAGTGATTCCTAGGTAGCTAAACTGTGATCTTTGCATGGGATACAATGATGAACAAAACAAAGCCAGTCTCTGCCTCTTTGGAGCTTACAGTCTATGGAACATATAATAAGCACCTCAAAAATTGCAAATTATCAAAGTGTTATTAAGGAAACAAAAAGGTTTCTAGGACAGGGGCACCTGGGTGGCTCTTGATTTCAGCTCAGGTCATGATCTCAGGTCCTGGGATGGAGCCCTGATTCAGGCTCACTGCTCTGCTTCTTTCCCTCTCCCTTTTCCTCTGCCCCTCCCTCCGCTCTCACACACTCTCTCCCTCTCTCCCTAAAATAAATAAATAAATACATTTTTTTAAAAGGTTTTATTTCTTTTTTTTTTTTAATGATGAATTTATTGCTCCTATCTTTCTGCAATTAGGCAATGTTATTTTTTTATTTTATTTATTTATTTGAGAGAGAGAATGAGATAGAGAGCATGAGAGGGGGGCGGGTCAGAGGGAGAAACAGACTCCCTGCTGAGCAGGGAGCCCGACGCGGGACTCGATCCTGGGACTCTGGGATCATGACCTGAGCCGAAGGCAGTCGCCCAACCAACTGAGCCACCCAGGTGCCCATAAAAGGTTTTATTTCTTTATTTGACAGAGAGAGACACAGCGAGAGAGGGAACACAAGCAGGGGGAGCAGGAGAGGGAGAGGCAGGCTTCCCGCAGAGCAGGGAGACCGACTTGGGGCTCAATCCCAGGACCCTAGGATCACAACCTGAGCCGAAGGCAGATGCTTAGTGACTGAACCACCCAGGCGCCCCTAAATAAATAAATCTTAAAAAAAAAAAAGGTCGGGCGCCTGGGTGGCTCAGTTGGTTAAGCAACTGCCTTCAGCTCAGGTCATGATCCTGGAGTCCCGGGATCGAGTCCCGCATCGGGCTCCCTGCTCAGCAGGGAGTCTGCTTCTCCTTCTGACCCTCTTCCCTCTCATGCTCTCTCTCATGCTCTCTCTCTCAAATAAATAAATAAAATCTTTAAAAAAAAAAAAGGTCTCTAGGACAGAGCATAAAGGGGAGGTACCCATTTTAAATACAGCAGTCAGAGAAGGCTCCATTTAAGCTGAGATCTTTACTGGACATAATAGAATTGGAAGTGATCCCTATGCTGATGATAACTGAAGCATGGGAGTAGATGAGATTATCCATGGAGAGTGTAAGTGTCTAGTATAGAACTTGAGAAATATAACTATTCAAGAGATGGACAGAGGAAGATAACTACAAAAGAGAGAAAAGTTGGTTACAATAGCCAAAGAAAGAATATTTTAAGGGGGAGAGAGTGGGCCTAGATTGCTGCTGAGAAATCAAGTATGGTAACAACAACAAAAAAGTATCCATTGGGTTTGATAACAAGGAAGCTGTTAATATCCCTAGCAAGAACAATTTCAGTGAGATAGTCTAAATGAAGCCAGATTGCAGAGGGTTGAGAAGAGGTTTGGGAGGTGAAGAAGTGAACAGAATGTAGACACATACCTACCAATGCACTCCAATGTGTTTCTCTTTCTGAAGATTCTCCACAATATGCTTTTGTGAGTGTCATCAATAATCCTCAGGTTGCCAAATTCAGTCCTCCCTCCTTTGCCCTCATCTTCATATCTCAACAACATTTGACCCAGCTGGTCATTTCTTCCTTCTTGAAACATTTCCCTTTCTTAGTTTCTGTGATACCATACTCTCCTTGCTTCCACTCACTCACTGCTACTCTTTGCTAACTTCTCTTCCTCCTCTACCTGATCACTAAATGTTGAAGGGGCTCCTTCCCTGGGTGATCTCATTCAGTCCCAAGGCTTTAAGAACATTCTATATCCTAATGAGTTCCATATTTATATCTCTATCCTTGACCTGTGCCCTCAGCTTCAGAATAGTAACTTTATCCACCTTTGTGATTTCTCCTCCTGGAACCCTAACAAGCATCTGTAACCTAATACATCCAAAATGGTATTTTCCCTCAAAAGGTCTTTTCAGCCATGGTAAAGAGTATAATTATCCCATAAATTTGTCTTGTTTTGCTCAAGACAAAAACCCAGATGTCTTCCTCAAATCCTTTCTTTTTCTCATCTTCCACATCCAAATCAACAACAGTTCTACCAGTTCTTCCTAGAAAACATCTCAGATTTGATTGCCCCTCTCCATTTCTATTCCTACCACTTTAGCTCAAGAAGTCTTACTTAGATTTCTCCCATAGCCTCTTACGTGGTCTCCCTGCTTCTACTCTTAACTTCTCTATGGTCCATTCTCCACTCAGCAGCCAGATTCCCTTTTAAAATTATATATCAGATAATGCCATTTCTGTGCTTAAAACCCTTCAGGGGTGTCCACTGTGACTTAGAAGAAAATCTAAATTCCTTACCATGGCCTACAAGTCCCTATATATAGGTTCAAGCCTCTCTCTCTGACCTCACCTTGAACCATTTCCACCTCCCTCCCAGCCTTAATGTGCATTCATTCATTTAACAAACATTTCTTATTCACTTAATTTGTGCCAGGTACCTCATTGGCCATTGGGCAATACAAAGTTGATACCTGCCTTTCAAAAGTTTCAGTTAAGTGAGAGAAACAGACATAAGAACAAATAAATTAAAACAATTTTGCAGAGGTAAGAAAGAGCAAGGGTTATAGGATTACAAAGGACAGTGCAAATATCTGCCTACAGGAATCACGGAAGGTTTTACTGAAGAAGGAACAATTACTGGATGCATTTGAAAGATGACTAGTTATGGATAAGGGTGCAGTCTATGACCTAGGATTAGAGGAAAGCTCACAGGCCTATAGGAGGCTCTCTAATCCCCAAAGATACTTAGATAGTTTTATCTAGAGGTGAGTAAAGATTTCAAAACAGGAAGTTTTAACTATTGGCCATGGAGTAGTACAGCAGAAAAATGTCCTTGGCAGGTCATTACAGAGATCTGGGATGATTAAAACACAAGTGGATATTTAGATCAATATGCCATTCAATCATTTAACAATTTTTGAGTGTCTATTACATATTAAGAACTATCCAAAGAGCTGGGTGTATAACAACAAACAAAATCTACCAAATCTCTGAATTTATGGAGGCTACATTCCAGTGCAGGATTCAGACAATAAATAAGTATATGTTAGAGATAAGAGTTATAATGAAAAATAAAGCAGGGTAAGAATTAGACAGTGCTGGGGCTACCATTTGATATATGAGAGTCAGTAAAGGTCTGACTGAGAAAGAAAAATCTGAGCTGAGGCCTGAATGAGGAAATCTAGATATTATTTGGATCAGTTTTTCAACTTCACAGACTAGGAAAACACATTTTCAGACATTGCTGACTTCACCAAACTGGCCCTTCACTAAGGTGATGATTAACTGACACTTTCCATTTATTTTATCTTGATTATTTGACCATGTGTAATTGGTCTCTTGATTAGGCAGGTTAGAATTCAGACTACATATAATTTCTCTACTGATCATTAGCTAATCCTGAGTTTAGTTATTAACCAAAAGTCTGCTCTTTCTCTTGCTCACGTGACCTTGTTTACATTTCTCCTTGAGTCTCAGCTAGATTTTATCTCCCCATAATGTTAAATAGTATCTCAAATATGATGGCTCACCCAAGCAACTAAAAGCATAATGCAGCGAAAGCTTTAATTCCCCTTCCTCTATTTCCGGAGTTAGGATTGAAGGGTGAGACACCAACAAAAAATTAAATCTACTATCTTCAGCCAGAACATGACAAAGGATCATCTTCACATTAAGGAAAGGACTACTCTTCTAAGAATGAGAAGTAAGAGTACAGAAGAAAAAACAGTGATAAAATTTCTCAAGAAACATACCAAGATAGAAATCCCATTAAACTGTAAAATAATCTCAGTGGAGAACTGGAGAGTGGAAGGAGAAAACCAAAGTTTTTACAATTTGGGAACACTCAAATGGTTATTCTGTCTTCTCTCCACTTCCTACCACATTCCTATTGCTCTTGACCAAGTCAATGGTATGCAAACATATGATGCATCAGGAAAGAAAAATATTTTCTAAAATTCAGGCAACCAATTCTAAACACGAAAAGAATTAAATATATACGCATTACTAAAAAAGATTACTGAAAAATGAGACTGGGGAACAAGAAATCCCATCTTGAACATAGGTCTTTAAGCAAAAGTTTGAGAGCTAGCCCACTAAATCCACTGACTACAGGGTCAGGCCTATATATCCAAAGCAATTTTTAGAAGATTCATTAGACTGCACAGAAAGATGATAAAGCTTTTAGAACCTTCTTTATTCTTTTTTGGGGGTGGGGGGAGGAGCTGAGGGAGAGGGAGAGAGAGAATGTTAAACAGGCTCCATGCCCAGTGTGGAGCCAGATGGAGGTTTGATCTTACAATCCTGAGATCATGAGCTGAGCCATTATTGAGAGTCAGACACTCAACCAACTGAGCCACCCAGGTATCCCTAGAGCCTTCTTTATTCTTAAAAATTATTTAATAGAACCAAGAAGTATAAGGCAAGATATCAGCTACATAGTGGTTTTTACAGTCTATCACAGGTTTGGGGTCAGTAAAAAAGTTAACTGTTGAGATTTGTATCATTAGGTAAGAAAGCAAATGAACAGTCAATTCTCTCCATTGTGTACAAATACAAAAATACTGTGTACAAATAAATCAAAGAGAATCTTTGATTTAAAAAAAATAAGATGCAGGGGCGCCTGGGTGGCTCAGTCGTTAAGCGTCTGCCTTCGGCTCAGGTCATGATCCCAGGGTCCTGGGATCGAGCCCCGCATCGGGCTCCCTGCTCGGCGAGAAACCTACTTCTCCCTCTCCCACTCCCCCTGCTTGTATTCCCTCTCTCGCTGTGTCTCTCTCTGTCAAATAAATAAATAAAATCTTAAAAAAAAAAAAAAGATGCAATTAGAATTTGCCTGGTGAATCTGATTTTCTTCATTTTTGTTTCTCATACCTGAGAGATGTGACTAAAATACTGCAAAGCTGTCTCCACAGGGCTTTTGAAGTATATCTTCTCCTGAGGTTTCAGCTATGAAGAGATTAAGACAAACACTGAGCATATCCACAATGGAATGAAATAAGATACTGACAAATATGGCAAAGGCTGTATCACTCTTTTTAAAGCATCTGGTATTATTCCACTATGCGAAGTATGAGGAAGCTCACCACTGTCCTAGGAGATGTCGATTTTACGTTCTAATCTTCCTTACCTCATGCTTCTATAGCAGCCTCCCACAAACAATTCTATCTGTTGTTTAACCCTTCCCCCTTTTTTTACAATTGCTATCTGTGAGTTTTGTTTCTTTTCTTTCTTTTTTTTAAATTTCAGTGCTTAGTCACTCATTAACTGTACTCCTTGTATACTTCCTACAGACCAGGAATGGGATAAGATAGTTTGTGGCAGGGGGAGAAAAACTTACATTATCAGAAAGAGCCAGATGCTTGCAAGCAGTTCCACAAACAGCACATTTTTCTAGGGGGAAAGGGAAAAAAAGTTTGGTTCTTACGGGCAAGAGGTAAGATCTTCCTAAAGTACATGGTAACTGTCAAGTAGGCTAGCAAGAAACAGGTTCTTACTGAATTTAGGATATTTTTGTACTATAAAGGACATCATCTTGAGCTCTGTTCTCAAAATCAGTATTTCCAAACTTGTATGTTGATGACAAGTACGGCTTTCACACTGTAGCTCTACCCATCTCTTTTTTTAAAAAAAGATTTATTATCTATTTTGAGAGAGAGAGAGTGCACACATTGGGGGAGGGGCAGAGGGAGAGAGAGAGGGAGACAGACTCTCCGGCAGACTGCCCACTGACCTGGGAGCCCGAAATGGGGCTTGATTCCAAGACCCTGAGACCATAACCCAAGCCGACACTTAACTGTCTGAGCCACCCAGGCGTCCCTGCCCATCTCCTCTTTATGAATTCCCAGTTTTCTTCTGCAGATGAGGGGGCAGCAAAAGTACTAGAGTAAACTTATGAGAGTACTAGGAAGAACACAAGAGTACCAATGGTTTCAACTGTAGGTTGCTCTTTTTTTTCCCCATCTACCCGACAGTAGGCACACTGTAGATACTATAAGAAACTCCCCAATTATTCCTGCCCTGTTCTCACTTTGTTAATATTCCCGGAACTTGCTTTGAAGCTCTCCTGCTCTCATTCTCTAATTAACCCAATCTGAAAGATGTAAAAATTAAAATTCCTAATCCTTCTCTAAATTTTGGTAGCGGTGCTGGTTATTGGTTAAGATAAATGCCACATCAAGAGAAAACATCACATGACACAGGCTTCACCGAGACAAACCTCTCCAAGGTGAGCTGCTGTTACCATAGTAAACAGTTTTGTTACTTTAGCAGATAAGTTAAAAGGGTCACGAGATCCATATAAAGAAAAAAAAAGCTTCTCCAGAGGCTAGTAACCTCCCTCTTCTTTCCTTGAGGACTAAAGGTTTTTCCCAGTCTTCCCTCCATATTATTGCCAGATTGAGCTAGCAAGTACAAAATGCAAAACAAAGAAACTTCCCCAACTCTCTATCACCTGCAGGATAAAGTTCAGGCTCTTCAGTCTTGTATATAGAACTTTCCATCATGGTAAGTCCATCAGAGGTAGTCCATTGCCTACCTCTCTAGCCTCATCTCTTAACCATTTCTTACTTTATTCTCTATGCTCTACCAATCCTAATGATGTGTAGCCCCCTGCACTATGGGTTTATAAGGGTTTATAATGTGGTATGCCTTTATATATACTGTTCTCTTAAACTAGAATGATCTTCCCTGCCTTATCCACTTGGCAACTCCAGTTTATTATTCAAAACTCTACTGAAGCAACAGCTCTTCTAAGAAATCTTTCCCTGATCAAAGCACCCTATCCTAAGTCCCTCTTCTGGGCTATTTCTATACCTTGTATGCATTTTAGCATGAAAAAAAACCTTAAATTCAAGTCTCATTTCTAAGACTTAATAGCTGCAAGAAGTTGGTCAAATCACTTATCCTATCTGAACCATTCCTCATTTGTAAATGGGTCTACTAATAACTACCTCCTGGGACTGTGGTAAGGATACATAAAATTCATACATGTGGAAAATACTTTTTATTTTTTTTTAAAGATTTATTTCCTTATTTTAGAGAGAGAGAGAACACAAGCGGGGACAGGGGCAGAGGGAGAAGGAGAGGGAGACAAGCAGATTTCCCGCTGAGCAGGGAGCCAATTTGGGGTTCAATCCCAGGACCCTGAGATCATGACCTGAGCCAAAATCAAGAGTTAAACGCTCAACCGACTGAGCTATCCAGGCGCCCCTGGAAAATACTTTTTATTTTATTTTATTTTTTTAATATTTTATTTATTTGAGAGAGAGGGAGAGAACACGAGTGGGGTGAGGGGCAGAGGGAGAAGCAGACTCCCCACAAAGCAGGGAGCCCGACATGGGGCTTGATCCTGGGACTCCAGGATTATGACCTGAGCTGAAGGCAGATGCCTAACCGACTGAGCCACCCAGGCTCCCTGGAAAATACTTTTTAAATTGCAAATGTATCACTACCACCACCACCACCACCACCATTATTATCATCATCATCATCATCATTTCTAATCAAATTGATTTCACAGGCTAGACCCCTTCCCATCAGAAATGACTCTTGTTATCAACCAAATTTCCCCAATTCCTATTCATTACACTTATTTTTTTCTCTATTCTCTAATTAGTCTGATAACCTGTGGTTGTCCCTGTCACAGGTCTCAAAACACTGACAAGTACTTTTGGTGTTCAAGTATTAGATATTCCATTTGCTAAATTATTCTTTATTAATGGGTGCCTCAAATGTCCATAATCAATGGCTTCCTACTGTATCCATACTAACTTTGGCCCAATATGTGATTTTTATCCCAAGTCACACAGAGAAATGGCTAATCATTATTTCTAGATTGAAAACATTTTTGCCTGAATCTGAAAACAGTTAAGGCACTCACCCAGAGTCACACACTTTTTACAGAAAATATGGCCACAGCTGGTGACAAAGAAATGGTCCCCATCTTTTCGGAAACACTGGTTGCAGTGAAACCAATCCATTCTGGAACAAAGAGAAAGAGGAAAAATAACCTGGAGCATAATATAATTATAGCTGTTCCAAAATCTATGTAACAATGTTTGCTTAGCTTCTGTTATCTTTTGGGGATATAGGCACTATTATTGTGGGTATTCCAGTTGGTTGTATGGAAGTACATACACCTCTGAAGTGAAAAAAAGCAGACCACAAACTATGTTATACCATTTTTAAAAAAGAAAAAATACATATATATTTAGAAAAGTAATGGGACAATGAGATTTTTTTTTGAATGGTAAGATGATGGGTATTTGTGTGTGTGTGTGTGTGTGTGTGTGTGTGTGACCTTTATATTTTTTTTGTTTTCCAAGTTTTCTGGATTAATTCATGTACTAATTTGTAATCAGAAAAAAAATCTTAAAAAAAACCAAACACATCCATTTCTTTCCTAATAGTTCCCTGTGATACAGTGAGGTGGAACAAGGAAGAAATAGTGGACCAAATAATAGATCTCATATTAGCCACTCAGGACATATTTTATCTAAGGGAAACATGGTTTGTGAATGATAGTGTTGCCTCAGCTTGTACACTTTCCCTCCTACTCTACAGACACTCAGAATCATAGATCTGGAAAGGGCTTCAAAAATCATTTAACATTTTGTCCAATCCCATCATTTTTCAAAAGATATACTGGATGTTCACAGAAATTCAATGACTTGTCCAAAGTTCCATCTTTAGTTAACGTCAGCTCTAGGATTAGAACTCAAGTCTTCTTACTCCCTGTGTCAGGCTCTTGCTACCACATCAAGTAAGCCTTTGTGTTAGAGAGGGCAACCATACATCCTGTATTTTCTGCCAATACTAATCCCATCCATATAATTGGTGAGATACATAATTATGTAAATGTGACTTTGTAAGATGTTTAAATGAAGAAATTGACATATTACAAAACATTAAAAAGATTTTTAAATGAAAAAATTGACATTAAAAAAACCCACGTTTTAACACATTAAAAAAACGTAAGTGAGCTGAAACATATTGAGCTGTAATTAGTTTATACATATAATGAATTCACATGTTTTGTTCCATGAATGTGTTATTTAAGAATATAGTATCTATTAGTTTGATTTCCTTTAAAATTACATTAGGAAAATAACCCAAACAGAAGGTAACATTTTCTTCTCCACCTAGGTCTTTTCTTTAAAAACGTTTTTTAAGCAGCTTATGGAGGTTCGCTAAAAAAATGATGGCTAGTTTGCACCACACTTTAACATTTTTGTCACAAAAAACAAGATTCACAATAAAAACTTGCTGAATAATCAGTTCAATGCAAAGGCATTATACAGGGCCCTAAGCTTTAGATTTCGGTTTATTGCTCACAATACACTAACTTCTACCAGGAGGTGAGTCTGAAGAACTACTGAAAAGGCCCCACTAAATATACCCTGCTTTGTAAAAGGGCAGCGACAACAGTGTTAATCAAATGAGTTGTCCACAGGAAACCCCTTATAAGAAGGGCAGTTAAGGGCTTGTGAGGGCAAAACTTGCGGGACTTCTAGAGGTGATGGCGATTTAGCGGTCTCATGACCACTAGTTCTTTTCTAGCTACATTCCCTACCCGCTTGGGCGCCACGATCTCAGAGGCCCTCGGATCTCACCGAAATCATCCAGTTCTCCTCACGAAGAGCTGGAAATGGCGGGAAAATACACAGCAAGCCTAGCACCAGCCAGAAGCAAGAGGCTGGGAGTGGCCGCGACGGCTCGTGAGAGGCGTGGGCGGGGCTCGAGGCGGGGGGGCTGAGTGGGCGGGGCCCGGGGCGTGCGTGAGGCGTGGGCGGAGCCCACGGCCGCGTACTAAGCTGGAAAGTTGGGTTCGCGGTAGCAGGCGAGAGGCAAGGGTGCCTCTTCTTGATAGTTGGGGAAGATTTACCTTGTTTAAGAATGGGAACAAATGAGGCATATGGCCTAATCCCATACAAGTTCCTGGGGAAACAAGGTAAGAGTAAACCTAATAATATTCCTATAGATAATAACACACTAGAAAAATGTGGCCACAGAGCAGATGAAAATTTCAACCACTTTTTAGTGAGGTAAAATAATGGATATTTTGAAAGAATAGCATAAATCAGAAAAAAAGCTAAAAAGTGATATGGATAGAGAATATATTAAATAAGAACCAACAAATCTCAGGAAAAAATTTATAACTTTTTTCAGAAATAAAAGAATGAGAAAACACAATTAATGGCTGAAAGAATAGTTTTTCTTTTAAAAAAAGTAAAATATTTTAAGAGAAAGTGATAGATACAGAAAACAAGCAAAAGAAATTTTACACACACACACTCAAACACATTTATTCCTCCAAGGAAAACCAGAGAGCAATGTAGTAGAACAAATATTTAAAACAAAATTTGGAACAAATTTTCCTGAAATAAAATAAGACTTAAGTCTGCATATCTAAAGGGCACACCGTATATAGGAGAAAACTGACCCAGAACAGTCAAAACCAAAATATTTTTTTAAAAGATTTATTTATTTTGAGAGAGTGAGAATGAGAGAGAGAGAGAGAGAGAGAGTACATGAGAGGGGGGAGGGTTAGAGGGAGAAGCAGGCTCCTCGCTGAGCAGGGAGCCCGATTCGGGACTCGATCCCAGGACTCCAGGATCATGACCTGAGCTGAAGGCAGTTGCTTAACCAACTGAGCCACCCAGGCGCCCCCAAAACATTTTTTTTTTAAGATTTTAATTTTTTGAGAGAGAGAGAGATCACGAGCTGGGGGGAGGGGTAGAGGGAGAAGCGAGCTCCCAGCTGAGCAGGGAGTGGGGTGTGGGACTCCATCCCAGGACTCTGGGATTATGACCTGAACCGAAGGCAGATGCTTAACCAGCTGAGCCACCCAGACGCGCAAGACCAAAACATTTTCTAATAAAATGATTGGTCTTAAAGATAAAGAAAGACCCCTTTGAACATACAGACAAAAAGTACTAGTCACTTATAAGGGGAAGAAAAGTATATTGACATCAGACTTCTTTCTCTACAACAGCACTTCATTCTAGAAGCAATGAGGCAGCATTTTCAAGATTTTCACAAAGAAAATATGATCCAAGAACTTTGTTTCTCCTTACATTGTGTTCGAGTATAAAGACTGCTGACAAAAAATGTGAATATGAGCTTTCCACTAAGCAGTGGTTCTCAAACTTTTTGGCCTCAGACCTCCTTTACATTTTAAAAATTATTGAAGACCCTCTTCCCAAAAAACCTTTGTCTATGTGGATTGTATCTATCAGTATTAATGGTATTGGCGATTCAAACCAAGACATTTAAAAAATATTTATTAATTCACTTGAAAACAATAATAATAAGCCCATTAGGTAGTAATATAACCCATGAAAAAGTTATATTTTCCAAAATAAAAACTAGTGAGAAGAGTGGCATTGTTTTACAGTTTTATGATCTTTTACTATCTAACTTTATAGAAAGCAGCTGGGCTTGTGCATCTGCTTCTACATCCATTCTGTTGCAGTATGTTGTTTTGGTTGAAATGTGTGAAGAAGATCTGGGCTCACACAAAAATTTAATTAGAAAAGGCAATAGTATTTTAATAGCCTATTCAGGTAATTGTGAAAATTTTCTTTGACACTCCACCAAAATTCAAGTGGGAGTTTGTTAAAAGCTAGTTGTGATGTGGGATCTAACACCATATTAATGAATGTGTAACATCTTATGTTAAACGAAACCAGTCATTTAGAAAATATCGGTTCACTGAGTTATATACATTGACATATTTCATTATACAATAATAAATATTGACACATTTTATTATATAATTTTTAAAAATTATTTTTGTTAATATTACTACTTATGTCTTTAGAAAAATCTTTGAATATTGGGAAGTTGTCAGGCTCACAGTCGCAGATACAAGTTTTCCGAAATTCTAATTTTTGTCTGAAAGCTTAAATTTTATCATTGGCAACAAATACTGTCACTGTTTTTCTTGAAGTGACAGCTCATTTTATTTTTGAGAAAATGTCTACCAAATACCCATCACTATATAACTATAGTTTGTTAGTTGTTCTTTCAAGTAAAAATGGTGTTCCATAAAATAAGTGATTAGTTCAGCTCACAACTCAAACCATCACATAAATGGCTTTTCTAAATATAATCTTAATTCTACTCAAATATTCTGGGTCATAGAAAAAGGAGACTTTTAAAATTATGATCAGTCTCCCTGCTCAGTGGGGAGTCTGCTTCTCTCTCTCAAATAAATAAATAAAATCTTCTTAAAAAATAAATACATTTTTTATGAAATGAACTTAACATTGATAGCAAAAAATGAAAAAGATTGCATAAACACATAAAACAACAGAACTGTCTTACTTGAGAATATGGATACAAAGATCTTTAAATAAGATATTAGCAAATAGAATCCAACAACACATTTTAAAAAGTATACATTATGGGGTGCCTGGGTGGCTCAGTTGGTTGGGCGTCTGCCTTCAGCTCAGGTCATGATCCTGATGTCCTGGGATCGAGCCCCACGTCCGGCTCCCTGCTTGGCGGGGAGCCTGCTTCTCCCTCTCCCTCCACCTGCCACTCTGCCTACTTGTGCTCTCTCTCTATCTCTCTGCCAAATAAATAAATAAAATCTTTTTTTTTAAAAAGTATACATTATGACCAAGTGATGTTCATTACAGGAATGAAATAATGGTTCCATATTAGGAAATCCATGAACATAATTTATAATAATATTTCTAATAAGAAATATCACGATCATCTCCATGGTTGCCATAATACCATAACATTTGTCATAATTCACATCCATTTCTGATTTAAAATCTCATTGAAGTAGAAATCAGTGGATGTTTCCTTAACATGATTAAAAAATGTGTGTGTGTGTGTGTGTGCGTGTGTGTGCATACATACGTGCACAAAAACCAGTCTCTTATGGTTTGTCTCCCTCTCTGGTTTCATCTTGTTTCATTTTTCCCTCTCTTCCCCTATGATCCTCTGTTTTGTTTCTTAAATTCCACATATCAGTGAGATTATATGATAATTGTTTTTCTCTGATTGACTTATTTCGCTTAGCCTAATACCCTGTAGTTCCATCCATGTCATTGCAAATGGCAAAATTTCATTTTTTGATGGCTGTATAGTATTCCAGTGTATATATGTGTATATACTGTGTAGGTATATATATATATATATACATATATATATATGTATATACCACGTCTTCTTTATCCATTCATCTGTCGATGGACATCTGGGTTCTTTCCATAGTTTAGCTATTGTGGACATTGCTGCTCTAAACATTGGGGTGCAGGTGCCCCTTCAGATCACTACATTTGTAAATACCCAGTAGTACAATTGCTGGGTCATAGGGTAGCTCTATTTTCAACTTTTTGAAGAGCCTCCATTACTGTTTTCCAGAGTGGCTGCACCAGCTTGCATTCCCACCAACAGTGTAGGAGGGTTCCCTTTCTCCACATCCTTGCCAACAAATAGAAAAATTAACTCTGCTTAAATGACTGAGCCACCCAGGTGCCCCTCAATAGTTCTTTCATTTTTGTTGCTTGACTAGTATTTTCACTTTACTTCATTTCACATTTCACTTTATACTGAGTAGTATGTATATACTACAATTTGTTTGTCCATTTATCTGTTGATGGACATTTGAGTTGTTTCCAGTTGGGAGCTATTACAAATAAAGCTGCTATAAATGTTCATGCACAAATCTTTGCACCTATGCTCTCTTTTCTCTTGGGTAATTTCCTAGAAGCTGAATGGCTAGATCATGTAGTAGGTGTGGTAAGTATATGTTTAACTCTTGAAGAAACTGCCAAACTTCTCCAAAGAGGTTGTACCCTTTTACATTCCCACCAGCAATGTATGAGAATTTCGGGTACTCCATGTTATTGCTAGCACTTAGTATGTTCAGTCTCTTTAATTTTAATGATTCTAATAGATATGTAATACTACCTTATTGTGGTTTAATTTGTGCTTTCCTCATGACTCATAATGGGGAACATCTTTTCATGTGCTTATTTGCCATTTGTATATATATTTTTGGTGAAGTGTCCAAATCTTTTGCCCATTTTTAAATGTTTTTTTTTATTATTGATTTTGAGACTTCTTCATACATTCTGAAGAAACTCCTTCATCAGATATATGCCCAGTTTGTGGCTTGTCTTTTCAGTCTCTCTTAATAGTAGTTTTTGAAAAGTAGTTTTTATTTTTGATAAAGTCCAGTTTATTAATTTGTTCTTTTATGGAGCATTTTTTGGTGTCATATCTAAGATATCTTTGCTTAACCCAAGGTCACAAAAAGTTTCCTATGTTTTCTTCTAGAAATTCTGGAAATCTAAACTATATAGTTTTGAATTTATGTTTAGGAATATGACTCATTTCAAGTTAATTTTTCTATATGGTATGAGGTATGGATTAAAGTTCTTTCATGTGTGTGTGTGTTGTTTTGTTTTTGTTTTCTGCATGTGGACATCCAATTGTTCCAGAACCATCCATTGAAAAGATTATCTTTCTCAACTAAATTGCCTTTGTCAAAAAATTAGCTGTCTATACAAGAAAAATTCCATTTATGATAGGATCAAAAATAATAAAATACTTGGGAATAAATTTAACCAAAGAGGTGCAAGACTTGTACATGGAAAACTACTTAACATTGTTGATAATTCTACCCAAAGCAATACACAAATTCAATACAATCCCTATCAAAATACCAATGGTATTTTTTGCAGAAATTGAAAAGCCCATCCTAAAATTCATATGGAATTTCAAAGGATCCAGAATAACCAAAACAATCTTGAAAAAGAAGAAAGTTGGAGAACTCACATTTCCCAATTTCAAAACTTACTACAAAGGTAACTGGTGCTGGCATAAGGGTAAATATATGGACCATAGAATAGAATTCAGAATCCAGAAATAAACCCTCACATTAATGGTCAATTGATTTTCAACAAGGATGCTAAGACCATTCAATGGGGGGAAAGAATAATCTTTTCAGCAAATAGTGCTGGGAAAACTGGATATCCACATGAAAAACAATAAAGTTGGACCCTTACCTTATGCTATATACAAAAATTAACTAAAAATGGATCAAAGATCTAAATGTAATAGCAAAAACTATGAAACTCTTAGAAGAAAATATAAGGGAAAATCTTCATGGCCTTGGATTTGGTGATGCTTTCTAAATATGACAAAAACACAAGGAACAAAAGAAAAAATGGATAAATACTACTTTATTAAAATTAACTTCTTTGTATCAAAGAACACTATCAAGAGAGCAAAAAGGCAATCCACAGAATGGGAGAAAATATTTGCAAATGATATATTTGATAAAGGTTTAATATCCAGAATATATAAAGAACTTCTACATACAACTCAACGACTAAAAGACAAACAACTCTGTTAAAAACAGAGGAGGGCCCCTGGGTGGCTTAGCTGGTTAAGCATCCAACTCTTGATTTCAGCTCAGGTCACGACCTCGGGGTCATGAGATCGAGCCCCGCATTGGGCTCCGTGCTCAGTGTGGAATCTGCTTGGGATTCTCTCTCTCTCTCGCTCTGCCCCTCCCCACACTCCCTCCCCCACTTGCTCACTCTCTCCCTAAATAAATAAAGTCTTTAAAAAAAAACCAGCAAATGATTTAAATTGATATTTCTACAAAGAAAAGATACAGACAGCCAATAGACACATGAAAAATGCTCAATATCATTCCTCATTGTAGAAATGAAAATCAAAACCACGATGAGATACCATTTCACTTCTATTAGGATGACTATAATTTTTTAAAAGGAAAACAAGAGTTGGAGAGTTTGTGGAGAAATTGAAACCCAGGTATGTTACTGGTAAGAATATACAATGATGCCTTTGCTGGAAAACAGTCTGGTGATGCCTCAAGAAGTTAAACATAGAACTGCCTTACCATATGACCCAGCACTTCCATTCCTAGGTATAGGCCCCGAAGTATCAAAAACAGGGACTCAAGGGGCGCCTGGGTGGCTCAGTCGTTAAGCGTCTGCCTTTGGCTCAGGTCATGATCCCAGGGTCCTGGGATTGAGCCCCGCATCAGGCTCCCTGCTCCGCGGGAAGCCTGCTTCTCCTTCTCCCACTCCCCCTGCTTGTGTTCCCTCTCTCGCTGTGTCCCTCTCTGTCAAATAAATAGATAAAATCTTAAAATAAAACAAAACAGGGACTCAAACAGACACTTGCACATCAATGTTCACAATATTAATGAAGCATTACTCACAACAGCCAAAAGGTGGAAACAACACAAGTGCCCATCAACAGATGAATGGATAAACAATGTGCTATACCCATACAATGGAATATTATTCAGCCACAAAAAGGAATGAAGTTCTGATACATGCCACAACATGAAGAAAACTTGGAAACATGCTAAGTGAAATGAACCAGGCGTAAAAGGATAAATATTGGGACGCTTGGGTTACTCAGTCAGTTAAGCATCTGCCTTCAGCTCAGGTCATGATCCCAGGGTCCTGGGATTGAGCCCCAGGTTGGGCTCCCTGCTCAGCATGGAGTCTAATTCTCCCTCTCCCTCTGCCCCTCCCCCATTCCTTCTCTCTCTCTCTCTCTTGCACTCTCACTCTCTCTCGAATAAATTTATCCGAGAGAGAGTGAGAGAGAGATTTATTCGGGAGAGAGAGTAAGAGAGTGTGTGCGCACGAGTGGGGTGAGGGGCAGGAGAGAGGGAGAAGCAGACTCCATGCTGAGCAGGGGGCCAGACCTGGAGCTCAAACTGAGCTAAAGGCAGACGCTTAACAGACTGAGTCACCCAGGTGCCCCAAAATAAAATCTTTTTTTTTAAAGGACAAATATTGTATGATTCTACTTATATGAAATATCTAGAATAGTCAAATTCATAGAGAAAGTAGATTAGAAGTTAGCATGAACTGGGAGGAGAGAATTGGAGAGTTATTTCTTAATGAGTACAGAATTTGTTTGAGGTGGTGAAAAATTCTGGAACTAGAGGTGATGATTGCACAACATTGTGATGACACAGTTTTAAAAAGAATACCACACAGGGGCTCCTGCATGGCTCAGTCAGTTAAGAATGCCACTCTTGATTTTGGCTCAGGTCATGATCTCAGGGTCGTGAGATAGACCCCGCATCAGGCTCCGTGCTCAGTCCAGAGTCTGCTTGTCCCTCTCCCTCTGCTTTTACACCTGCTTGTGTTCGTGTGCTCTCTCTAAAATAAATAAAATCTTAAAAAAAAAAAAAGAATATCACATAGACGCAAGTGCCCTTAAGCACCACCTCCTATAAGGAAGAATATCTACATAACATTATTTGGAATTCTTCTGTAAAGAAGAGTTGTTTCTACTCCACCATTCAGTTATGTTTTCAATCATTTATCTATATCAATATATTTATTTCACACTTTGGATTTTAACCTAATACCACACTATTTTATTGCTCTAATTATTCGATTTGGCTATTGGGGAACTCTTTCAGGTTGACTCCTCCAACCCTTTAAAACTTCTTTCCTTTCTGGTAACACAAGATGCTCCAGACTTATTTTGTATTTTCCTTGCCCCAGTTCTAAAATAAGACATTTCTCCAGGGATCCTTGGCTGCTTTTATTGGAGAATGGTATTTTGAAACCAAAATCTGAGCACAAGGTGTGACCATTCATGTCATTGCTTCTAGGCCCTCTCAGTGGACAGCCTAGGTAATATATGTATGTATACAAATTCATGTATACACACATTTCTGTCAGTTTCTTTTTATCTACATATGTGTTAAGTTAAACATGAGTTCATACTGATGTCTCCAATTCTAACCATTACCACAGGATTCATTCTAGGCTTTCCTTCTTGCTTTCTTCCTGTCTTCTTTCTGACAGTGAGAACCCTGGCTCCCAACATCCATTATACATTTATTTATTAAATCAACCCCAGTATACATATAAACCGGTTTCAGAATTGTTAACCCATACACCCCATGAGAAGTAAATTTACCAGCTAGAGTGCAGTGTTTATATACAGCATGTGAACCTTTTTCGACACTTGATATTTGATTATGGACTGGATATTAGTTGATACTAAAGGATTATTTTTAACTTTTTAGATATGATAATGGCCTTGTGATTATGTAAGAAAATGTCCATATTTTTAAGAGATGCTTTCTGAGATATGTAGAGATGGAATGATGTCTGGAAGTTTCTTCTCTTTTTTTTTTTAAGGATTTTATTTATTTGTCAGAGAGAGAGAGAGAGCACAAGCAGGGGGAGTGTCAGGCAGAGCAGGCTCCCTGCTGAGCAGGGAGCCCGATGCGGGACTCGATCCCAGGACCCTGGGATCATGACCTGAGCTGAAGGCAGATGCTTAACCGATTGAGCCACCCAGGCATCCCTGGAAGTTTCTTTAAAATATTTCAGCAAAGGGGCACCTGGGTGGCTCAGTTGGTTAATCGTCTGACTCTATCTCGGCTCAGGTCTTGATCTTAGGGATGCGAGTTCAAGCCCCACCTTGGGCCCTACACTGGGCATAGAGCCAAATAAATAAATAAATAAAATTCAGCAAAGAAGACAAAAGAAACAGGGGGAAAGAATAAATAAAGCAATATGACAAAATCTTGATAACTGTAGAATTAGGGTAATGATTCTGGCACGTGGGAGTCATTGTATTCCTCTCTGCTTTTGAGTATGTTTGAAATTCTTCATTTTGCAAAATGTTTTATTATTGTAAATTATATTTATTTTTGGTAGGCAAATTATTTACTTAGTGAAAATTCAAAAGTTATCAAAGGATATACAATGAAAAATTAGTCTTCCTTTACCCTGTTCCTAGCCACTAAATCCTCATTTCCAAAGGCATTAATAGTGTTGCTTCTTGCATATCTTCCCATAGATCATTTATATATTTAGAAATATATGTATATATTCCATTTTCACACACACCCAAATAGTAGCATTCTTTATATTCTGTTCTATACCTTTTTTTCAAAAGCATTTTTATAATTTCAGAATTACAGAGGAGTACATAGAATTTCTGTTTACTTTAGTCCAGATTCTCCAAATGTTAGCATTGACCACATTTGCTTTGTTATTCTCTCTCCATTATTATTTTTTTCCGTTCCATTTGAGGATAATTTGCAGGCATAATGCCTCATTACTCCTAAATATTGTAGTGTATATTTCCCATAAACAAGGACATTTTCTCCCATAAACACAGTACCATTATCAAAATCAAGAAACTAACAGTGATATGGTACTATTATCTAATCTAGAAACCTTATTTAAATTTCACCAGTTGTCCCACAAATGTCCTTTATAGAAAAAGAAAAAAAATTGTTTTTTTTCTGTCCAGAACCACATATTGCATTAAAAAAATTAGTTGTGCATTAAAAAAAATTAAAACAGAAGTTTATAAATTGGGAAGTGAAAGCCTACTGCCCCTGATCTTATTCCCTGAAGACAAACATGGTTGACAGCCTTTATATAAATCCTTCTAGAATTTCCTTCCTTTTTTTATTTTTTTTAAAGATTTTATTTATTTATTTGAGAGAGAGAGAGAGAGAGAGAGAGAGAAACAGCATGAGAGGGGAGAAGGTCAGAGGAGAAGCAGACTCGCTGCTGAGCAGGGAGCCCGATGCGGGACCCGATCCCGGGATTCCGGGATCATGACCTGAGCTGAAGGCAGTCGCTTAACCAACTGAGCCACCCAGGCGCCCTCCTTTTTTTTATTTTTAAGATTTTATTTATTTGAGAGAGAGCAAATGAGAGAGAGAGAAAGCACATGAGATGGGGGGAGGGTCAGAGGGAGAAGCAGACTCCCTGCCGAGCAGGGAGCCTGATGCGGGACTCGATCCAGGGACTCCTGGATCATGACCTGAGCCGAAGGCAGTCGCTTAACCAACTAAGCCACCCAGGCGCCCTAGAATTTCTTTCAATGCATATACCAACACACATATACGTTATACACCTTTAAACAAAAATATGATATACATAATATCTATAATTTGTTTCTAGTTAATATTTCATTTTTATACATCATTCTTTTTAAAGTTTGCATGTTTTGATTAATTGTACCTTATTTAATAAATCCCATATTGATGGACACAGAGTGTTTTCAAATTGTAACTATTACAAAAACAAGCTGTATTTTTTATTAGAGAGAGCAGCAGTACGCGGCAGCGGAGCGGGGAGGGGGGAGAGGGACACGTAGACTCCGCACTCAGCATGGAGCCTGACATGGGGCTTGATCTCATGACCCTGAGATCATGACTTGAGCTGAAATCAAGAGTGGGACGCTTAACAACTGAGCCACCCAGGCACCCCTAAGCACTATTGCTTTCTTGTAGTCCCTCTTTTTCCCTGCTTTGATTAATAGCCTCCTAACTGCTCCCTGCCTCTAGATTTGCGCAACTCCATTCCATCCTACCACTGCTGTCAGATCCATTCACTCTTCTTTTTTTTTTTTTTTTTTTAAAGATTTTATTTATTTGACAGAGAGAGACACAGCAAGGGAGGGAACACAAGCAGGGGGAATGGGAGAGGGAGAAGCAGGCTTCCCGCGGAGCAGGGAGCCCGATGTGGGGCTGGATCCCAGGACCCCGGGATCATGACCTGAGCCGAAGGCAGACGCTGAACGGCTGAGCCACTCAGGCGCCCCTATTCACTCTTCTGCTTAAAACGGCCCAACGCTTTCAAGACCATTTACTGAGCATGGCACTCAAGCTCTTCCTGATCTACCTTTCTCTTTGTATCTCTCAATGTTTGGTCAGCATGCACTTCAGTCTCATTGAATTTAAATCACACTCTCTCACCTGTGTGCCTTTGTGCAAACTGTTTCCTTTGCTTGGCATATCATCCTCATTAACTTTTATTCATCCTTCCAGACTTAGCTCAGAAATCACTTTTCTCCAGGGGCACCTGAATGGCTCAGTCAGTTAAGTGTCTGCTTTCAGCTCAGGTCATGATCCCAGGGCCTGGAATCGAGTCCCGTGTCTGGCTCTCTGCTCAGCGGGGAGCCTGCTTCTCCCTCTCCTTCTGCCTGCCAATCCCCCTCTTGTGCTCACTCTGTCAAATAAATAAATAAAATCTTTAAAAAAAAAAGAAATCACTTTCTCCAGATGCCTATTCTGGCCTGCCCACATAGTGGAGCTCCCAGAGCATCCTTTGCATATCTCTATCATGGCCCTTGTCTCACTGCTTTATAATTGTTCACTTCTTTCTCTCTCGCCAACCAGACTGGGAAAATATATATATATATATATATATATATATATATATATATATATATAT
>NW_027397070.1:1518318-1904166 GCF_003265705.2 Callorhinus ursinus | reverse complement strand
ATATATATATATATATATATATATATATATATATATATATATATATGTATTCACTTTGGGATTACTGTTCTAGCCACTGGAGATATAACAAGGAAAAAGATAAATTTTTGGCTCTCATGGAGTTTGTGTTCCCCAGGGTTCTAGGTTGGCAGTTGTATCTAAGCTCCTACTGTATCCCAGGCACAGAGCTACATGGGGATAGGGGGGAGGTACAAAGACATAAGAGATATTATTTATCCCTTTAAAGAGACTGTGACCTAACAATGGAATCCACATATATATACAACTACAACTACACACACCACAAAGCAGAATATGTGATCATTTCAGAAACATTAATTTACCCAGTCAACAAATAATTGAGTACCAACTGTATATGGTAACAGATATGGCTCTTACCTTCAAGGCACTTACAATATAGTAGGAGAAAAAGACACTTTAAAAAAAATCTCACAGGGCGCCTGGGTGGCTCAGTTGTTGAGCGGCTGCCTTCGGCTCAGGTCATGATCCCAGGGTCCTGGGATCGAGTCCTGCATCGGGCTCCCTGCTCGGCAGGAAGCCAGCTTCTCCCTCTCCCGCTCCCCCCTGCTTGTGTTCCTGCTCTCGCTGTGTCTGTCTCTGTCAAATAAATAAAATCTTTAAAAAAAGAATCTCACAAGTAAATATATAGCCATTAAGTACATTACTGTAACAAAAGACAAAACACCAGGAACTATCAGAGCATGTAATTTGGGAAGGCTTCCCCGAGGAAGTACGGAGTGCTGTGGCAACACGGAGAAAAGAGAGGTCAGGTTAAGTCGGACAGATTTCCAGATGAACAGATATTTGAATGAGCCTAAAACAATGTGAGTTTCATCCTGCAGAGGTGGAGGGGAGGGGAATTCCAGGCAGAAGGAAAGCATCAGTAAAGACATCAATGTGGGAAAGTACAGGGTGGTCCAGTGTGATTGAAGGGGAGGAGTGAATGGGACATAAAAAGGGAGGGTTAGGAAAAGAGAGGTTATGAGGAAAAGCTGGAAAGATGGATTGAATCTTCTCTACAAAGGTTCAGATTTTATTTTATAAACTAGTGGTTCCCTCAAGCAATAAGCAGATCCACTGAATTAGAATCTCAGAGAGAATTTGGTGGGTGAAATGAAGATAGGCCATTGCATGAAGTTGCCACCAGAGGGTACCATAGGAGAAGGTCTACCTGAGAAATTGAGCACTTCCCCTGTGCCAAATACATATTCCCTGGGGGTAATTATGATGCTCCCTCAGCCCGCCGTAGGGACCCCTGCTTTATACAATGGAGAACCGTCAGAGGCTTTTGAGCAGGAGAGAAACATGATCAACCCCGTATTTTATAATTCTGGGGACAGAATGAAGGGAAGGAAAGTCACAGGCAGGGAGATTAACTGGTAGCCTATTGCAGTGGGACAGGAAAGAGTTAAGGATTTCTGGAATAGGGCAACAGCTATGGGATAAGAAGACAGTCGTGAGACAATTTTCAGAGGTGGAACCAACAGGACTTTGTGACCAGTTGGATGTGGAGCTACAAAGGGAAAGGGAGGGAAAAAAGATGAAGGTCTCAGGCCTGGGTGATTAAGACCATGATGCTATGATAGCAAGATGCTATAGCCATGGCTGCAAATGGGAACACAGGAGAGAAGAACAGCTTTGTCTGGGGAGCTGAGAGGAGTTTGGTTTTGAAACCAATGACTGAGATGACCTAATGGGGCTAAAACCAGGGCTCAGAGCTGGGTCCTCTATTCTCACTCTAAGCACCCTTTTGAATATATGATTTGTAATTTTTTGGAAGTTTTCTTCTGCTCCTTCCATCATCCATGTTTTTTATTATCTATGGCTTTCATGCTAGAGCTTTCCTCAATCGTCCAGTGATCCTTTGTTGGGGAGTCCAAGTAACTAAGCTACGGACTTCAGGAGGAAAGAGAAATACCTAAGGTGCTTGTATTATGCAGAGTTCTGTGGGGAAACAGGACCAGTAGGGACAATGGATGAATGGATGGTTGGTTGGATGGAGATAGAGGTATACCTGGTTTTACTGCACTTTGCTTTATTGCACTTCACAGATACTGCATTTTTCACAAATTGAAGATTTATGAGAACCTGGTGCCATTTTTTCCAACAGCATTTGCTCACTTGGTGTCTCCATGTCACATTTTGGTAATTCTCATAATACTGCAATTTTTTCATTATTATTATTTGTTATGGTGATCTGTGATCAGTGATCTTTAATATTACTATTGTAGTTGTTTGGGGGCATTACGAACAGCCCCCATATCAAATAGCAAACTTAAATGTGTGTGTTCTGACTCCTCTACTGGCCAGCCATTCCCTCTTCTTTCTACCTCTCCTTGGGCCTCCCTATTCCTTGAGACGCAATAGTATTGAAATAAAGCCAGTTAGTAACCTTACAATGGTGTCTAAGTGTTCAAGGGAAAGCAAGAGTTGCACATCTCTCACTTTATTATTTTTTTATTTTTAGAGAGAAAGAGAGAGCAAGCAGGAGGCAGGGGCCGAGGGAGAGGGAGAATCTTGAGCAGGCTCCATGCCTAGCATGGAGCCTGACACAGGGCTCAATCTTAGGACCCTGAGATCATGACCTGAGCTGAAATCAAGAGTCAGATGCTTGGGGCGCCTGGGTGGCTCAGTTGGTTAAGCGACTGCCTTCGGCTCAGGTCATGATCCTGGAGTCCCGGGATCGAGTCCCACATTGGGCTCCCTGCTCAGCAGGGAGTCTGCTTCTCCCTCTGACGCTCTTCCCTCTCGTGCTCTCTATCTCTCATTCTCTCTCTCTCAAATAAAAAAAAAAAATCTTAAAAAAAAAAAAGAGTCAGATGCTTATCTTACTGAGCCACCCAGATGCCCCAAACATCTCTCTCACTTTAAATCAAAAGCTAGACATGATTAAGCCTAAGTGAGGAACACAAGTCAAAAGCCAAGATAGGCTGAAAGGTAGGCTTCTTGTGCCAAACACTTAGCCAAGTTATGAATTCAAAGAAGAGTTCTTTTTTATTATTATGCTTTTTATTGTTTTTAAGATCTCATTTATTTATTTGACAGAGAGACAGAAAGAACAAGAAGGGAGAGCGGCAGGCAGAGGGAGAGGGAGAAGCAGACTCCCCGCAGAGCAGGGAACCCAATGCAGGGCTCCATCCCAGGACTCTGGGATCATGACCTGAGCCGAAGGCAGACCCCAAACCAACTGAGCCACCCAGGAGCCCCCAAAGAAGAGTTCTTGAAATGAAAAGCGCTACTCCGGTGAACATGGAAATGATAAGAAAGCAAAATAGCCTTATTGCTGTTAGTGTTAGTGGTCTGGATAGATCAAACCAGTCACAACATTCCCACAAACCAAAGCCTAATCCAGAGGAGGCCCTAACTCTCCTCAATTCTTTGAAGGCTGAGAGAGGTGAAGAAGCTGCAGAAGAAAAGTTTACAGCTAGAAGAAGTTGGTTGATGAGGTTTAAGGAAAAAAGCCATCTCGATAACGTAAAAGTGCAAGGCAAAGCAGCAAGTGCTGATATAGAAGCTGCAGCGTGTTACCCAGAAGATCTAGCTAAGATAAATAAAGGTAGCTAGAATAAAGAACAGATTTTTGATGTAGGTGAAACAGCCTTATATTGGAAGAAGATGCCATCTAGGACTTTCATAGCTAGAGAGCATAATATGTTACAGAGAAATCCTTTGTGAAAAGATGAGTCAGTCAATATGGCAAACCTCACTGTTGCCTTATTTTAAGAAATTGCCACAGCCACCCCAGCATTCAGCAACCACGACCCTGATCAGTCAACATACATCAACATCAAGGCAAGACTCTCCACCAACAAAAAAGATTATGACTTGCTGAAAGCTCAGATGATGGTTAGCACTTTTTTTAGCAGTAAGTATTTTATAATTAAGGTATGTACATTGCTTTTTTTAGACATTATGCTATTGCACATAATAGACTGCAATATAGTGTTAACGTAACTTTTATATGCACTAAGAAACCAAAAAATTCATTTGCCTTGCTTTATTGCAATATTTTCTCTACTGGAACCAAACCTGCAGTATCTCTTAGCTTTGCCTGCATAGATATAGGTAAAGGTCGAAATAGAGACAGAGACAGAAGGAGAGATAGAGATAGAGATAAATTGGCTCATGCAATTATGGAGGCTGAGAAATCCCACAATCTGCTATCTGCAAACTGGAGACCCAAGCAAGCTGGTAGTGTAATTCATTTAGTCCAAAGGCCTGAGAATCATGGGAAGCAATGGTTAAAATCCAATCCAAAGGCTAGAGAAGATGAGAAGATGAGATGTTCCAACTCGAGCAGGCAGATTTAAAACAAGGACAAATTCCTCTGTTCTCTGCCTTTGTCCTATTCAGGCCCCTAACAGATTGGATGATGCTCACTCACATTGGGGAGAGTGACTTACTTTACTGAGTTTACTGATTCAAATGCTAATCTCATCCAGAAACACCCTCACGAACACACCCAGAAATAATATTTAATCTGGACACCCTGCGGCCAGTCAAGTTGACACATAGAATTAATCATCACAGTGCATGAGGTCCTTGAAGGCAGGTCTTTGCTCACCATTATATTCCTAGCACAGTAAATAGTTGATCAGATTGGCTGAACAGATTAATAAAATTCCAGTAACATATAATACAATTTCTATTAGAATTTCTTTCTCTATTAGTCTAATAAATTGTGTAGTATTGGAAATTTCCTAAAAGACACCTTTTCTTTTGGGATTTTATATTCTGTATCAGTGATCTCCACACGGTAGCCTGGCAAAAGTTGCAAGTGATGGGATCCATAAATTTTCACCTACCTAGACTTTTGTATTTCCTTCCTAACTTTGCATTTCTAGTATAGGAGATCATAGTTAATTATCATGGTTTGGTAAGAAAGAGGAAAGAACAAATAAAGCTATATTTTTAAAAATTAGTCTTAAGGAGAATAATTAAAGGCATAGCTATCACCAGATTAGCCACTATAGGTTTTGGTATCCCCACAATTAGGATATTCTTGGACTCAGGGCCCAGAAGGGGGTACTGTTTGTAAAATCCTCCTTTGGAATTTAGAATTTAGATTTTCAACAATTGGCAGTAAATTATTAAAATTTACTTTGAAAATATACCTTTATTCTTCTGACTCAATATGCAATGACTATTGAATGAATACGTATTTATGAATTCATTAAAAAGCAAAATTCAAGTGAGTAAATTTGAAGACCTAGTTGGCTTTATTTAGCAATTCATGAATCAGGCAGCATCCCATTTAGGGAGTGAAAAGGGGCTCCATGGAGCTATACAAAGTGGAAGTCTTTTATAGACAGATGGAGACAGAAAAAGGAATTTTCTAATGAAGAGTGGGTTATTTCAGCCAGTTCACCTTCCTCTGGGGGAAGGGCAGATAGATCTTCCTGATAGATCAGGAAGATTACCTCACTAGTGCTGATCAAGTAATACCAGATTGGTTAAAGGTCACATTTCTGCGAGAAGCTGAAAATGCAATTAGATTAGATAAAAAGCCTTGGTTTGCTGACATAGGGCTTAGCACAAGTGACTCCATTTTAAGCCTGTTGTCGCTCTTTTTTTTTTTTCTTTAACAAATTCTTCCTATGTGCCAAGCACTGCTTTAGGCATTAGGGATATACTGGTAAAGAAGCAAGCCAAGTTTTATTTGTTTGTTTGAATGAAAAAAATTTAAATATATATAAGCCGAGTTACTCCTATCTACCTACCATCCATCTTAAATAATATTAACTCATAGTTGGCCTTCTTTCATTAATGATCTATCTTTCCATCCCTCCTCCTATATTATTTTGAAGTAAGTCCAAGATGTCATATTATTTCATCCATATATATATATATTGGCATATATCTCTAAAAGAGAAGTATTCTTTTTTTTAAGATTTATTTAGTTCAGAGAGAGAGATAGTGAGAGAGAGCACAAGCAGTGGGGAGAAGGAGAAGCAGGCTCCCCACTGAGCAGGGAGCCCGGCAGAGAGCCTGATGAGGGGCTCGTTGTGGGGCTCAACATGGGGCTCAATCCCAGGACCCTGGGATCATGACCTGAGCCAAAGGCAGATGCTTAACCCACTGAGCCACCCAGGTGCCCCTAAAAGAGAAGTATTCTTTAACCATAACCATAACCCACCTAAAAACAAAACAAAACAAAAAATTCAATAATCTGGAGCTTACATTCTAACAGAAGAGACAAAGAACAAACAAGCAAACAAACACATGATGTTAAGCAGTGATGGTAAAAATTAGGTGCATTGGGTGGTCAGAGCAACCCTCTGTGAGGAGGCAACGTTTACTGAGGGAACATGTATAACATGACAGAACAAAGAGTGTGACTGTCTAGAGGAAGTGTTCCTGAGAGGCCCTACCTAGTACAAAGGTCTGAGGCAGAGCTCAGTATTCAAAGAATAGTGAGAAGGCCTGTGAGTCTGGTAGTACTAAGCAGAAGGAAGAGCAGAAGAATATAAATTTGGAGTGTCCAATGGGATCATGATAAAGATGACTTCAGATCTGATTCTTATGTATAATGGACAGCCACTGAAGGGTTTTGAGCAGGGAATGACATGACCTGATTTATGATTATAAAGGATCATTCTGGCTGCTGTGTTGAGAACAGTTTGGAGGAGGACATTCGTCACAAAATAAGTATGGAAATGGGGAGACCAATTAAAAAGCTACCGCAATAGTCTAGGGGATTGCTGAGGGTGGGATGGTAAACTAGGGTGGTAGTGGAGATGTTAAGAAGTGATTCATTTCTAGATGAGAGTAAATCTACAGCTAACAGGATTGGCTGACAAGACATTTTTAGGGCATGTGAAGACCAAAGTCAAGGTTGACTTCAGGGTATTTGGCCTGACCCACTATTTGCCATTTCCTAAAGTGGGGAATACTGGAAGAAGAGCGGGTTTGGAGGTGCATGAAGGTACTAGACATACTAAGTTTGAGGTTCCTATTAAATATCCAAGCAGAGACATCAATTAGAAAGCTAACTCTAGAGTTTATGAGAGAGATGAGGGCTGAATCTAAATATTTGGGAAATATCAGTGTATAGATGTTTCTGAAGGTCATAAGACTGGATGAGATCATCCAGTCAGGGAGGTTAGAGAAGAGGAGAGGTTGGGAAGAAAAAAGATCCAGCCGAGGAGCCTGAGAAGAGGCCAGTGAGGAAGTGGAAAGTCAGGAAAGTGGATGTCCAGGAGCCATGCAGCTGTGAGACCTGTAAGATGAAGACTGAGAAGTGGTCACAAGATTGTACTATGTGGTGGCTATTGGGACTTGGCAAGAATGGATTCAGTGGAGTGATGGGGATGAGAGCTTAAGTGTAGTGGGTTCAAGCATGAATGGAGGTGACGAAGTGAAAACAAGGGATCAAAGAAGTTGGGTGGCAGCTGAAAAGGAATGTAGAGCAAAGGGAAGTTGTTAAGCGTCTTTCTTTCTTCTTTCTTTTTTTATGAGAAGTATTACAGCATGTTTGTTTGCTGATAGGTATAATCCCCTAGAGAGTGAAAAACTAATGATGCAGGAGAGAGGGGAATTCTTTTAGGAGCAAAGTCCCTGAGTAGGTGAGTTGGTCTGGGAAGCTGGTGCACAAGTCAGGAAGGTACATAGGAGCAGGCACAGCACATCTATTTCTATGGGAGAGAAGACAGAGTACGTGGGGGCAGCTTCAGGCAGACTGACAGAGTTAGTGGTTGGAGGATGTGGAAGTTCTCTTTGCCTTTCTGTTTTCTCGATGAAACAATAGGCAAGGACATCAACTGGAAGAGAGGATTTGGGAGATGGTATTTGCAGAGAAGAGAATGAAAGCGAGTGGAAGAGAGTCAGTTGACTGCAGGACAGTGGCAGGAATGCCAGGCATTGTTGGGGTCCTGGTTGAGAGCTGTGTTCCATATGAAATGATCGTCAAAGTCAAACCTTTGATTGTGTTTTTCTCCTCTGTCTATAGTCCAGCTTCTCTCCAAGCACTAAGGACTACATCTTACTACAATGAATGCACACATCAGTCCATCAGCTATTATTTAATTTATTTATTATGCATTAATGTACATTACCATTCATTCATTCAATCAATCATATTTATTGAGTTCCAGGCACCATTTTTAGTACTGGGGTTACAGCAGTGAACAAAATAAATCTCTAATTTCAGGGAACTTATTTTCCATATCCTAAAAGATATGAGCCTTTATCTTTGGTAAACATAAATCCGCAGTGAAAACCAAGTAGAAACTGGCAGTTTTACTCAGAATTTGAGTCACCTAAATGCTTAGAAAGAATATCAAGGTCCTGAGACAGATTTGGCCCAGCAAAGGAATTAAGGACACGCAGCTACCTCAGGAAATGCACCTTTATTTCTTTCCCACTAGCGCTGGGCTAGCTCCCTGGAATCCAGCCAAGTGCAGCAGACAGAAGAGTAATCTGCTGGAATTTTTGTCTCTAGTGTCAGGGCAAGGATTCATCATTATCTCCAGAAGAGCATGAATTAATTGACCATCATAACAAAACAGGATTTGCTCCATCCAAATTCTCAGGACTGTATAAACCCTAGAAGATACAACTTCCTTTGAACTTATGAATATGTCCAAAATGCAAACAGAGCATACACTAAAAAGGGCTTATTATTTAACTACATCTCCTCATTTCATCTTCTTTTCTTTCTGACCTGTCCTGGCTTTTTCTTTTTTATTTCTTTCCTCCTTGCTCACTAATTTTCATCTGCTTTCCATTTTGAATGAAATAAAGGGTCCCAGAACCATTAGCTCAGGAAACCACTGTTTGACTGTTTGACCATTGGCAGTGGTCACTGTGACTTTAGGAAGAAAGCTGGCTTTAATTAAAACCGGGGTTTCCTCTGACTCTGGGCATGTAGGTGCAAGTAGAAGAACAGAATGGGAGCATGGCATGGACTGTGAGTTTCTTCCAGGAAGAGATTTGGGTCCTCTCTCTGAGATCTCAGACTTCACAGCTCTGTGAGAAAGAACAAGAATAAAGTGTCTATTGGGTCCCAAAGGGGAAAAAAAAAAAAAAAAGAATGGAGTAAATGAGCTTTTGTGCTCTATTCCTCTGCATTAACAGATACTTCTTAGCTGTTGTTTCAAAAAGGAAATATATATGGGAGCATGACTGGTTTGTTCAATATATACAAGTAGCATGTTCCTGTGCCGTATCTTTCTTTGTGCAGTAGGTGTCAGCCTCATACAGCCTTTCTCTTGCTAAGTCCCTATTCCTACAAAAAACGACCCTCTTACCCACCCTTTCTCTAGTTAAAATAATCACTTTCTTCCCATCTTAAGCGTGCAAATCGGGCGCCTGGGTGGCTCAGTTGGTTGAGCGACTGCCTTCGGCTCAGGTCATGATCCTGGAGTCCCGGGATCGAGTCCCGCGTCGGGCTCTCTGCTCAGCAGGGAGTCTGCTTCTCCCTCTGACCCTCTTCCTTCTTGTGCTCTCTATCTCTCATTCTCTCTCTCTCTCAAATAAATAAATAAAATCTTTAATAAAAAATGGTAAAAAAAAAGCGTGCAAATCAACAATAAACAGTCACGCAGATACTGGAAATAGAGTTGTACTGACGCAGTTGGAAAATGGCCAAACCAAGAACTATGTGAAGGGGGTGACAAATGTTGGAGGGGAGGGCAGATTAAGTCCTGTGGGTCTCACTGAACAGATGTTAAATGTTGGCATCAAGGTGGCTCTCTAAAAGGCACAGTTATGACACCAACTCAAGAAGATGTGGACATGGCCCTGACCAAAGGCTTGCTATTTCCCTCAGGTGAAAGAAGTTGAGACATCAACAAGTAACTATAGTGTCCTGGGAAAAGCTCTCCAAGTGTAAACTATTGGCATCCCACTTGCCCAGAAATAGATTGTCTTGTCTTTGACCTCAGGTAAGACGCTTCGCCGAGGCTCAGCTTCTTAATCTTCATAATAAGCAAAGTAACTGCCTTGTGTACCCAAAGTATTTAATAAAGGGGGGGGAACCCTGAGCTATTGGGCATAAAAGTTTGTAGATTGTAAAGCAGCACTATTTAAATGTAGAAAGTAGGGTGCCTGGGTGGCTCAGATGGTTAAGCGTCTGCCTTCGGCTCAGCTCATGATCCCAGAGTCCTGAGATCGAGTCCCGCATCGGGCTCCCTGCTCCTTGGGAGCCTGCTTCTCCCTCTGCCTCTCTCTCTGTGTGTGTGTCTCTCATGAATAAATAAATAAATAAAATCTTTAAAAAAAAAATAAATGTAGAAAGTAGCATAAAAGATATAAAGGCAAATGTAGAATAGAGTTATGAGTAAAAAATAATTCAGTGTTCAAAATTTCAGTAAGAAACTTCAGTTAATCATTTCTGTAGATTTTTTTCAGCATATTACATGAAGACTTTTGTACTCTCTTGTGTTCAGTGTTAGTCATATGGAATTTTGACACCCCTAGGGTTTATTTCACAAAAAGATTCCAACCTGAAGAGAACCATATAATATGAATAAATGGTCCTGTTGAAAGAGGGAAGAGGGCGCCTGGGTGGCTCAGATGGTTAAGCATCTGCCTTCGGCTCAGGTCATGATCCCAGAGTCCTGGGATCGAGTCCCGCATCGGTCTCCCTGCTCAGTGGGGAGCCTGCTTCTCCCTCTGCTTCTCTCTCTCTCTGTCTCTCATGAATAAATAAATAAAATCTTTAAAAAAAAAAAAAGAAAGAGGGAAGAGTTCTTAGTACTAAGTACTAAGTATTTTAGTGGTGTGGTTAGTACCACCACATCCCACGAATGTGTTTGATTTCCGTAATCCTTAACTTTTTTTTTTTAAAGATTTTATTTATTCATTTGACAGAGAGAGACACAGCGAGAGAGGGAACAGAAGCAGCGGGAGTGGGAGAGGGAGAAGCAGGCTTCCCGCCAAGCAGGGAGCCCAATGTGGGGCTCGATCCCAGGACCCTGGGATCATGACCTGAGCCGAAGGCAGACACTTAACGACTGAGCCACCCAGGCGCCCCTCCTTAACTTCTATAATCATAAATTCAGCTGGCTAAAGCCTGGCATTTTGTGGTCAGTTTGTACATTCATGTTTTATCTCATATTAAATCTATATCAGTTAAATTAGAAATATAAATATTACTGAAAGAACTCATATTTGAGAAGGAGAAAGATTATTTGTTTTATACCTTAATGTTGAAATTTGGGCAGAAGCCTTCAAATCGTATTGTTTAAAAATGAATCCATCAAATTTTTCCTCAATGCTTTGTCCTTCAGGAAAGGCCAGAGGCAACTCAAAATTGCCCATGACTCATCCCCTCCTGTGGAGTTTTGTGCCATATGTTTCCTTACTTGTCTGCTCTTTTTATTAAAAATCCTATTTATTTATTTATTTATTTTGCTGAGGCTTTCAATTTGCTGTATCTTGAAGAAGACGTTGAACTCCCAACCTTTGAAACTTCTTAATATTTGCTGAGTGATTAAGGGGCAAAGTGGAAATACTGTAGATTGGACTTTATCTTATGTGGAAAGTCTTTGCTACAACAGCTCAACCATCCCTATTTTAAGCAATTAAGTATTTATTTTCCTTAAAATCTGAAGTCTTTTGGAACATTTTCCAAAAAGTGAGGACAAATTTCTGTACTTACTGGTCAGCTTGAGGACCTTTATTTTTTAGACCCACTTTAAAATCAAGTACTTTTGCGGGGCAGCTGGGTGGCTCAGTCGTTTAAGCGCCTGCCTTCGGCTTGGGTCAAGGCCCCAGGGTCTTGGGATGGAGCCCCACATCGGGCTTCCTGCTCAGCCGGAAGCCTGCTTCTCCCTCCCCCTCTCCCCCTGTGTCTCTCTCTGTCAAATAAGTAAATAAAATCTTTAAATAAATAAATAAAATCAAGTGCTTTTGCATAATTTACTTAATACAGATTCAAAATAATTTTATTTTAGATCTATAGTGTGGTCTGCTATACTGCTTCTTGCTGTTTCTCAAAGTACTTTACAAATATAATAGATACCTTTACTGTCACCAAAAGGCAGCAGTTCCTGGGTGAAATTCTTCAGGGCAGCCAAGACACAATATCAATATGGTAATAAGTTGGCCATCTCTTAACATCAACAATCTGCTTTATGGTCAGAAAGGTGCTGAAAGCTCCCCACTTCTTGCCCGGGCTGTCTCTCAAATAATTTATCTATGCAAAAAATAATTTAGAAGCTGTGAAAAGTTCCATTCTACAGATTTTCTGTCATTCTATCCTGGGTCTAAGGTGAGAGTCATTTTTGTCCTGTACTTAGCTAGCACTAAATAAGAGCCGTGAACAGTAAGTCTACCACCTCTTTCTGGTGATCCTGTTTCACCTATGCCCGTCACAGCTCACATTTATACTAAATGAACCTCTTTTCCACTATTCTTAATTCTTTCCATTCCCCTCCCCCCAGCCGTGCATTTCCTACTTTCAGAAACTTGAAGACAAGGTCCTTACAAACTTCTCTCCTGTATCCTCAAATGATCCAGACATAAATATTTTAGCACAGTCACCAGTGTCTTTCTGATGGCCTTAAAGTGTCTGCACAACCGGTCCCGTATTTATAAAGCTCACAAACGCTGTACGACCTGTAATGCTATACCAGCTAATGAATTCTCCTAGAACAGTTGACATGGAAGGATTTTACTTCCACTTCTCACAAGGAGAAAGATGGAGAATGAGAGACGATTGCAAAGCAGAATATTTTAATCCGTCTTCTCGGTGATCTTTGGGGGCTGTGTGCTAATATTTAAATTGAAGAGGAGGGAGGAGACGGACTGAGGATGGAGAGACCGAGGAGGTGGGGGGCGGAGCTAGCTCAGCACATAAAACCCCAGGCTAAAAGGGAAGCACAATCGTGTGTGCCAGAGTCACCCTCCCCTAACCTAGAGAGATGGGGCAGTCTGTGCCGTGAGGACGGAGCTCGGAAGAAAGAAAACAAGGACGGAAACAAACAAGACATAAGAGGACATCTGGAAAAAGCAGAAGGCAGAAGACAGGGAGGGGAAAACAAACCCACAGCAGGTGGAAACAAGATCTAGAGCCAACTGGTCTGGTCCACAGTTGTTTTTCTGGAAGAGAAGAAAGTACCGGAGGATTGCCTGTTTTCCCTTCAGTTAATGAAAACTCTTACCTTCATCAAAAAGAAAAGGCTAAGGGAAGGTAAAGACAATCTTTGTTTTCTTAGGGGCAGAGCTGAGTGAAACCCAGACTATCTTTGAAGCGTCTAAAATAAGCCACTGCCTGGTACACATTGCAGAACCATCCTGGTCTCTGAAGATCTACATCCCCTTCAGGAAAATTCCAGCCGGAGTAGCTGGTACAGTTCTATTTTTATATTTAAATATCTATGTCTCTTCCCCGCCCTCCCCTTTTAACAATCCTTTCTTGTCCGTAAGCCCGGGTGACAAGAAAGTATCTATACGGAAGAGGAATATTTTCAGTTTTCTCTTTTTATCTGCCTGAGTCTTTTTTTTTAAGAGGGTAGGAGTGGTCCTTATTTCAGAAAAGGGCGTTTCAATTTGAAAGACAGTCTCTTAAAATATATTTACACCCACACGTATTTAGAAAGAGAGGTACCTTTCGGAGGTGGAAATCCTATGAGAAAGATGGAAAAAGGAGCCAGGCACCGAAACAACACTGAAAAGAACCACCCAGGTGGGAGCGAGTCGGAGGCCAGCCCTGAGTCTGGTTCCGGAGGGGGCGGAGTAGCCCTGAAGAAAGAGATTGGATTGGTCAGTGCTTGTGGTATCATTGTAGGTGAGTCCAATTACTTTTTCCACCCACCACTCCTTCCCTTCTCTGGTGGTCCTCTTGTGGAAACTTAGCCCCTTGAAAGTGCTATTTTTGCTTCCTACTCCCCAAGAAAAGAATTGTCATTCCCCTGTGCTGTAACCCATCCCCCAATGGTCAAGTTTGAGGGGTCTAGGAAGCTGTGTATGTCATTCATCTCTTCCTTCAAACCAGGCTGAGGAGTTCTGTCCAGTGTTCATGGAATGGAGCAGATAGGGCTCATACACGTGGCTGATGGTCAGCATTGCCTGGAAGCTTGTTGAAAATATAGGTCTCCTGGCTCCACACTAGAGGGCTCTGATTGCGTTAGCTTACGGTGGGGCTAGGGAACCTGGATTTCTAACAAGGTTTCATGCAGCCATCTCTTCAGTGGGCTGTGGACAGGCTTTTGAGATCTACTTAGTAGATAGTCTGTTGGTTTATGTCCTGAGAAACTGTGGGCCTCGGGGATGTGTAATTGCAGCAGTAATGTGTAATTACACAGTAATTACTACTACAGCAGTAGTAATGCCTTGCCCTTCTGTAGCTTTTTCATCTTATGCAGCACTCTCTCTTTGTAAAGTAGATGGCGACAGTGCTGTTATTCCCATTTCACAGATGAGGAAATAAATCATGGAAGAAAAAGAGAGATGAGATGGATTGTGCCTCTCCCTAAACATAGAGTTTGCAGTTTCTCCGGTTGCCTCGCGAGTCCGCCCATCTCTTAACATTCATGGAAGACCTTATGAGGTTTTCAAAGGGAAATAGGAGTAACTAGAATGACTAGAATGTGGAGTCAAGGAGAAACTGATGGGTAAAATGTGTCCCAGCTGCTGGAAGACTTCGAAGCTGGGGGGCCCAAGTGTACCTGAGAGTGCCAGTGCAGGCCACGCCAACCCCCTAACCCCAGTCTGCTGGGCAGAGGGTCCCAAATATGGTTCCATCTCTAGACAACACATCTTCCTCTTTCCTGAGAGGCCCTGGAGATGGATGGGCAATGGCTCATTACTGTCCTTACTTCAGAGGGTGAGCGTTTCTTCTGCTGTTTTTGGTAGAGGCTTTACCCTCTTCCCAGAGAAAGGGGCATGGGATGGTCAGGCCAGATATATTTGTGTCATCTCTCCAGAGTTCCTTTTGAAGGCTTCTTGTGTTCTGTTGCCCACGAGTCAATGTCTCTGGATGAGCCCATGTTATATGCAGCAGCACAGAGGCATTTTGGCACCCGAGCAATAGTAACACTGGAGAACACCCTTGAAATCAAATAAAATCAGTACAGTATTCAGATAATCCTCTTCACCTCTACACCCAGACTTCAGTGATCATGTTATCTCCACTCTGTTTTCAAAATGGAATCCTGTTTTATCTAATTCTCTGGCTCTAGGAAATTTTCCAGGCATCTACAGTTATAATGTTATTTTTAAAATTACAGTCATGATCTGAATCTCTTATTACCTTTTCTTTGCCTCTCCTTTATCTCAGTTGCTCTAAAAAATGAGATCAGCAGAGTATTCAATATGTACAGTACATGCCAATTTAAGATCTATAAATAGCCTAAAGCCTGTTACCTCTTTTATCAGTTTGACTGATAGGATTAAGCATTTTCCTCCCTTTGGGAAGGTTCTGATTCATACACAGATGTGCACACCCACATGCGCATAAGCACATCAAACCTCCTTCCTGCCTCAGCCTTGCTCACCCACCCCTGTTCATGTGCAGGTATTCAAGGGTAGAGGATATTTTCCTATATGCTGAGGCTGTTCTTGGCTCTTTCTTCAACAGTTTAATAAATGTTGAAAAAATACGATCTCAGATGAGTGAATGTTACTACTGATTTGTCCACAACCTTGTGGATTGCGCTTCAGTGTGAGAATAGTCCCAATATTCCCATTGACAATACAGTGATAAGAATAGTAACTCTGTGGTGAAGAGAGGTCCCAAATAGGTGATTTCAGAGAAATCAGGACGTTTTTCCAAGTGTGAGAATCTTTGTAGAGTTAAGAGGAGGTGTGCTACCTCCACTTAAGCTAGGGTGAGACACAGATTTTCCCCTTTAGGATGATATGGGGCCAAATCCTTTCTGCTTCCCCACCTGCATGGCTGTTGAATTTCAGATGTGCTGAGCAGCTGCCCTGTCCTCTTCTAGAGGGGTTTCTGAGTGAATGATGGTGATTCAAGTCTTTTCAAGACCAAATGCAAAAATAGAAATGGCATTTTCCATGCAGAATTCAGTGATCTTCCAACACTGTGGAAGAGAGAAAATTAGAAGGCAAAAAGAGAAAGGAAATTTCCTAAGTGGGTCAGGTGATGCGATATGGGAAAATAGCATTTGCCCCAAATCCATCTATCTCATACCCAACTTACTTAGAGGAATAAGTTAAACTATGCTTTTTGCACAAGCTCGTAAAATCTCATTGACAGTCATCACTGATGATCTAAATAAGGAATAACAGAATGGCAGGTGTTACAGGAATATAGAATGAACTAATAGAAACCCATGCCCTAGAGTTACTTATAATCTGATTGAGGAAATGAGATTCATATACATTAAACAAAGAACATTAAAAATTAATGATATGGTTGAGTTGTGTAGGAGCTGAATGAGGGCAAAGTTAAGGTGAATGGTGGGAAACACAAGGAGAGATAAGTTCTCACCCAGCACTAGATTAAGAAACATCTTGAAGGATATGGGAAAAGATAGAATGAGCAGGTGATTCTGGGAGATTTCATAGGTAAAAGAATAACAACTAAACGGTTATTTCCTTGAGAAAAAAAAATGTATCTTCTACATCTTTGAATCTTTGGTACTTAGCCTGACATGGAACAGTAACTCAAATGATTGTTGTACTTAATTGGCTCTTGGACAAAAATCCGAATATGGTAGTAATAAGAAGTGTTTATCTGAAGGACTGTTGGGAACCTGGCTTGAAAAATCTTTAAGAAAGGAATGATTTCATCAGCCTAGACAATTAGGTTGGGCCATTTTAATTTTTTTTTTAAGTAAGCTCTACACCCAGCGTGGGGCTCGAACTCACGAGTTCAATCAAGAGTTGCACGCTCCACTGACTGAGCTAGCCAGACACTCCAGGCCATTTTAATTTTTTAACATCACCTTTGCCCTAATCTAACCAGACTATTGCTCTTCATGTACTTGGCTAAGGAAATCTGTTGGCAACAGATGAACTTAGATTGCACCATGAATGTGCGGTCCCCGCAAAATCTAAAGAGAGTGTGATGGAGCAGCAAAATTTATTTTAAAAAATATTTTATTTATTTATTTGAGAGAGACCACAAGCAGGGAGGAGGGGCAGAGGGAGAGGGAGAAGCAGGGAGCCCGACGTGGAGCTCCATCCCAGGACCCTGGGATCATGACCTGAGCCGAAGACAGATGCTTAACGGACTGAGCCACCCAGGTGCCCCATGGAGCAGCAAAATTTATCAATTAATGATACCTAAGCTACTGTTAAGAGCTATCATTATTTTTTTAAGATTTTATTTTTTAAGCCGTCTCTCCACCCAACGTGGAGCTCAAACCTACAACCTTGAGATCAAGAGTTGCATGCTCCACAGACTAAGCCAGCCAGGTGCCCCAAAAGTTGTCATTATTAAGCACTTATTATATGCCAGAAACTTGTGCAATTACCCAACATCAATATCCTGTTTATCTCTCACAATACCCTTCTCACTTATTATCCCTTCCTCCAGATAAGGAAATAGAGGCTCAGAGGGATAAGCAACTTGTTGAAGTTCACACTGCTAAAAAGTCTTGAAGGCAAGATTCAAACCTAGAGCTTGTCTGAATCCTGAATTGAGCTTTTAAGCATTCTTCTCTACTATTTCTATTTTTTATGTCCTAAAGGGATGCTTTCCTTTAGACTCTGGGCAGAGGTCCTTATTTGTTTTTACAGATGAAGCACTTAGTGGTGTGTTCCCAGCAAAGAAGTATACAGGGGAGCTGAGCAATCAGCTGGGAGTAGAAGGTAACATTCCCAGTACAATTGCAGTAAGACTTGGGGGGCAGCCTGAGATTGGCTCAGCTACTACAGGATCTGGTCAGCACAGACCATGCTCCTATTACTTCTCCCACATGCACACCTTTCCTCTATGGACCAGAGTTTTCCCCAGCCATGGTAGAGGTGCCCACAGAGTTCCTGGCTGTTTAGGTCACTTTATACCAGTTACATATTTAGGTACATACCCAGAATCTCGGTCTGGAGGCACCAGGCCAGCTTCAGAGCCTAAAGAAAAAATATTTATAATATGTCAGACCATTTTGTTTTTAACATAATGTACATTTATGAATGGACTTGGTATACTTGCTGCAGAACATTACTGAATGCAGGTCTAGCTATTAGACCACTCTTTCCCACTAACAAGATGTTTTTGTTTTTTTTTTTAAATTGTATTTACCGGGGTGCCTGGCTGGCTCAGTGGGTGGAGCATGTGACTCTTGATCTCAGGGTTGTGGGTTCAAGCCCCGATGGGTATAGAGATTCCTTAAAAATAAAATCTTAGGGGCACCTGGGTGGCTCAGTCGTTAAGCGTCTGCCTTCGGCTCAGGTCATGATCCCAGGGTCCTGGGATCGAGCCCCACATCGGGCTCCCTGCTCAGCGGGAAGCCTGCTTCACCCTCTCCCACTCCCCCTGCTTGTGTTCCCTCTCTCGCTGTGTCTCTCTCTGTCAAATAAATAAATAAAATCTTAAAAAAATAATAATAAAATAAAATAAAATCTTAAAAAATAAAAAATAGTATTTACTGAGCTCTTACTAAATGCCAGTTCCTGTGCTATGAACTTTTTATGTATATTACCTTATTTAATCCTGACCACAATCTCCTGAAAGTAGATATCATAATTATCTCTATTTTTATTATTTTTTTATATATATATTTTTTATCTCTATTTTTAAACATGAGGAATTGAGTCACAAATCTGGTAGGTAATTTGCCCATGGTCACACAACTGATTACTGAGTTGGCCTAATTCCAGAGCCAAAGCTCTTAGCCATTCCTAATTTCTAATCGGCAACCAAGAGAGAAAAGAATAAAGCCAGGGTACATTGTGTGGTGGGGGAGTGGGCCATGGAGGACCATAACCCTAACTTCAGAGTCAGGAAAGACCATAGATGTCTGATACTGAAAAGGTTGGGGTGGAAACTTTTTTTTTTTTTAAGATTTTATTTATTTATTGGACAGAGAGAGAGTGAGCACAAAGCAGGGGGAGCGGCAGAGGGAGAGGGAGAAGCAGACTCCCTGCGGAGCAGGGAGCCCAGTGCTGCGGGGCTCCATCCCAGGACCCTGGGATCATGACCTGAGCAGAAGGCAGACACTTAACCAACTGAGCCACCCAGGCACCCCGACTTTTTTTTTAAAAGGTATTTTTCAACAAAGAAGTGTGGCTATCTGTATGACCATACTACAATGGCACTGGGCTGACTTGGACATTTTTCAAGTCCAAAAGACTTTCAGACCCATGTGTTTTCCACCACTTCAGAAGATTTTACATTTTAGTCTCTAGTATGATGTTTATTAGCTTTCTAATCCCCAAAATGTCTGTTGGATGTTAACCAGAGGGATGGAGTGTGACAATTGCTTCATGAGTTTGTACTTCAAATTTTTTTAAAAACATGGAAGGATTAGGATTTGGTTCATTCAAGATAAAAACATGTTTAAAACTCATTGTTCTCAGGGAAAACTCTGAGACAGAAGCCAAGTAGGAGGCTTGTCAAAACAAACACACTTGGTGAATAGAGAAAGGCTATTCCCAGCAGTGTAATCTTAAAAATAAGCAGCTACCATTTACTGAGCACTACTATGCACTGATAATAGTACCTGATCATTGCTTTATAAATATTCTCTTCTAATTTCATGTAATTAATACAGTTATTGACAGGAGGGGTTTGAATGAATAAGTGGGCAATGACAGAGCCAGGATTCCCCTCAGGTCATTGACCTCTGAAGCCATGGGGCTTAACCAAAATGCTCCACAGCATGTAACTCCAGGCAGCTGGGGACAGGGATCCTGTTGCATGCTTCCTGCCTCCAGGAACCACGGAGCTCAAGGAGCAATCTGGTTGAGCCTGCTACTGGCAGGGCTATAATATGTTCTCCCAAAGAGCAGAGTTGTGCAGATTGAGTGACTAGCAGATTCTTGGGGTTGGGGGAAGACAGTAGGAACCCAGCAGGTAAAAAATTGTGTCCAAGAAATGGAACCAAATAGCTCGTTTTATTTAGAAAAACAACAACAATAAAAATACCCTGTACCCAGATCAAATGACCTTCTCGGAGAGGCTGGCATCATATATATAGCTTTTCTGAATTAAACCAGCTTATTAAAGTGGCGTGGAGGTATAGGGCACACAGACTGGGGTTTCTCAAGTTGCCTGGCTACCAAGGTTTTCTGCTTTCCTCTGAGGGTTAATCCAGCATCACAGCTATCTGTAAAGAAATACCTCAGGAATTTCTGCCGGTGCTCTTGTTTTGTTGTTGTTAATGTTTGGGGTGAGACAGGGGTGTCAAAAAAGCAGGCATGAGCAACTAATCCAATAATATATTCCAAACCACCAAAAACAACAACCATTCAGGAGCCCGGGGACTAGGAACTGTTCCCTTCCAATTTTGAACTCCTGACTGAGCACACAGAGCAAGGAAGACTATGCCTTGCACCCCTCCCAGAACATGCCTACAGAGGAGGCCCCCCGAGTCCCTTCTCCCAGGAAATTTGGAAATGGCAAACTGCAGGCTGCTCCTTGGGACAGAGGTAGGAGCTGCTGATCACAGGATTTGAGACTAGTCCATATTTTAACATTCAACAAACACTTATTCAACACATTATATGCTAGGTCCTGTGCTGAGCACTGGTGAATTTTATTTCTAAGAAGCAAAAAGTATCCCTCAGGCCTATTTTAAGCTGTTTTATTTATAGAATGAATGAAGTTTGAGCTGAAAAGTTTATCGATTACATCTCATCCCTCACCCTTTGTCAGAGTCACAAGTATTCCCATTGGTTTTCTCCCTACTTTAAATAACCTCAGCGTGAGCAGTGACGTCACTTCTGGGGAGAGGGTTTCACGATATGCCAGATGTTCCAGGCAACCTCACACTGCTTCACGTTGTGACATGGATTACCCAGAGAGAGTACCCTTGCTGCAGAATTACCAATGTACTTTTCTCATCTGTATATAGATTTTAAAGGTGGCTGTTTGTAGATCTATGAAATGCATAAATGCTTTAGCTGTTTCTTAAGAGTACCATTCTGCATATTTAGTAAGCAGCTGATATAGGCAGGTCAGGTTGCCTTAGGGATAAGGTGGCTTTTGTTAAGCAGGCTCTGATGCTGGAGTAGAGGGCATATAATGAATTTTTCCATGATTTGTATCAGCGTGTCATTGAAAGGGAGGAAGCATTGATAATGTAGCAGAAGAGAAGGGGCTCTGAAGATAGTCTTAGGTTTGCAAACTGCTTGCCTATTTATAAAGTTTGTAACCTGCAGCAAGTTAATTATCAGTTTACTTACGTGTAAGTGGAAGTTTCTTATGGAGTATTAAAATAAGGCTGGTATCCCCTGGTATATATTTAATAAATATTAGTTTCTTTCTCTCCTTGAGTTCCTCCTCCTCCATCACCCTCACTTCCCTCCCAACTCCAATTCCCTGACACACACTCACTAATACTGGTTCAGAAATTTAGATTGGACTGATCAGGCTGATGAGAAGAACTAGCCAGTTCAGTCCAAGCCTGACCTGTTTATCAACCAGCCAATGCTTTCCCCTCCCTAGTTGCTGATTTGAGTCTTCTTACTCATCAGCATCGGTCTTGTACTTCCCCTCTTCCAGGAAGCCTGTGAGCAGCCCATGCCAGTGACCTTTCCATTCTTGATATCTTGTCATATAGCACAGTTGTTGTTGCCAGCTCTATGTCCACTTACGTGTCCTCATTTCACACAATTCCTTGAGGGCAGAGATTGAGTCTTACTAATTTTCACATCCTTGGGTATTCAGCCTGGCACGTGGCAAGTGCTTAGAAAGTATTTGTTGAATAATAGCAGTCAGTTAAAAACAAATCATCCATTGGAGATGTTTGACAATGTGAATATACTTAATACTACTGAATTGTATACTTAAAAATGGTTAAGATGGTAAGTTTAATGTTATATGTTTTTTACCACAATAAAATTTTTTTAGCCTAAAAATGAGTTATTCTCCGGGTGTCTGGGTGGCTCAGTTGCTTAAGCGTCCCACTCTTGATTTCAGCTCAGGTCATGATCTCAGGGTTGTGGGATCGAGCCCTGCATCACAGTCCTGCTTGAGATTCTCTCCCTCTTCTCTCTCTGGCCCTCTTTCTGCTTGTGCTCTCTCTCTCTCTCTCTCTAAAATAAACAAATCAGGGGCACCTGGGTGGCTCAGTCGTTAAGCGTCTGCCTTCAGCTCAGGTCATGATCCCAGGGTCCTGGGATCGAGCCCCGCATCGGGCTCCCTGCTCAACGGGGAGCCTGCTTCTCCCTCTCCCACTCCCCCTGCTTGTGTTCCCTCTCTCTGTGTGTTTCTCTCTGTCAAATAAATAAATAAAATCTTAAATAAAATAAAATAAAATAAACAAATCGTTTAAATATTTTATTTATTTGTCAGAGAGAGAGAGCGCACAAGCAGGGGGAGCTGCAAGCAGAGGGAGAAGCTGGCTCCCTACTGAGCAGGGAGCCCGATGCAGGACTCGATCCCTGGACCCCGGGATCATGACCTGAGCCAAAGGCAGATGGTTAACCAACTGAGCCACCCAGGTGTCCCTAAACAAATCTTTTAAAAACTGAGTTATTCTCAGGGCGCCTGGATGGTTCAGCCAGTTAAGTGTCTGCCTTCAGCTCAGGTTATGATCCCAGGGTCCTGGGATCGAGTCCCACATCGGGCTCCTTGCCTGGTGGGGAGCCTGCATCTCCCTCTGCCTGCTGTTCCCCCTGCTTGTGCGTGCTCTCTCTCTCTCTCACAAATAAATAAATAAAATCTTTAAAAAAAAAAATCATCCAAATTCCAATCTAAAAGGAACTTTAGGGCTTAACCAGATGACGACAGTGAGGCTTGAGGTTAGAGCAGTGTTTCTCAATGTCAGTGCTGTTACCGTATGGGCCAGATACGTCGTTGTTGTGGGGGGCTCTCACGGGTGTCGAAGGGTGTTTAGCAGCAGCCCTGGCCTCCACTAGATGCCAGGAATACCCCCTCCCCCAGTCAATCAAGACTGTCTCCAGTCATTGCCAACTGTCCCCTGGGGCTGGGGGAAATAGTTCAAAATTGCCCCTGGACGAGAACCACTGAGATAGACAAAACCTGTCTCTGCTGGTGCCTGGTTCCCCAAAAAGACAGGGAGATGCTGGAAGCCAGATGTGAATCTTTAATGGGCATATGTGAGGACTCAGCACTTGTAGCCCCTCAGGCCAGAATGCCTGCCTTTCAGGGTCTGGTGGGTGGTGGTTGGCTCCATCTATTTCATTAAAAGTCCGTGTGTGAACCAGTGCTTCCCAATTACCTTTTAAAGCAAGCATGTACAGAGTGGGTGCTCAGTAAATACTTTTTGAGATGCAATTACCTGCTGGCCGCCCACCTGCGGCATCTAAAAATTATACCTAGACAAGCAGACAAATGACTCAGAGAATGCTTCATGGTCCTGGCTCTGCAGTGCTATTTTGGAGCCAAGCCTCCAAAACAAGCCCGTTGGATTCTTCTAGAGTTGGACTCTATTCTTACTGCAATAAATTCTAGCAATTCCTTATATTTGCTAGCATTTCACAGATTAGAAAATGCTCCCACATGTATGTGACCTCCCCTGATCCCCACGACAATTCTGTGAGGTCGTCAGGGCTGGAACAATTATTTCATACAGCAGGTGAAGGAAAGGACTGTCAGAAAAATTCAGGTCACATGGCTTGTGGGTGGCAAAGCAAGGAATCAATGGCTCAACTCTGAGCCTAGTGCCCTCTTCACTTTTCAGTAAGGAATCCAAAACAATGGAGTCCTGCAGCACCTTCCACATCTCTATTCTGCTCAGGATGGCAACTCCAAAGGGCATGTGTCAGAGTCTCAACCTGCTGTCACTCTGATATAGCTATTTGTATGGTCCTGATGGGAAAGTGTATACAGGGTAAGATGCATGGTGAGCTTCCTGCCATGAGGATCAAAGCCCCCAACATACCAGACCCTGCTTCCATGCTTCCCCCAGTCCTGAAAATCCTGAGATCTTCTCAGACACTTTAAGGAAGAAGCATAAAGAAAGTTCACCTTAGGGGCACCTGGGTGGCTCAGCTGGTTAAGTCTCTGCCTTCGGCTCAGGTCATGATCCTGGGGTCCTGGGATCGAGTCCTGAGTCAGGCTCCCTGCTCAGTGGGGAGTCTGTTTATCCCTCTCCCTCTACCCCCCCACTCATGTGCTTGCTCTCTCTCTCTCTCTCTCTCTCTCTCAAATAAATAAATAAAATCTAAAAAAAAAAAAAGAAAAAGAAAAGAAAAGAAAGAAATTTCACCTTGGCTTTCTCTAAACATCATGGAAATGGACAGAACCTCCAAGCCCTAGGAGGAGCTCCGACTAGACTCTAAGACTAGCATGAGTTATGAAGGAAGGCCAAAACTTTTTGTATCTGAGGGTCTGTTGGGCATTAGAAGTCTGTAAATCCATGCCCTAGGAAATTCTGTGATGCCTACAACATTCTAGTGTGGGCAGGCCTGGGTGTGAGTAAGGCCTTAATAGGAGTCACATGGGTATTGGCCCACAAGTGGGGAAGTCAGTAGTTACTCATGGCGAACGTGGATTTTCTTAATTCCGACATTTTTCTAGTGAAGACTTGCCCACCGATACAACTTGGCCCCTTTTTTAATGGAGTGCTTTGCCTGGCTTTTCTTTGACAGAAGAAGCCAAGCTGGGCCTCATTGTCCAGGCATCCTAGGACCCCTTTTTTACCAAAGATCTATGTGATAAGATGATTATTTTACTAATTGGGGTTGATGACAGGGAGGATTGAAACCTTGGCTATACCAGATGGATGGGCATCTCATTCTTGAATGGTTTTATAGACAGAGTCTAAGAGTAAAACAATGGAGAAAAACATCCCCACAGGAATCAACTTTCTTCCAACCTCTCAAGAAAGCTTCATAGTCAAGATAGAAAAGACCTTTTCCACTTCTCCTTTTTCAAAGCCACTCCAGAAAAACCTCATTTGGACAGAGTCCAAGTGTAAAAGTCCTGTTGTGCAGTTTCTAGAGGAGAGGCCATGTGGAATAGTGGAGGAAACCCAGACCAGGAGTCTAAGGACTTGGTCTCTAGTCCAGGCCTTGCTGCCTATGCAATATGTGACTTTGGTCAAGTCTCCTCACCTCTCTAAAACTCAGTCTTAGCGAAGGTAAATAGGAATGTTAATACCCGCCCTGTGGGCCTAAGAAAGTATTTCCTAGAATCAAATAAAGTAACAAATGTGAACACTTTGTAAATCACCATTGAAGGTGGTACGGTGGAAGGAAGAAATCAGATCTGTGTTCCAGTTCCTTAATAAGCATCTTCTCATAAAAAGCATCATCTTAGTAAAGCTGACGATTCCCTGGGAAAAGTTTGAGGCTACGACAGAAGATTTAGGTTCTAGTCCAGTTACTACTAACTTACTTTGTGGTTTTAGGCAAATAACTTCCTCTCTGTGTCTCAGTTTCTTCATCCATAAAATAGGGATAATAATACCTCCCTCATTTTTTCCCATTTGGAAAATTGAAATAATAGTTGCCCTATTTTCTTCCCCTATAAATTGGAGATGGTAGGGACACCTGGGTGGCTTAGTTGGTTAAGCATCTGACTTTGGCTCAAGTCACAATCTCAGGGTCCTGGGATTGAGCCCCACATTCCTCCCCCTGCAGAAGCTCCAGAGGCCGCTAAAGTGGAAGAAATGTTATCTGATTCTGGTTTTCTAGGTAGTGGCTTCCTAGAATCAGAGAGCCACATTCCTCTCCTTCCTGTTCTCTAGCACTCTGTTTTGGCTAGCATAATTTATTTTTTTTAGCTTTTATCTCTGTAATTTTAGTTTGGTCAAAATTAAGATTGTAGGGTGAGGGGTAGAATCCAGTTTTTATAAAATGAAGATTCTTGTCCCAGTGTCAACCTATTACAAACCTCACATCACTCCAGCAGCTCTATGGAAGGACATATCGAGAATAAGGGGAGGCAGTAAGTGATCAGACCCTGCAAATGGCTGTTGGTGTTGCACATCCCATCTTCCAGCAGCTGCCTCCACCTGGAATGAGAAAAGGGACACACACTCTGGAAATGCCAGAACAAAAGCTGGAGAACATAAGTGCTTTGTGATCCCCACCGTGGTATTTGTTTTCCAAGAATCCTTAGTGGAACACCGACACTTCATTCCTGAGAAGACAGGATCTCTTCAATAATACTCACCCTTACTTCCTCCCTGTGACAGCCATTCCTGGCTCTGAGACCCACCTACCTGGTCCCCCACCACCTCCCTCTTCAGTACCTTGCAGATCAAAGTCAAACCTTGTTTTTCTAACCCCTTGAACTAGTTTTATAATCTAGGTGTGTTACTCTTTTCGTGGCTGCGTCTGAAATGCCCTACAAATTACTTTTTTGATAAATTCCTGCTAGACAAGGAGTTTACTATCACCTTTTGCACTGTTAGCAACCCTGTCTCCAGTTCTCAGCTTCTGGCACTTGGTATCTTCCAGGGACAGCAGCACATTTCGCTTGGCAAGTTAAGGGTCACCTGCCAGGGTAACTCTATCCTGAGACCTGGCACAATACCAGAAGGCCTCCTCGTCTCCACTAGCCCAGCCTTCACGCGAAGCAGACATGGAGACTGGTGGAGGAGAGAGGGGGGCTGAAAGATAGCCTCTTGTTCCTATCACAGGACTTTAAATAAATGTACGAGCAAAGGAAAAGCCTTTAAGAACTGGTGGGGCCGGGCACCTGGGTGGCTCAGTTGGTTAAGCGACTGCCTTCGGCTCAGGTCATGATCCAGGAGTCCCTGGATCGAGTCCCACATCAGGCTCCCTGCTCGGCAGAGAGTCTGCTTCTCCCTCTGACCCTCCCCCCTCTCATGTGCTCTCTCTCTCTCTCTCTCTCTCATTCTCTCTGTCTCAAATAAATAAAAAAAATAAAAATTAAAATTAAAAAAAAAAAGAACTGGTGGGGCCCGGAATTGCATTTTTCTCTCTCTCTTTGCCTGATGTTTAGATCACAAAGTTGAACATGACGGATTGTTTCTTCTTTTAGCTTCATCTCTGTAGGCAGCCCAGTTCTGTTGGGATAGACTATCTGCATAGAAGGAAGGCAAGTTTGAGACAGATGTGCTTCCTTTCCAGCTGCATCCAGCTGCCGATTCTATATGTCAGTCTCACGGTTGCTGCTCTTCCACCTGCCTAGACCCCTCCCCTTTCCCATTCGTCATCGCATGCTGCAGTTTTTTAGTGTGAAAAGCTTATTCTGTATCCCAGAAGAATAAAATGTATTGTTTTTAAAGAATGTGAATATTCTCTTCTTGTCCCTTTGACCGAAATAACTGATGCATGGCCTGGGATTAAAAAATGAATTTTGATTTAGAAGTGAAAGTTTCAGGACTGGATTGAGGTTGAGTTATGTTTGAGATCTGAAAGTCATTTTTGAAAGTTGAGTGTAAAATCCTCTACTCTGCATCTTGTTCAGCCCAGATCTGGTTCCAGACTCCTTAAGAGAGGCGGTGGGAATTTGAGATGTCCTCAGAACACTGTCAAACCAAGCTGGCTTCATACTCCCATTCGCATTTCTACCTGGATCCACTTAGTCTCTGCTTCTTCCCTCAGACTTTTGGTAGAACAGCTGTGTGGGGCTTAAGGAGAGACCTTTCAAAGCACCTTTGCGGTGCACCCTGATCACCACCTTGAATCACAAGAAGTAGAGGAAAGCTTGGGAAGGAGCGTGTCAGGAGCTGCCCCCCACCCTCTTACTCCTCCCCTGCCCAACAGACACACCCCAGTAGCCAACCCTTCAGTCCTTGCTGCCAGCCTCATCTCGCAGGAGAAAGCCAGCCTCTTGTACACAGAAGCAGAAATAGATTAGTGGAAAGCGCGCCGGATTAAGCATCAGGAGATCAACTTCTAGATCCAATTTTACCCATCAGTAGCCGTGGAATTTGGAAACGGCACTTAACCCCTCTGTGTCTTAGCCTCTTTGCAAAATAGAGAGATAAATACCTGTTCTTCCCCCTCTTCCTGTACTTCATAAGGTTGTTGTGAGGGTCACATGAAACAATGGAGGGGCACAATGTTTCAAGAATATAGTGCTAAATCTTTGCACATATTGCACTTCTACAAACCACCTTGTGAGACTGTTTTTATAGGGTTATTTCATGTTCCTCACTAAGGGTGGGGCTGTCCTGTCTGGGGTGAAAGCCAGCCTCCAGGAGTACTATCGATGCTCATAGGTCTTGAAAATCCCCAGTCATGGGGTATGACCACAATCTGTCCAAAACGTATTGCCCTTAGGCTCACTTTTGAAGCTTTCTACCCTGCAGACTCTCTCTGAGAACAGCCTGCTTTTCCAGTCCTGCCATTTCCAGTTCGTCTTAAGACCTTTGTTACCTCGGGTAGATCATGGTATAGCCCAGTCAGAGGGTCTTGAGGTTCAGTACCCAGGCTACCACTTACCACCGTGTGGACTTGGGCAATGCACTTGGTATCACTAAGACTCAGTTTCCTCTTCTGTAAAATGGGAGAAATGATATCTGACTCTATAGGGGTGTCCTGAGGACTAAAGGAGACATGTAAATTATTACTAGACCTACCTGCCTGAAGGTGATTTATGCATTCCAAAGGCATTCTAGAATCAAACCAGAGATGAGACCACTTCTGAGAATGCCAGTCCTGTCAATTGTGCTGACTCCACTGTCTCCCCCGGCAACCTTGGTGCCTCATGCAGGGAACATCATTGGCTCTGGAATCTTCGTCTCGCCGAAAGGTGTGCTGGAGAACGCCGGCTCTGTGGGCCTCGCTCTCATTGTCTGGATTGTGACTGGTCTCATCACAGCTGTGGGAGCCCTGTGCTACGCTGAGCTTGGGGTCACCATCCCCAAATCTGGAGGTGATTACTCCTACGTCAAGGACATCTTTGGAGGACTGGCTGGGTAAGAGGATCTGTGGAGGCCTGGGTGGTCTAGAAGCCAAGGCCAGTGCTTTCCAGTGTGCCAAGGAGAGCTAGAGAATAGGATTCCTCCTCTGCCTCCCTGTCATGGTTGTTAGTGTAGCTCTGTGTCCCCTGGATTCTCCTGAGGGTGGCAGAAGAACCAGGTTATAGTTTTGACCTCTCTCTTGATCTCAGTGGGCAAGATTCTGTGGGTGACAGCAAACAGAACTGTATGACAACTCTGATCATAGACTCTCAGGGAAAGCATATCACAAAACAAAGCCCTCTTATCCTGACAAATTAGAGTGACCACCTAAGAAACGGGGTACCCTCTTCTCACATGACCAAGGATGATACCTTCCTGCAGGGCAGGGCCCTGATCTTGAGTTTCCTCAGCGTCTGTGGCCCTGATACTGAGGAGCTGAGCCCTCATGGAGGGGCCAAGGGTGTGGAGGGCACTTCCCCTTCCCAACCCCACTCAGTGCCGCGCCTGGCAGTTGCTTAAGCGGCCACACCCTAAGCATGTCCTGGCTGTCAGAATTCCGGGGTTGCCAATTTTCTTTTCCACCACTGGATGCTGGAGGTCAGAGCATAGAGAAGAGATGGTAAAAGGAGAGGGGAGGGCACCTGGGTGGTTTAGATGGTTAAGCGTCTGCCTTCGGCTCAGGTCATGATCCCAGGGTCCTGGAATCGAGTCCCGCATCGGGCTCCCTGCTCCTTGGGAGCCTGCTTCTCCCTCTGCCTCTCTCTCTCTCTGTCTCTCATGAATAAATAAATAAAATCTTAAAAAAAAAAAAAAAAAAGGAGAGGGGAGAGAGAAGGAATGCCAAGATGTGTGTTCATACTAGTAGACACTTTGCCCCTCAGCATCAAACCACTTTATTGTCATTGCGGAGGGCCGGCTGTCTGGTTGAGCAGGGGCTGGGCTCCTCAGCATCCCAGAAAACAAAACCCAGGAAACTCACCCCGTTAGCCCACCCACCTCTCCTAATGCTGCCCAGTGACATGCCCAGGCTTCCCTCCATGACTCGTGAATCCCTGCCATGCATGTTGGCGGGGGTGGGGGTCTCTGCAGCTGTCTTGGGTCAAGTTCTGTCCTGTTCCCTCTTCAGGTTCCTGAGGCTGTGGATTGCGGTGCTGGTGATCTACCCCACCAACCAGGCTGTTATCGCCCTCACCTTCTCCAACTATGTGCTGCAGCCGCTCTTCCCCACCTGCTTCCCCCCAGAGTCTGGCCTTCGACTCCTGGCTGCCATCTGCTTATGTAAGTGCCATCTGGGCCTTGCTCTCAGGATGGCCTCTTTTGGCCTTCCTGGCGGTCCACATCTCCGATTATCCTGCCTCTCCCTCTTTCTTTCCTTCCCTCCTTTATTTTTTTCCCCCATTACTTCCCTACATGGGTGCTTTGGAGGAATTGATTCTAAATAATTAGCTGGTGTTAAAAAAAAAAGAAGAAGAAATGTAGGTAGCTCAGAGGCACAGTGATTTTCACCAGCAAGGCTCGTTACATCACACACAGCACTTTCATCTATACTATCTGATCTGAGCCTCGTGACAAATCCATGAGGTAAGCAGGGCCAGTATTATCACTTTCCTAGAGCAGATAAGGAAAGGAGCCAGGCAAGTGACATACCCAAGGTGGCAGGCCCTGAGTGGAGCCTGGGTCTCCTGATTCCTTCTCTTTCCAGCCCGTACATACACCATACACTGTGCTGGAGGCTCCCTGATGCTCGCAGGAAGATTTTTCTGGCTTTATCCACCTCTACCTCAGTCTGCCGGCTCACATCTTAAAACTCTTTGGGAGGAGAGTGTAAAGCTGTGAGTTGGGAGAAAATAATGCGTTGTCTATGGTCCCCACCCCCTTGATACGTTTCCTGCCTACCTGGGGAGAACAGCTATATAAACAGGCTCTGTGGTAAGGATTCAACTGCAGTAAAAATTCAGAGAAGGGGAAAGATGTCTGTGAGCTGGAATAGGTTAGAGATTTATTGTAGAGAAGGTCTGCAACTCGTATTTTTAGGAATTCTCAGGGATCACAATGGATTGGGGTATTTTATATCTTTTAACCAAAAACTAATTTTTATTTATTTATTTATTTATTTTGGGGGGGAGGGGCAGAGGGAATGGCTGGCAAGCGGACTCCCTGCTGAGTGGGGAGCCCCGACAAGGGGCTGGATCCCAGGACCCTGAGATCATGACCTGAGCCGAAAACAAGAGTCAGACACTTAACCGACTGAGCCCTCCAGACGCCTCCCCCCGCCCACAAAACTAATTTCTAAAGTAAATATTTGGATTTTTTTCAGAAGCTCCACTTTTGGAGTTAACATGATCCCTGCCCTACCATACCTTTCAACACACATACACTTAGCTGAGAGCAGTGACCATCCAGGCCACACCCTTTCCTAGGTCTTGACACTTTCCTTCTGTCATGCTGGTGGGAAAGGGAGGGAGGGGTTCACTTGCCCAGCCCAAAGTCTCTCACAGGGCAGCCAGCTGGGATCCATGGAGTAGTCTCCTTGGCAAGTGTGCCCTCTTTGACAGTGATATTCAGCTCTGGGATAGACCCCTACCATCCAGACAGGTGGTACTATGGGGTCAAGATACTTGTTTGGGCTGTATTCCTTGTGCTTGGTCAGGCCTGCTTATGGCCCTGGAGGCAAAGGAATGCGGGCTCCAGAACCAGGTTGCCTGAGGCTGTATCTCTGCACAACTTTCTAATTGTGGCAAGCACTTGGCAAAGTTCCACACCCCACCCTACTGTGAGATGGGGGTTGTGATCCTGCCTGCACAGGAGGTCGTGGTTGCAAGGATTGCATGAGACAACACATGTTCTTAGCACAGGGTCGTATAGTCACTGAGGGTGGTCACTGAGGGTAGTCGCTCAGTCCTTCCTTGCTAGCTGGATCCAGAGCTGGGAGGGAGGGGAGTGGGGAGGGGCATGGGAATGCGGAAGAGTTGCTGTTTCTGCCATAAGCCGGGTTAATAGGGGTGGGAAGGACACCGTAAGTGCTGGCCACTGCTATTTCAGTGTCTTGTGCACGCAGACTCGGCTTCCTTTTTCCTGCTGATACTGCTGAAGTGTCTCAGACAAGAGGCCACCCTTACTCTCCAATGAGAAATTGAGAACCCTAAGACTGGCCACCAAGGAGAGAAACCAGGCCATAAGGTGGAGTTTCCTGGACAGCTGACCCTACAACTTCCTTTGCCTTCCCCCAACCTGCCAAGGGTAGGTGACCCCTATGCAGGGACGCTCTACAGTCATATAGCCCCATAGATGTCCCCTCAGGACAAGAGATTAGGACTGTCTTCTAGAAAGGCAGGTTGTACACTGTCCCCTTCACAGCCCACCTCTCACCTTGACACTGCTAGCACCAAGCAAAGGAGGAATTTAGAAACTCTGATGGCAACATGACAAAGTCCTCTTCTCTCCCAGTTCCTGCCATCCAAAGTTCAACAGAGCTTACCTGGTTTGTCCTCCGCCTCCTCAGTAGAACTGCAAGGAGATTATCTCGACCTTAACGCTGCTCAGTCTTGTCCTCCGGAGACAGGAATTTTTCAGTGTCCTTGAGATAGGTATTCAAGTACTTTTTCACCCTCGCAAGGAAAAAAAAGTCTTCTTAAACCCAAACTTATTTCTCCTTATTCCTTTTGGGGGGAATGGAAACCAGCTCCTCACCTCAGCCCATGTGCCACCCCCTTCCTCCCAGATGTGAAGGCCATGTGGAGCCCAGGACCCCTCTCCCTGCGGGGGTGTGTGTGCGGATATAGCCACACATTCACCTTTTCTCACCAAATACTCCCAACTGCTTTGAGTCTGTGCAAAGAAAGTTTCTGTTTTCTGGTTTGTTAAATACTTTTTTGGAACCTACTTTCACAGGCCCCTCAAATCATCTCTTAAGGCCCCTCAAATCATCACAGTGAAGAGGCGCCTGGGTGGCACGGTCTGATAAGCGTCTGCCTTCGGCTCAGGTCATGATCCCAGGGTCCTGGAATGGAGCCCCTCATTGGACTCCCTGCTCAGTGGGGAGCCCGCTTTCCCTTCTCCCTCTGTCCCTCCTCACCAGCCCCCCCACTCATGCTCTATCTCTCTCACTCTCAGATAAACAAATAAAAATCTTAAAAAAAAAAAAAAAAGATATCCTGTGAAATGGGAACCAAACAGGAAGGCTTGATGGGTGCTACTTTCCTTAAATGCTGTTATCTTTTTTCCCAGCCACCCTGTCCTCTTAGCAGGTGCCAGGCCAGCTGGCTGTGTGAAAATAAGCCTGGTGTTCTGGGCGCCTGGGTGGCTCAGTCGTTAAGCGTCTGCCTTCGGCTCAGGTCATGATCCCAGGGTCCTGGGATCGAGCCCCACATCGGGCTCCCTGCTCAGCGGGAAGCCTGCTTCACCCTCTCCCACTCCCCCTGCTTGTGTTCCCTCTCTCGCTGTGTCTCTCTCTGTCAAATAAATAAAATCTTTAAAAAAAAAAAAAATAAGCCTGGTGTTCTGAGGCAGGAGAGCCAAGAGTGGCCCAGTCCAGCTATATTTTTGATAGAATCGGTGTTGAGCTTGGGCTCTTCTGAATGTATATAAATCAGAAACTCTGCTTTCTGCTGTGTCATTTTGGCACGCCGAGGACAGGCTCGACCCACTGTGGGATGAGAGTTTTTGAGGAAGGGGCCGCCCTCTATGGCGAGGTCACTGGTGTGTCATGGAGGGAGCTGGAGGACAAGACCGGGAGCGCAGCAGGGAGAGCCTTGTGGCAAAGCCCCTGCCTGGCGTTGGCCGTGGGAGGGAGGAGATGAGGTCAAGTCTGGTTCTGTGGTGGGGCCAGAATACATCGAACACATTGGATGAAAAATGGTGGTGGGACAGCCAGATGGGGGTGGAGAGGTAGAGAGAACCTGCTGGAACTGGCTTGCCTGCAAGGAGCCTTGGGGGAGGGAGAAGGAACTGCAGATTTGGATCTGCTTATGCAACTGCAGCTGCCACTTTGAGTTATTCTATTATGTAGGTCAAAGCTGATTATTCACTGCTGAGTCAGCAGAATATCCCTAGCCACCAGGCAGTAAAAAAAAAAAGAAAATATTTTACATTTTAATTAAATGAAAAGCTTTCTCCCTTCTCCAGACCAAGCATATTAGTGGGAGGAAGGACTTAGGAAAGGGGAATAGGAGGTATTGAAACTTGGTTTTGGTGCCTTCTTCTGTGGTGTGCTTGGAGTGTTTCTCTTTTCTTTCTTTCCCTTTTTACTACTTTGTAAATAAATGACTATGTTCTCTACGTAAGAGATTCAAGTAATATATAAAGCGAGCCGACTGTGGAAGCTTCCCCTTATCTTCGCCCCTCTCCCCTGCCCAGTAACCGTGCTAACAGTGGATAGGTCTCCTTCCAGTTCTAAATAAAGTGCATCCCTCCATGTGTGTGTCTGGGCAGATAGACATCATATGGATAGGTTATTTCTGCAGCTTACTGTTTTGTCATTTAGCTATATCTTTTGGCTGCTTCCTGAGTTTCTAGTTATAAACAAAGTGGTCCCAGTGACACTGAAGGAGCGTCAGGTGTTCTGGGGTCCCCCATTTGTGCTTCTTGCTCCCTTACTCTAGGTTTTCCTTCAGGATCTTTTTGTCTCCCTGCCCTTGGGACTGGGTCACCTTTCCCTCAGGCAGCTCCTGGCCTCCTTCCTCTCTTTGGGGTCTGGGGTCATGTCCAGGATCTGAAGTAGAATTTTTTTCTTCTCGTTCAAGTATCCTCTTTTCCCTGAATGCCTGTACTAAAGAAGCTCCTTCTTTCTCTCCCCGAGGGGAAAAGAATGCCTTACATGCATTTCACAAGTAAAAAAAATGCTTCTTATCTTGTTTTCTGTCTTTCTACTGAGATTCCTAAGAGGCTGTTTTTTTAGGGCTTCAGATTTCTCCTTCTTTTTCTTCTTCTCCTTTGAGCAGTTTAGAAGGGAAAGGACTTTCCTGTATATATATAACTTTTAACCCTGAGTTGCTCTGCAATTCTTCTATGGAAGGTTCCCGGGTCCTTGATGCAGGATGCTCTGATCGATAAACTGTGTGTTGTTTTGAAAGTCTCTTACAAATTAATCCCTTGACATCAGAGGGTTCTAGTCTTTCCTAACTTCTAAGTCCCTTAATCTCGGTTCATTTTCCTTTGAGGTTTCACATTCTGTAGCCCCAAATTTATCACCATGCACTAAACCTGTTGCCTCAGATGCCTGAGCAGCAGTGCCTTCTTGCCCTCCTTAGGCCCCAGAGTTCTTGGGGTGTCTCATAGTCCTTGTATATATGAATCCAGACAAACACAGATGACCTATATTTGATTCCCATACATCCAAATCATCTTCCTTCTCTATACATCTTCTAGCTAGCCAGCATTTAAAATCTAAATACAGTTGACCCTTGAACAATGCAGTGGTTAGGGACGCTGACTCCCTGCACAACGGAAAATTCACGTATAACTTTTGACTCCCCCAGAATTTAACTACTCTTAGCCTACTATTGACTGGAAGCCTTACCGATAACATAAACAGCCAACTGATACATATTTTGTATGTTGTATGTATTATATATACCGTATTCTTACAATGAAGTGAGCTAAAAATATTATTAAGAAAATCATAAGGAAGAGAAAATACATTTACAGTACTGTACTGTAGAAGATCCACATAGAAGTAGACCTGGTCAGTTCAAACCCATATGTTGTTCAAGGGTCATCTGCATATTGAAAAATCTCTTAATTTTTTACTGAATGGTCAATTTGACTAAAACCCCATCTTTCATTTTTATGATTCATAAAGACTATATTTTGTAAGTGGCTTCCCAGGGAAAAAAGAAAGAAACTGCAAATCTATCAGTTAATCACCAGATTGAGCTCCTACATTGAGTGGAGAGAAGGCATTATTTCTACAGAGTCTGGGAAGAGATTAAAGGCTAATGAAGAGATTGGTGTGCAAACAAATAATTATAATACAATGTGATGACAGAAGTGTTTGCAACACAGAGCTAGGTGCTTCAAAGTTGGGAGAGGAATGCTGGGGAAGGCTCCCAGATTGAGCTAAATCTTGCAAGGTAAATAGGTAGCTCCCGATAGGCATGAAATAGAACAGCCGGGTAGAGGCAAGGGCACAAGCAAGACCTGGCATCAAGAGAGAAATGACCTGTTGGAGAAAAGCAAGTACTTTTGTGTGGAAAGCCCAGGAGAGTGACAGGAGATGAGGCTGAACAGGTGAGCAGGAGCCAGATCTGGAAGGATCCCGTATATCATGCAGGAGAGAGCAGGCTTCATCCGAGACACGGGAACCACAGAAGGATTTTGAGCAGAGGAGTAACATGATTAGGTTCACATTTGAGTGAAAAAAAGACTGTGACACTTGAAGCAGTGAGATGAGTTAGCCGGCTAAGCACTTGTGCAGGCCAGAGAAGTCCTGGCCTGAAATAAAAACGAAGTTACAAGGTGACAAAAACGAGGAAGATTTCACAGTAGATTCAACTGGGCATGGTGATTGACTACTAAGAGAGAGCAATCTAGTTTATCTAGTACAAATCAAAATGAAATATCTCAACTGTCTAGCATTTACGATGAGCAGTCACAATGTGTTCTGCACTTCTGCCTTCCACTGCCCCCGCAAAGCCCTGGGGAGCCCTTAGCAAGTCTTTGGTTGGAGGTCTTCCTCAGGGTGGCCACGGGTTACTGCTCCAAAGCCTGCTCTAGAGTAATACAACTTAGAAAGGGGTTGAGACTCTTGGGAAGCATTATATAAATGAGAATCTCAACACTTTGTTCATCCAACAAACATTTATTAAGTGCCTGTGATGTGCTAGATACTGTTTTGGGAACCGGAGATAGAACAATGAACCAAAAAAACCCTCATTCTCGTTTGCAGCAGCAGCAGGAAGTTAAGCCTTAATCCACATTTACTGAGTCTACTTGTGTGTCTTCTAGATGTCACACAGGATACAGAACCATTCAATCATTATCAAATATCTGAGTGTCTGCTCCAGGAACTGTGTTAGCCATGAGGATACTTAGTTCCTGTACTAAGGAACCCACCATCCACTGGATGATTCTGACAAGTACACAGGGAATTTCAGTTCTAAGTGGTAAATCCCCTAAGAGGACAACATCCAGGCGGAGCTAGATGTAACAGAAATGAGGGTAGGAACTGTGGTTAAGGAAAATCTTGGAGAAAATTACACATAAGTTGAGGGAAGACCAGTTGGAGATAGCCAGGCAGTATCCAGCATGGAGAGGAAAGTGGAAGGGGATGGGGCAGGGAGAATGTTATAGCCGGAAGGATTAACATGTGCCAAGGTCTGGGGACAAGAAAGAACATGGCTCCCTGGGGGAACTCCAGGTAGTTCAGTATAGCCACAGCATAGACTAAGAGGTAGGTGATATAGATAGAAGTGAAGATCCAGGGCGCCTGGGTGGCTCAGTCATTAAGTGTCTGCCTACGGCTCAGGTCATGATCCCGGGGTCGTGGGATCGAGGCCCACATCGGGCTCCCTGCTCAGCGGGAGACCTGCTTCTCCCTCTCCCACTCCCCCTGCTTGTGTTCCTGCTCTTGCTGTGTCTCTCTCTGTCAAATAAATAAATAAAATCTTTAAAAAAAAAAAAAAAAAAGAAGTGAAGATCCAGCCATGAAAGGGCTTTATGGGCAACCCTGGAGAGATTGGACTTTACCCTAAGAGCAATCGGAAGGCATTAAAGGGTTTCAAACAGAGGATTGACATGATCTTATTTACATTTTAGAAGACTCATGGCTGCAAATGTAAAGGATGAATTGGAGAGGGGAATAAGATCAGAGGCAAGGAGACCAGGTACAATGTGGTTACAGAAACCCAGAATTTCTGTAATGTGAATCAGGGATGAAGCTGTGGGAATACACAGAAATAGATGTATTTGGCATTTGCAAGGCAGAAATGGCAAGACCTTGTGATTAGGGTGATTAGGAAGTCAAGGATGGCGCATTCTTATTGGAATTCAGGTGAAATAAATTGAGGACAACACTGGATCATATTTTAATGCCTTGTCATTGGTGTGGTTCTTACTCAGTTGTGTTGGCCCCCTGCCTTCGCAACCCTTCCCATTCACTCTTCAATACTCAAATTCTGATGCTGGGACTTGAGGAAGGCAGCCAATGTGTTTTTGGCTTCTATGCCCATAATGGCAGAGTGAACACCTGCTCTTCAGTGCCATTTCACCTCCTCCTTGCCCTATATGGCCTCTGGAGTATTCCTCATGCCCAGCCCTGGGAGTGAAGGTATCTTTGTTATCTTCATCTTACATTTCCATAAGAGCAACCCAGTCTCGGGGGGTGGGGGGATGGGTTAGCCTGGTGATGGGTATTGAGGAGGGCACGTTTTGCATGGTGCACTGGGTGTTATGAACAAACAATGAATCATGGAACACTGCATCAAAAACTAATGATGTAATATATGGTGATTAACATAACAATAAAAAAAATTAAAAAAAAAAAAAAAAAAGAGCAACCCAGTCTTGAGCTCTAAGAAGAACAAACTATTGGTAAGTGCTTTATAGTTTATATATCATAATAAGCAATTATAAATATCACGGTGAATTCTAGAGTTTTATGGAGGTCTTCTTCCCTAGAGATCCACTGGTGATGTAGACCGCTGTCAATTGGTCTAAATTGAGTTCTGTTCTCAGGCCAGGCTCTTTGTCCCCACCAGCTACCTGAGAAGTCAGGGTCTTCTTAGTTTCAGTATTGCTTCGATTGCTGGTCCAGGTCACCTTCTCTTTCCTGGCTTCCCATACTGTCTCTACTGGTCTCCAACTTCTACTCTCAGATTGGAGTTTGCTATTCAAAAGGGTGCACATAGCCCCAGTCCTGGAAATGGGGGAATGAGGAGCTTGTTCCTGGGAATGTGTCCAACCCTACTTGGGAGAATAGTGAATGGGATTGAGGCTTCCTAAAACAGAATTTTCCAGTAGTTCAGGATGGAAACGACTTGTTATCTTTCTTGAACCAGTAGAAGATTACATTCTCCTCTGGCCTTTTGTTGTTGACTGTCAAGGATCACTTTGTTTTTCCCAGAGAAGCCAGAGCCTCTGGTTTATGAAGTTCAGCCATTAATTGTGTCTGGTGAACTTGGAAGTGTTAATGTTGCTCTCCAAATTTATATCACATACCCAAGAACATAAAAGTCAAGACTGATGGGAGTGAGGTCTAGTGTTACAGGGAGCTTTGGGGGAAAGATGAGAGGGAATATTTGTTTTGAGAGTTTAGCGAGTTTGGGCACTACCTGCCATTGGAATAGGGTTATAACTGAACCAGTCTTGGGAATTTTGCAGCCTGGGTCCATGTTTATAAGCTTAAGTGACACTAACAGAGCCCACAAGTCTTCCAGTCCAAGAACCAACCAGACCTCCCAGGACCCACACCCTCTCTCCTCCAAGGCTGAGGATGTTGGAAAGTCAGGCTAGCCCTCCTGAGCTCTGTGCAGACCCGGCAGAATCCACCCCATTCCCCTTGCTATGTGTCTGAGAGGCATCCACCCTGAGAATTGGGGCGTGAGATAACAGGAATTTTTCAGTCTGGGGCTGGAACAGTAATGAGTAGGATTAAAAAGGGGCTCCCCAAGATGGCATGGTGCACTAGGTCTGTCTCCCCTGTTTTCCAGCTGCCTTCCATTCCCCCCACCACCCCCAGCTCAGAGGCCATGTTTAGCTTATGCTGAAGAGAGAACTACTCAGCTCTTGGAAAATGCTGAGCTGGGAGTTTGGGTTTTCTTGGCTAAACTAAGTACCAGATGGTGATTCAGCAGAAACTCCAGGTCTAGCAACTGGCACGGAGGGGTCAGGGGAAGAAGGAAGGGGAAGAGAGGGCCGGGAAGGGGGTGGGGCAGGGTGGGTGGGAGCTTAGCGGGAAGAATGCTTCCAGATGAAAGGGGCTGGAGAAGGACAAAATGTTACTGTAGCATGGTAGCAAGATCTGTTTCACAGCCTCACTGTGGCCTTACAGAAGCTGGGATCAAAGCTTAGTTTACAGGGAAGGGCTCATTTGATTTATTCTGGTGTCATTGCTGTTGCTTTGTTTTGATGTCTTTGTCTTTTATCAGTCAAGTTATTTACATGTATCATAATACAACCTTTGTTTTAGGTAGTCAATAACTTGAGACTTTATAATACAGCTCCTCAATCCACGTGAAAAATGACTCGCCCTGGGCACAGCGAAGGATTCTAGGAAGCTGGCTGTGTCTTCACCCTCATACCCCAGTTCCCCTCCAGGTCTCTCTGAGGACTCAGAGAAGGAAAGATAGCTCAGGCTGGCCCATGTGGGCAAAGCTGGAACCTTATCAAAGCCTTGGGTTGTGTGCATTAGAACTTAAACAGGGTTCTGTGTTTTCTTTGCCTATCAGTGCCTTTTGGCAGCCAGCACCGGTAACCTCCTAGATCTGGAAACGGCTGAGGTTAGGCAGGCCAAGCCGAAGCAGTCCTTCCACAATTAGAAACACGTGCCCTGATCCTTCCAAGAGCAGGAGGGGGAGAGGCAGCCAAGGAGCCCCAGCCAGCCTATCACGGAGCCCAGTGTCGCCACACCCCTTTCCTACAGGCTGGGTGCTCACTGGGCGCTCCAGCATGGGCACCATGGACACCACAGGGCTGGTCTGAGGGGCATCACTTTGCCCCTTTTGTTCCAGGTCTGGAGGGAGGGAGTCAGGGGGAGCTGGCAGAGCATGGCGGAATGCGGAAGGAGGAGAAGTGCGTGCCCCAGCAAAAGGTGAGACTGATATTAATGCTTCTGGCAGGCAAGCCCCAACCCAGGTGAAATTTATGGCTGTTTCAGAGGGCTGGGAGCTCCATCCCAGAAAAGTGCTTATTTTGAAGTTCTGGAGAGGAACAGGGTGTTCTGATTTGTACAAAGTGGTGTCACAGCTTCCCTTTTCAGCAGTATATCTGCTTAGTGCATTACATCTTTCTTTTTTCTGTCCTGGCCTTCTCTCTTTGTGCTGCTTCTCTCTGAGGTCTTTCCCCTCACTCATGAGGATGTGTATTATTCCTCCTCTTCCTTCCTCCCCACTGTCATGTCTGAGGCTCACTCTTTCCCTCCCTTCTTCACTATCTGTCTTTATGGACTTTGGCAAGTCTGGGCATTCCCCCCCCCCCCCCCGCCCACCCCTTCTACTGCCTGTTTTATCCTGTCTGAAAAGACAGAGAGGCCTAGTTCTGGAAATGCTAAAGGAAAACAAACCTTTCCAAGCTGCCTCCTGCCCACTCCTGAGAAAGATACGAGCCAGTAAGACCAAAAAATCCTCAAGAAGTTCCCAGAGTTCAAGAGAACATGTGATGGTGACATCGACAAGGGGCCAGAGAAGGGAATACAAGGCAGAGAGTTGACTCTGCCAGTGGGAAATAATTTTCTAAAGCTCTGAGAGGAATGGACACGACTCTCTTGGCCTCTCGGGGGTAGCCATTCTAGTCTTCCCGTTTTCGCCACATTGGCATCTTACTTCCTGCTGTCCTGAAAGCAAACTGGCTAGTATCTTCAGGTGACTGCCTCAGGGTGGCCCTTGAGCAGTGACCTTGAGTACCATTGACAGGAACAGGGTGAGAGAGAACGTGGGAATGGACAGAGGGAAAGTGGGACAATGTGTATATGATAAAAGAAAGGCTGACTGTAGTGGCAGAATAAAGCAACTGCGGGGCAGGAGTACATTAGCTGAGGTCTTATTCCATTCGCATATAAAATGAGGTTCTGAGTCTCTCAGGTCATTCCTGGCTCTGATTGCTCATGAGGCTGGAAATGTGCCCCCGGGTAGTAGGGCACTGGCCTCAAACATCTCCCTCCGGTGCCGAGAGCTGTCTACAGGGAGAGCCCCAACTGGTTCATTCTTCCGAGCACTGTTCTTACAACAATCAGTCCAGCCTCCTGTCTAAATGGCCCCATCCTGTCTTTCACCCCATCACACCAGAATGGTGTGGTCCATGGAGCAGAAGCTGGCTCGGCAAAATGAATGAGATTAGTTTAGGGATCCATGTGGGAAGGTGTTCACTGGCCCTCTGATGAAGGCACAGGATGCCCCTTTGCCAGCCCAGCTCAGCAAGAGGCCAGAGTCCTGTGTCTAGAAGCAAGGGAGCACCTGAAGACACAGCCCTGGCCTGTGCTGATTGAGGACACTTAAAACCAGTCCCACAATTCCCTCCCTAATTCATGCTTAAAAGTTTCTAAATGAAGACTTACTTATTTTATGCTAGCGAGTCATTGATGTTCTGTTTAAAAATGGACTAGAGAGATTAAATTGTTTCTTTTACCTATAGTCTATAAGGTGTTCATCTAAGGTAAAGTTTCCCAAAACATGTTGTTCCTGTTCTTCCCTTCTAAAATCTGTAGACCTTTAACCTCGCCTTACCTCCTGGGGGCTTGGGTTGGGTTGACTCCACCTGGGAAAGTGCCAGAGCGAGCTCTTTCAGGGTGCTTTTGGTGTAGTCCACTGCAAGATAGCACACAGTGTGGCCACTCTACCCTTTGACTTGAGGAAGGAACTCAGTCTCAGGACTTTTGAGTTCATCTCTTGGCTTTCCATCTTGACTTCTTTTATGGCCTGTGATTGTAGCCTCTGGTCAGTAAAATTAGGAGACCAACAAAACCATGGGGGCAGAGAAGAAAAGAATCACATCTGTGAGGGCGCCTGGGTGGCTCAGACGGTTAAGCGTCTGCCTTCGGCTCAGGTCACGATCCCAGAGTCCTGGGATGGAGTCCCACATCGGGCTCCCTGCTCCTTGCGAGCCTGCTTCTCCCTCTGCCTCTCTCTCTCTGTCTCTGTCTCTCATGAATAAATAAATAAAATCTTTAAAAAAAAAAAAATCACATCTGTGAGCCTCCCAGTACTAGACTCACCTTGTAAGAAGTTTGGAACTTGGGCCTCCATTTGTATGTGTGTCTGGGTTGCATGTGTGGGCCTGAAGTTGTATGGAATATGGAGGAGACTGGAAAAGAGCCTGGCATTAGGTGAAGGAGGAATATTGGGAGTGTCTTTTGCCCCCAATTTTTTTTTGGAAGGAAAGGCACAGCTGGAGTTATTGGAGGGTGAGCCTGTTTACTACTGTATAGAATTAGGAAGGGAAGAAACAGGAGGCAGTAACACTTTAGCTGTAGGATCCTCAAGTTGGGATGCTGTCATATGGTGTAGAAATTTGCCAACTAGGTGAGCACATGGGTGACCTCACTTTCACTGCCTACTTCTAGAGAGCCCCACCACTTCCCTCCACTGGTGTCCTGCAAGGCCCGTGGACAGGCACTCCTTTGGGGTCCTGGGGTGTGCCTCCTGGTTGCTCTTTAAAAATTTTGCTATTTCAGCCTGTGCCACCTGCTTTCTGGTCTTTCTGTATGGTGCCTGGTCCTGTATTAATTCCCTATTGCTACTATAACAAATTACCACAGATTTAGTGTCTTATAGTTCTGGAGGTCAGAAGTCCTAAACTCAAGGTGACAGCAGAGGCTGTGTTCTTTCCGGAGGTTCTGGGGAGAGTTATTTCCTCGCCTTTTCCAGCTTCTAGAGCCCCCCTACATTCTTTGGCTCATGGGCCCTTCTTCCATCTTCAAAGCCCGCAGTATGGCTTCTTCAAATTTTTCTTTCTCCCTCTCTGATCGTTGTTTCCGACATCATGTCTCTTTTTCTAACTCTGACCCTCTGTCCAGGCCAGTGACAGGATCTTCGTTGTCATCGATCTGAGGACTCTGCACCTCTCTGCCAGTCTTTCGGCTTTCCCACAGGCGGGGAGCACTGAGCCCACCTCTCCTATTCAGCAGCTGAGAGGCCCTGGGCCCTGGGCTCTGAGCAGGTCACAAGATTGCTGGGTTCTGAGTCCCCTACTCCTGCCTGCCTGTTTTTTGTATCCCTCCTGTCACCTTGACATTAAGGTGTCACCTTGTCACCTTTTCCAACTTGGCAGATTCAGTAACCAACCCCTGACGTCAGCATCTTTTTGAAGTATCGTCCTGATAGTCTTTTCACCTTTTTTTTTTTTTTTTGAAAACCCAGCAAACAGAAAGGATACAAAAGAGAAAGAGGAGAAAAGGCCCAAGAAATACAGATAAGCCCGAGATTCCATGGGGGCCTCTAGAGAAGCAGCAACCACTCCACAGCCAGATTATAGTGGACAAGAACCAGAGTCTTTTTCCTTCTTATTTCTTTTATCCAGCTGGGCCAAAATTATAAAATTCTCCTTTTGGTTAGGGTCTCCCCCTCCTGGATACCCACTGGCTTGCGTGAAGAGCTCTGCTGTCACCACATTGTTGCCTGATCATCTTTTTTTATAGCTCACCCATCTCCCTTACCTTATGCTCTCACCATCTCCCTTATACCTTATGCTCTCAACTTCCCGAGGATAGGGACTTGTGTCTTGTAACTCCCCCACCTACCAGAGTGCCTAGCACAGTAGGCCCTTTGTAGATGATGGTCGGTTGGACGGACGGACGGATGAATGGATGGATGAACGAAAACCCTCCCATTTCAAGCTGCAGTGGCCACTGGTCCCCATCTACATGTGGCTTCCCTGAGGTCATTGTTTCTCAAGCATGCAGAATGCAGGGTCTGGCTGAGAAGAGAGAGGGGCCATAGCCATTAACAACAGAAAGGGGCCCTGGGGTAGACTGGCAGAGACAGGATGCCTGAACAGGGCAGGGGCTTGGCAAGCACCTGACAGTGTTGCCTTCACTCACTGACCTTTCCTCTCTGTTTGGAGGCTCAGGTTTCAGCCTGCTGTGAGGGAAGCTGTCCTGTGGTAGCAGGAGACTGAAAATGCCCTCTTTCCCCTCGGTCACATGCTGTGATCACCCAACAGCAGGGATAAGGGTCAGATGTGAGGGCCTGCAGCCATTGTTCTAAGGAGATTAGTGTCACAGGCAAAATGTCTCCCCACCCCATTCTCGGGATTTCTCTTTTTATTTCTGAAAGAGCTCTGTAAAGGTAAAAGGTTAAATATTAGTCAAGGTCTGGGTTCTTGTGAAATTGTGAAGATAAGGTCAGGTGGGACAGAAGACACCCACAGCAAGTTTATTTGACAAATTATCCCTTCCTTCAAATATCTCCCATCCCCCAGGAATATTCTGGAGCTGACTGAAGGAATCTTTCTGACTGCCTTGACAAGGTCCCTCTCCTAAGGAGATAGATGATTTTGTGTTTTCTATTCCAGCCCACCAGGAGGTGGCCACATTCCCCCCACCTGCTGGGGGAAGAATGTCTGTGAGTTGTCCTGCTCATCCCTTATTTCCCTCCAAGTACTTTCCTGTCACCTTCCCACCGTGCCCTCTCCTCCCCTTGATAGAGGATAATTTTCTTCTCTGGGATCGCAATCTGGTTCCTTGTTCAGTAATCCTTACCTATCCCTGAGCCTCATTGGTTTTGTGTCCTAATCTTCTTTTCATAAATCAATCTCCTTTATCCTTAAGTCATTGCTTGTGTCTGCCTGAAGTCCTGGGACCTGAGGGCCCACCCTTGTACCTAGCAATCCTCAGGGCCCTGAGGAGAAACAGATCACAGGCCCTGTTGCTTAGAGTGATTTGGGTTGGATTGTCACCAGGCATGTGATCCTGAAATCCTTTTTGAATTGAGTCAGATAAACCAAATGTGTGTTTATCAGAATGTCTCAGTCCATCTGGAACATTCGAGTATTTACAAGATGTTCTCCCTTTTCAGGGACTTAAAATCCTTCCTCTGACAACATGTTTTGGTTCTCCTTATATGACACCATCTTGGATAACAGCTTCTCCATGAGGAGGCAAGAGTTTGAAGTCAAGTGTCCTGTCGCTCTTTTGGCTCTGTACAACCAACTGGGGATCGTGTCTCCTTTTGATGAGATTCCTGGGGAGCAGGGGAGATTGTGTGCATTGTAGAATGTGTAGACTGAGATGAGATTGCAGGGCTAATGAATTGGGGCATTTTCTGTATCCAAGTATTAAATATTTGTTGAATACCTGCTATTTGCAGGCATTAATGATGCCCTGGGATTAAAAGCATGAAAAGTCATAGTCCCTGCCCTCCTAGTCTACATGGAGACAGAGAAAAAGAAACAAATCATTAAAATACAGAGAAGTAGTTGCCAAAATTAAATATAAACAAAGCGGTCTGAGAAAAGAGAAGGGACAAACTTTGTTCCTTGTCTATAAAATGTGGCTGGTGTATCTTACCTTGCAACCACATTGTCAGGAATACGTAAAATAATAAAATAATAAAGACTCACAGAACAGGTGACATTTGAGCTGGATCTTGAAAGATGAGAAGGAGTTTGCCAGGTAGAGACGGTGTGAGGAGAAAGGTTACCAATAGATAATAGTATCAGGTCTTTGCCCTGTCGAAATGGTCTCAGAATCAAGTAAGGTCAGAAAATACTTGAAAAGTAAAAACACAGTTTAAAGATCAGGTATTGATATAATTTGATCAACTGTTCAAATCAGAGGCCTGGCCAGAGCTTGAGAAGAAAGTCTGGTGCTTCTACATGTGTGACTTGTACCTTTGGAGGACCTCGGCCGGGGGGGGTGGGGTGCGTCCTGGTCACTGTTCCAGAGGAAGGGGAAGCAAGAGGATTTTAACTTCTTCCCTTTGTTCTCAAGGACTTCCTAAGCACCAGGAAGGTGAGAGTCCCATTCCTGCAGCACAGGCTCTCTGGGTTTCTCTGGGAGTGTGGCTGTAAAATGGAGTCCCTCCCTCCTAGGATGCAGCCTTTGAGCTCTCCTCCAGCCCTTGGAGGTTCCATGTTATTGGGATCTCTGTGGGAGCCCCTATGCCACCAAAGAAGACAGAGGGATAGTGGCCAATAAGCACATGAAAACACGCTCAACATCATCTGTCATGAGGGAAAGGCAAATTGAAACCACAGTGAGATACCACTACACACCTATTAGAATAGCCAAGCTTTTGGAGCTGACAATACCAAATGCTGAAAGGATTCATAGCAACCGGAACTCACCTACATTGCTGGTGGAAATGCTAACGATATAGCCACTTTGTGGTTTTTTTGTTGTTGTTGTTATTTTTAAGATTATTTATTTGAGAGAGAGAGAGAGTGAGAGAGCTGGAGGGAAGGGAGAGGGACAAGCAGGCTCCCCACTGAGCAGGGAGCCCAATGTGGGACTTGATCCCAGGACCCTGGGATCATGACCTGAGCTGAACTCAGACACTTAACTGAGCCACCCAGGCGTCCCTAGAGATTACTTTTAAAAATAACAAAATCTTAAAAAAAAAAATAAAGTTATACATTTACCTTATGACTCAGAATCTCACTCCTGGGTATCTACTCAAGAGAAAGGAAAATCCTTCTCAAAGACATCTACAGTCCACTTGAGTTCTATGTGAGTGTTTATAGCAGCTTTACTCATAATAGCCCCAAAATGGGAGCAACCCAGATGTCCATCAGCCAGTGAGTAGAAAACCAATACATAAAATGGAGTACTATGTGACAATAAAAGGACCAGACTTGATATACACAGCAACATGAATGGTTCTCAAAAGCATCATGTAAAGTGAAAGAAACCAGACACAAAAGGCTACATACTGTATGATTCTGTTCATGTGACATTTTGGAAAAGGCAAAATATAGGGACAGAAACCAAATTAGCGGTTGCCAGAGGTAAGGGAAAGGGACTGACTTCAAAGGAAATCAACGTGCAAGAAAGAGAACTTTTAGTAGGAGTGTTGGAAATGTTCCATATAAAGACTGTGGAAGTGATTAAATAACTGAATACGTTTGTCAGATCTCATCAAACTGTACACTTAGAAAAATGAATTTTACTCTATGTAAATTATACCACAGGGGGAAAAAAAGATTCCCCCTAACCCTCTGTGGCCCCAAAATCAGGCTGAGGAAGATGACATTCAGGATCCACCAGTTGCTCAGGGCTCCCCCTGAACATACAATGGCCTGGAAACAAAGCCCACACGTGCACCCCGGTTATATGCTGCTTTTCCTCAAAGCCAGTGCCTTCACTTCCATGCCTACTTCTGGCTTCCAGCCCTGGGCAGGGCATGCTCTGACCAAGCTCTAATTTGTGGCAGGTAATCCCCATTTGTAACCCGTTAATCTAGCCAAAGTTTCTGGAAACTGGGGCTGGGCTTGAGGGAAATTTGGCTCGCCTGTTACAGTCCCATTGTCAGGAGCAAGAAGCATTTCTGCTTCTGTTCAGAGGGCCTCCTACAGCCTCATTATAGCCCTGAGGGTATGTCTGGGTGTCTGTCATTTCAGTGCTCCTCACATGGGTCAACTGTGCCAGTGTGCGGTGGGCCACCCGGGTTCAAGACATTTTCACAGCTGGGAAGCTCCTGGCCCTGGCCCTGATCATCATCATGGGAGTTGTCCAGATCTGCAAAGGTGAGTATCACCCAAACAACAGAGCCCCACCCACTTTCTGCCTCTTTCATGTACACACCCCCTCACACTGTCTTTGGACATGTGCACCCTGAGATTTCCCAATTCTGACCTTGAATGACTTTTCTTCTTCACCTGCTTGACAAAGGGGAAGAGAAACCATTTTCCTGGGATGGTTGGAAGTTGAGCATGCCCCACCTGGTTTGCAGAGTTCAGGTCTCCCATGCTGACCTCCTGGCTCTAGCACAGCTAGGTGAAGCCCCCAGATCTCTGGACTCCTGTTGCCCTCTTACCCCATCCCCAGGGAAGTTCCCTGCATCTTATATGGTATGTTGTCCATATCCTAAAATGGGGAACAGAGGGGATTTTTACACATTTCAAAATTACTCATAATCTCTATGAGAGAGCTCAACATTCCTGGGGCCCCTGCCAACATTCCCCACTGGATTTGGTCCCTTCCAAGTCTGAGTCTGTATTTGGTTTCCATGGGAACCATGGCACCACTAGGCTCTGCCCAGTGTCACTGCCTCCTGGAGAAAGTCAGATGACAAACAGAGAGACCTCCTATCTGCCTATAGAAGCCCTGAAGGCCATGTGGGGTGCCTGGATATTTACTCCAGGAAACATAATTAAGGTTCTGCTGTTAATTTTAACCAGTTGTGTTAAGTTCTTTAGCAGGTAATATTGTGTAGACTTAAAGAAATAACTGTGTATACCTCCTTGGTAGGGGAGATACCATGATCATGAAAGTGGTTTTCTAAGGACGAGGCTTATCCATTGCACTATGGATGTGTTGACCCCTACAATTTCCCCAAATATGAGAAATGGGACTATATAATTTGTGGTAGTGGGGACTGTGTTCATGCTTTCCCCTAAAAAAAGGAAAGAAAGAAACCACTGTGCTATCTTTTCAGAAATAATAAGTCCCTACTATTCTGGCCCTAATGCTTTCTCCTGATCACTCTAATCTCCTTATTTCCTGTCCAAATGCTGGATCACAGATGACTAAGTAAAATATAGGCAGTTACTCTGTTTCATTACAACGTCATCAGCAGCCTTTCTTGAGGGCCCACTTGTGTGCAGGACACTGTGCTAAAGGTTGGAAAGGCAGTGGAAAAGCTCTTTGCTGAAGGACCCTGTCCTCAGGGAATCTATACCATGAAGAGAGAGCCCAGAGACCTTAGAAAGAGACAGGAGGTTATTGACAAAGAAAGCAGAGCAAGCATGAACTACTGTGGCATTATAGGAGCTTATGTTTGAGTGTTTGTTGTTGTTCATGCTTTCTTTGTGAAAATGTATAAACTTAGATATACAGGAAGGTGGTCAAGAGACTGCCAATGGCCCTAATCCTGCATCTCCAAATCCCAGCTCCCCCCACCCCCACGCACCACCCCTGATTTACTCTACCCTGCCCTGACCAGTGGCCTCCCCTGGCCTTTCCTTCCGAGTAAATTTGCCTTTTAAGAGAACATTGAGAGCTGTGCTTTGCACCTGAGCCTGCATTTGGACTCCTGGTTCCTGGGCTCTGGGGAAGTCCTAATCTCTGTCCGTGCTCTTTTTGGTCCCACTTGTCCAATGTGTGGGGTTCACTGGAAACGAGACAAGAGCTGGATCATCACTGCAGGAGGAGCTGAGACAGGACCAGGCAGGCTAGAGGCTGCCAGGCCTCTGGCTCCTTTCTCTGAGCAGCCTCCTGCCCCTTGCGTCCACAGGAGAGTATTTCTGGCTGGAACCAAAGAACGCATTTGAGAATTTCCAAGAACCCGACATCGGCCTTATCGCACTGGCTTTCCTTCAAGGCTCCTTTGCCTACGGAGGCTGGAACTTTCTTAATTACGTGACTGAGGAACTTGTTGATCCCTACAAGTGAGTTGAAATGACCCAGCTCTTCCCAAATCCCTTGAAAGGCCACAGCACCTGCTACTAAGAAGAGAGAGCCAGGTGTCCACTGGGCACTTCTCCATCTCCAGCCCCTGTTCTGACCATGACCTAGTCTATCCTGAAGAAACAGTTATTTCTCAGGAACTTAAACCATTTGCCATCCACCCTGCCAGGAGGAGAAAAATGATCCCGTGACTGTCCCAGAGCAGATTAAAAGCTGAAACAGTGCTGAGATAGCACCACTGCCTTAGAGGATGAAATGTTCCCGACAGGCCTCTAGGCATCTTACTTACCTGTCTTAGGACAGGAGGGTCTTTGTGTCTTGAAGCAGGGGAGAGGGGTGCATCATGGAGATTCCAGTCAGGAAGAGGTCAGCAGGTACGGAGCATATTCCCAGCCTACCCTGTTTCATTTCCTTTAAATTGCCCTGCCCATTTTGAGTCAGAATCCACCCCCCAGGGAGAGGGAGTGTCACAAAAGGCTGCCAGGTCAGTTTGGAGCAAAAAGACAAGGCACTTCCCAAACCCCGTGACAAGGCAGGTGCCAGGCCTTTCCCCTCTGACCTCCTCTCCTTCTACAGGAACCTTCCCAGAGCCATCTTCATCTCCATCCCACTGGTCACATTTGTGTATGTCTTTGCCAATGTCGCTTATGTCACTGCAATGTCCCCCCAGGAGCTGCTGGCTTCAAACGCAGTCGCTGTGGTAAGAAATCAAACTCACAGCCCCTCAAACCAGAAATGTTGACATAGACTTGCCAGATTGGCCCCACTCACTTTTCCCTGATCCATGAATTTGTGGAATTGGAAGTTATCCCAAGTTCTCAGGGCAGAAACCATATCTCCAAGTGCCCAGGAGCAAACTGACGGCCATGTTGTACCTAGAACGGTGACAACGGCAGAACCAACATGTTGCCCACAAAGCTACATTACTTACTGTATGACCCTTTACAGAAAAAGTTTGCCAGCTCTGATCTGGGGCACTTTAAACTCTAAATGTGATGATTGTATAAAGGAGGCAGGCTCCTCCTCAGAAAGATATAGTCTTGCACGAGACAACGCCATTCCTCTCTGCCTTTGTTTCTTCCTCTGGAAATCATGCAGCCTGACTCCTTCCCTCATCAGGGAAAAGTGTGTGCCAGTAAACAGGAGTAGGAATGGTCTGTGCTCTTTGGGGAAAGAGATCATGCAGATCCAAGGCACTGGGGTCTTTGATACCCGGAAAGCCCTGGGAGCCATGCAGCCCTCTTACCTGGCTTCACCTGGGCCCTGACACCACCCTGCCAAACTGTCATCCCATGTCTCCTGTCAGAAGACTGTAAAGAAAGAGGTCCTCCAGTGTCCTGGGGCAGCCTTTTTCCATGACCACTGGCCTAACCCAGCAGGACATCCATTCTAAACGACCCCTCCCCCATAAGGTACTAGAAATCGAGTGTATACTTGGCTCAGAGAATATAGAAAAGGCTAGTCCCTTGACATTCTACATTCCTTCAGTATGGGAAGACTAGTCTGTAGCTTCACCACCTCTTTTTTCTCAGCCTGCATAGTGGCTTGTTCTTATCATTTTTCCCTTCTTATCATATTATTTCTATGAATTTAGAAATTCCACCCTATGAATTAGGAACCATTTCTATTTTACAGATAGGAAAACTGAGGCTCAAAAATTAAGGACCTTGCTCAACGTCTCACAGGTCCAAACTGTTGGGCTAAGATTTGAACCCCAACCTGCCTGACTCATTAGTGTATAATGTAAGTGAGGCCTGGATTCCCCCAGCTGCCTTCTGGTCCTGGCCCTCCACTCTCTGGGTTTGTGATCTTAGGCAAGCTACCTAATTGCTTTGTGCCTTAGTTTCCTCATCCATAAAACAAGGAGAACAAATGTTAGTACATCATTGTCATTGTTGTTGTTGTTATTATTATTACCACCATGCACTGTCTCCTTCAGTTAATAGCCCAAAACACTTACTAAATCCCCACTGTGTAGTGGGAAGGGAAGTGGCAGTGCAGTGCAGGAGGGCCTGGGGAGCACAACCCTCCCCGCGAGGACCATAATAGGAGAGACTCAGCAAGGGTAGAGATGGGAGGGAGCATTCCCAGCAGTGATGTACAAGTGGAGGGTTGTAACCTTGCCTCTTCTGCTCATCCCCTTGTTTTCTCTCCCAGACATTCGGAGAGAAGCTCCTAGGAGTCATGGCCTGGATCATGCCCATTTCCGTTGCCCTGTCCACATTTGGAGGAGTTAATGGGTCTCTCTTCACCTCTTCCCGGTGAGTGTTGTCCCAGTCCTTCCTGGGCCAGGGGCCATTCTGCTGCGCACATTGCTCTGTGTATATATATGGGGGGCTTGTCTCCGTCAGCAGAGGTCTGTGTGGGCACCTGGGTGGTGACCTCGTAGGGGGTGATTGCTCACGAAAGGGCGTTTGTGTGTCAGCTTGGATGCAGAGGGGTGTATGCTGCTCACGTGGTTACCTGCGATATGTGTGGCTTCACATGTAGTGGTGAGAGAAGCCCTGTCCCACCTCATTTCAGTAGGAGCAGAGGGCTGAGGAGGTCCCAGGCTGCCTGACGCAGTCCTAGGTCTGGGCACCGTGATCGGCAGCAGGACAGTGTCTCATCGGCAGCCCCAGAGCTCCTTTGCTACTTGCCTGGAAACAGGCTATGCTGGCTTGAAAGGAACCCCACTCTACAAGGGACCAGGAGGGACACAGGCCTGGGGCCTCTGGGCTGGCCTCTCATGGAAGTTCTGGGACCAGCCTGCAGGTGGGATGGATCCTTCTCCCTGCTCAACAGACAGGTGGCTGTGGGAGGCACTTTCATGGCCACTCAGGAGACTCGGGCTGAGGGTATGAAGTGAGAGAAGTGGGGAAGAACTGAAGGAAAGCATTTGTCCAAATCCAGGCCCCCAACTTCCAAACTTTCAGAGAAGCCGGAAGCTCAAGTGGGTTCAGGAATCCCTACCTCTTGCCTCTACACCCCCAGGAATCTGGCCCCTCCTCGGGGTCTCTTCTCGCTCCCTCCAGAATAGGCTGCTGAGGCCAACAGACCCTGGACTGTTACCATCAGTGTTTTTCAAGGGGTCTTCCCATATTTCTTAGACGGTTCCCCTGCGCCCAGGGCATAGCCATACTTGAAAGATATAGCAAAAGGAGGGAGTCCCTGAGTTTAGCTGCTTCCAAAGCCACCAATCACATCAGGGAGGAGTTCTCATGAAATGTCAAGGGAGTGCCATGTTTTCAGGACCCCGGGCAGGAAAGAGGGAGTGTGGGTGTCCTCTGTGCCCCAGGACCCTATGAGACTGAGACTCACCCACAGCAACCTCGTGTGCATGTTACACAGGAGCAGTGACCACCCGGAGTCCCCAGCCGAGGGCGAGCAGTGGAAGAGCAGTGACCCATGAGGCTCTCTGGGATCTATTGGAAAAGAGTGACTGGCTACAGTAGCTTTAGAGTGGGGTTTGTCCCTCGGGCAGGCCAAGCAGCGGCCTGTATGCATGTGGTATAGCTGTGTGTGCATGCAGGACACGGCGCCCTGGCGTGCGAGGCCGCGGATTCTGAGGCACAGCCCACCCGCCAGGCCTCCTCTGCTCATCTTCCCAGTTCCTTCGTTCCTTCCTCCTCCTTCCCTCGTTCTCTCCTTCTCTCTCTTACTCTTTTGTGTTTGGTGTATGGAGAGGTTGACCCTTCCTGAGAAATAGGAGTGTGTGTGGGCGTGTGTCATGCTTAATGTCATTGTCTCCTCCATTGTCAGCTAGCCGGGCAAGGATTGTCTCTTGTGAACTCTACACTTGCAAATGCTATTGGACCTGGAAGTTACACTTGGTCCTGGCTGCATGTGGAGGAGGGACGTGGATGCGGAGCCCTGGCTATGTGCATGATGAGGCCCGCAGAGCACGGAGGGCTCAGTTGGGTGCATGAGGCTGCACCGTAGAGGGGTCATGCTGTGTGGGTGCATGAAACTAGTGACAGTGGCCTAGGTAGTTGATGATGGCAAGTGACGGTGATGCACATGGGTACTTGGGGCCGACTCCCACACTTCTGCCAAACTGCTGCTGTTAGTTCCACTCTCCCTCACACACAAATTACAAAGTGACAGTTTTGTTTTGTTTTCAGAACACCCAGCGTGCTGATTCTGTGCCTTCCTGTCCCCATTATACCACCCCCTTCCTCCTACCCCTTAGGTGCTTCTTTCTCCTTATAAAATCCTAGAGAAAAGAAAAAGCTGTCTAATTCATACTAATATGTAAATGACTTCCAATGGCTTATAATATTCTTTTCTCTGGGAAAAGAGAAGGGGAAGAAGGAGTCCCTTTTATGTTAAAATTTCTCTTTTTAAAAATAACTTGTAAACATCAATATCCTGGTCATGATATTATACTATAGTTTGGCAGTATGTTACCAGTAGAAATAGAGTGGATACCTAGGATCTCTCTGTATTATTTTTTCCAGCTGCATGTGAGTCTACAATTATCTCCAAAAAAAGGTTTAATTTTTAAAAAGGGTAAAAAAAAAAATTTTCATTCCAATTAAAATTTCTCATCTATTTTAGAAATTAAATTTTTTAATGAAGTCTAAGGAGGAAAATTAAAATTACTCATAATCCCATCACCCAGAGATAATCAGTTGGTATGTTTTTACATGACCATAATTTCTAAATTAATTAGAATTACACTGTATGGAATCATACAGTTTTCTGTCTTGCTCTTACCATTTGACATTGTATTGTGAGCATGGTCTCATGTAACGAATTTTTTTCAAAACATTAAGACTATTAAATATCCCATCTTATAGATATACTATAATTTATGTTATCAATCTCTTACTTTGGGGCATTTAGAATATTTCCAATCTTTTTTATCATCAGAATATCTTTTATATATACCTCTCACTAACTCACTATTCATTTCCTTAGGATGGCTTCTTTGGGAATAGAAAAAGTAGCTTAAGGCTATAAATTTTTAGGTATGATACAATGTGATGCATACAATACAATAAAATAAACAGATTGTTCAGATTAATGAGTTTTGAGAGTTGTAGACAGTGATGGAAGCACTACCCAAAACAAGATATAGAACATTCCCACATATCCCCCAATTTATCCCGTGTCCCTTTCTGGTCCACCACCTATTCTCCATCCCCACAGTGGCAACTACCTCCTGACTAGGATATCAATGTTTTTTTGTTTTGTTTTTTAAAGATTTTATTTATTCATTTGAGACACAGAGATAGAGAGAGAGCACGAGCAGGGGGAGAGGCAGAGGGAGAAGCAGGCTCCCCGCTGAGCCAGGAGCCAGACGTGGGGCTCGATCCCAGGACCCCTGGGATCATGACCCGAGCCGAAGGCAGATGCTTAACCATCTGAGCCACCCAGGCGCCCCGGATATCAATGTTTTTAAGGCTTTCCATGGACAGACAGTTCAGTCCTCATGTATCAGAGAACCTGTATCCCTTGAGGAAGGGAGAGGCCCATTTTTAAAGGGATTAAGGCTTTGTGAGACCCACAAAGTTCAGGCACAATCATCAGTAACTCCAAGCCACCCAGACCATACTTAGGGTCTCTATGCACCCAGAATCTATCCATTATCCACTGACTGCCTCTGGTCTGCCTGCACCTGCACTTGTGAACGTGGGTCCTGTGACAAGTGGGCTGGAGTGTGCATGGGAAGGTGGGTACCTGGTTGGGGTGGGGCGATACTCCTGTGTGAGCAGAAGGTGGGCATGGATGAGGAAGACTGGGCTGGGGAGGGAACTTCCTTGGGTGGTCTGTGGGCCATCCCAGGCTTACCTGCTTTTCTCTCTACCAGGCTGTTCTTTGCTGGAGCCAGGGAAGGCCACCTTCCCAGCGTGTTGGCCATGATCCACGTGAAGCGCTGCACCCCAATCCCAGCCTTGCTCTTCACAGTAAGGGCCCCTCCTTCTGCCAGCCCTACACACACCCTCCCTCTTTGCAATTGCTTTGAGCTGGGAGTTCGCACTTCCCACGCACAGCCCTGTCACCCTCCTGGTCTGCTCCTAGGTTTCACTGGATCTTAGATAATCTGGCAAATGGTATACATGGGCTTTGTAAATATCAAGAGAAATAACAAAGAAAGACTCTGAGTCCTGAAACACCTTCAGGCTCTCACCCTGCCTCATTTCTATTCTCCCATACTTTTGGGTCAGATTGAAGTGACTGTCTCACGACTCTACAGTCTCATACAGAAAGAAACCTCCTTTCTTGGCTCTCCCCTGCACCTGTTGCCCTAAGGGTTGCAGCTTTCAGACCCCACTCCCGGCCAATCTCACACACCCTCAGCACTCTCCATCAGTCTTCTTGCCCCAGGAGACTGCCTGTCTCTCAGGAAATACCGCTGAAACCAATTCAGTGTTACAGGTACACCAGGTAAGACAAACCATAAAGAAAGGAAGACTGGCAACTGAAAATGGAGAAAAGGGAAATTGGGATAGGGAAGAAATGAGGGTGGAATGGCCCAGAGTAGAATCACTTAGAGGGGTGAAAAGAAAGAGCAAAGACTTGTCCCCACTGAGTCTTTTGAGTTATGTTTTTTTTCCTTTCTGGATCCTGAATAAAATATTGAAAATGACTTTGGTCCGTCAGAGAAGGAGTTAGATCAGGATAATAGAGCTCTCAAGAGTCAAGTGCCTTCACTCTACAACATGAGGGGGAGTTTCAGAATGTTCAGATATAGGATGAAGTCCATCATGATTGGTTAGCTGTGAAAGGTGCCTGGAGACCACCTAGTACTCCCAGTGAGACACAGACTTATTTCCGGTTTGAGCCATTGGTGCAGTACTGTGACTGCAAAGCAAGTACGGTCAGAATCTGGCTTATTCATCCATTAAAATCTTCTACATTATTTTCACCGTCAGATCTTTCCCGAGAACTGAACCTTCTTCTTTTTTTATTTAAGATTTTATTTATTCATTTGATAGAGAGAGAACGTAAGCAGGGGGAGTAGCAGAGGGAGAGGGAGAGGCAGGCTCCCTGCTGTGCAGAGAGCCTGATGTGGAGCCCGATGGGGGACTCGATCCCAGGAGCCTGGGATCAGGACCCAAGCCGAAGGCAGATGCTCACCCAACTGAGCCACCCAGGCGTTCTAAGAACTGAACCTTCTGTTGGCCTTAACAAATTAGCAGAGGGGCAGAACATGGTTCCGAGAGAGCCACTGAGCTGATTTTGAAGTTGTAAAGTGGATTCTATCAAGAAAACCTCATGGGGATGTTATGAGAGTTAAATGAGTTAATATTTGTAGAACACTAAGAACAGGACTTTCCACCTAGTAAATGCTTTATAACTGTTTATGATATTTAAAAGGGGGGGAGGTGGGGGGAAGAAGAAAAATAAATTAAGATGACTCAGCGAGGAGAAGAGGATGAGGGCAAGAATAAAGCTTTAATGTGCAGTCAACAATCTTCCCTAAGGGATTAAAAAAAAAAAGGAAACACCTAAATTAGCTTGAGCTACAACCAGGGAAGAAATATAAATGAGACCAGGGCAGATATAGAGCTGGCACAGCCGGTGTGGCCAATCCAGTTGTTTACAGCCAGTATCTATTCTGATTGGTTAGTGCCCATGCCCTACCAGTGGTTAAATATTTTGATTAGCACTCCTGCAATAAGAAAGAACTTCCTGGCAATGAAGCTGTTAGCAATGGCCAGGATGACTAGGGGAGGCTGTAAAGTCTCCATTTTAAGACATTCATTGTAAAATGGCGCCATCGGCCTAGAGGCAGGGGAAGAGTCCCCTGACCTGTAAACAGCTCCTCTGGTCTCCAAATACCTTACTGATCACTGATGAGTTTGTCCCATTTCTCACAGTGCATCTCAACCCTGCTGATGCTGGTCACCAGCGACATGTACACACTCATCAACTACGTGGGCTTCATCAACTACCTCTTCTATGGAGTCACAATTGCTGGACAAATAGTTCTTCGCTGGAAGAAGCCTGATATCCCCCGCCCTATCAAGGTGCGAGAACCCCTGAGATCCCTTCCCCCTCCTCTTCTAATCTAGCAGCAGCTCAGATTTTTAAATCACCTTGTTCTCAGCTGCTGACCACATACATGATCTACCATCTCTATGATGGTAGCAGACCCTTTGGAAAGCAAGGGCCATGTATGAATGGGGCAGCTATTTCCATTTTCCACTGGAGACAGGACCAGAACAAATGGCAGTTGTAAGAGTAAGTTATATTAAATGATACTTTCATCAGATCATTCCTTTGTTTCCTATGACTCTTATGAACTCTGGTTCATTTTTCAAGGCTCCCTTACCTCTCCAACATTTCCCTGAACCCACTGGTATGGCCTGTCTCCTCCTCATCCCTCCAGGTAGCTGAGTTCACTTGAGCTATGTCTCCATCCCAAAATGAGTTTCTTTCTCCCATCTGCCTATCCAAATTATAACCATTCCCCACACAGGCCTCAAGTTCCTCCTCTTCCTTGAAGCTTCCCTGTCCACTACAATCCTCCATGAGCCTCCCTTTTTAAACCACTAGAGCTCTATATGTAGTAGGGTACCTAGTGAACCTATTGATTGCTGCAAGAGATAACTGTGTGGTGGGAATGAACAGGATTGCTCAGAACAAAATATGCAAGAGAGCTATGGGTTCTCCTGCAAATTAGAATAGAGTATAGCCCTGAGCTATATGAACAATCCTATTCTGGAAACAGAGGAGACTAGATCCTTCCAGAAGATTCTTCCAGCTGAGGAATTTCAGCTCTCCAAATCTGTTTTCCACCACCACTTTCCTACCACTCTTAGAAAGCTTGCTAGAGGGATGACAAGGTAGAATAACCCATTCCTCCCCCAACCCTTGCATACCCTCTGAGAAGAGATGACAAGGAAGAGAAAGGCAGCTGAATCTGGGAACTCCCACCTGTGGCCAACAAGATGGCCAACAAGCCCATGGAGCTGATGTTTATTTCTGAATAAAATCAAGGTCCCAGACTGCCTTATAGTATGGTAGGTTTCCTGACTTCTCGGATCTTGGCAGACTTACCTTCTCATATTGCCTGAGAAAAACACATTGAGACTGATCCTGGCAAGAAGGATGGACATTTGCCACGTGGTGCGCATATGAGGGCCCTACCGAGAACCGGGAAAGAGTCAAGGAGTCTGACAGAGCCAGGCCATTTCCTTCTTGCCCCTCATTCATTTCTCCACCTCTCCTCCACTCTAGGACCTCAGCAAATATATACCAATATACCAGCAAGCTTAGTCCCACGGGCTTCCCTGGCTGAGGCATGGATGACAAGGCCTTGTTTGCCTCTGCCCAGGAGAAAAGAGATGGGCAATGAGGATCATTCCTCAGAACTCAGAGTTCGCCCCTCCTCTTCCCAGCCCACTACCCAAGTTCACCAACGTTTGTTGACATAACACTTGATCTATGAGGGCTTGGGGTGTGGGAGCCACAGAGCTGAGTGAAGCCTAGCCTTTGCCCTCAAAGTTGCCTCTCTGTGGGTTGAGAATAGGGAAGATGCCCTGATCTGGGGGCCACAGGGGCCACACAGCTAACAGCACCTCTGCTCCACAGATCAACCTGCTGTTCCCCATCATCTACTTGCTGTTCTGGGCCTTCCTGCTGATCTTTAGCCTGTGGTCGGAGCCCGTGGTGTGTGGCATTGGCCTGGCCATCATGCTGACAGGAGTGCCCGTCTATTTCCTTGGTGTTTACTGGCAACACAAGCCCAAGTGTTTCAATAACTTCATTGGTGAGTTGTTAAAAATGCTGGGTGGCTAGAGGATCTACTCGTCTGGGTTAGGTAGTCTCTGGGTCAGGAGGCCTAGGCTGGCCCACAGAGCTCTGGAGAAGAAGACAGGGCAAGAAAGGGTGGGTGCCTTCCTAGAGACCTCTGAGGAGAGGAGAACAGCTGAGGTCTGCACACAGACCCTCGACCTGGAAAAATAGGCAACCTGACAGCCATTCTGCAGGGGTTGCCTTGGGTAGAGGCCAAGGGAGAGCCTGGAACTGGTGGTCACCATGCTTGGGTCACCAGCAGGTGGGGGACTAGGGCTTCGATGGGAATGGGCAGCCAGCAGACAGGCTCCCCAGAGCCCCAGGAAGAGACAAGGTGACTGTCTCCTGGAACGGGAGTCTCCTGAAGGCACTGGGGCTCTGCTGAGGTAACACATGGGGTAGGGGAGCGGAGCAGGGTCACAGCTGGCTTGGCCTTGGTGGGACGCTCATCACTGACCTGTTCTGTGTGACCTCCCATAGAGTCACTAACCCTGGTGAGCCAGAAGATGTGTGTGGTTGTGTACCCCAAGATGGAAGCAGGCTTGGGGAAAGAGGAGATAAATGGGGACACAGAGGAGCAGCGGCGGCCCATCTACCAACCCACTGCCTCCAAGGACAAGGACTCGGAACAGCCCCAGCCCTGAGGACCACCATCCCCTCTCAGCTGGCTCCTTCTTCCTACACCCTCTTTTTGCCCTCCTTCCCTGCCTGGGTCCCCCCAACACACACACACACGCGCGCACACACACGCACACGCACACACACACACACACCTCTGCTTCTGTCAAGCAGGGGCAGGACCTGGGTGTGGGTGGTAAGAAACTATAAACAAAGACACTGACATTTGTACCCAAAGAACCAGCCTTTCACCACCAGGGCCGGTGTTCTCACCAGGGCTGCTCCAAGCAGTGGGAGGAGAGTGGAGCTGCCGGGGGTACTCTACAGGGCCCTCCCCCCTCACTTGCCTCCTCAGGAGCCCAGTTCAGTACTGCCTTCCCTCCCCATTCCTGAGCCCAAGGGAGGCCTCTGCTCAGAGAAGCGGAAGCAACAGTGAGTCAGTTGGGGAGAGACAGACTCAAGCAAATCTGTCATCTTTAAAGTCAGCTCGAGAGACCCGTATCACCCTCCCTTCACTAGGGACCCAAGAAATCAGAGAGATGCTTCCCTCTGCCCTCTCCTCTCCCCCCTCCCCATGGTACCTCCCCCCACCTCAGCTTGGGCTCCCTGTCCAGAGCAAGGTTCCTGGCAGGACACCACCTCCCTACTGAGCTAAGGACCAATGAGAAGGAGAACTGCCCCCTCCCCCTAACCCAAGCCAGGCCTGTGGAACAGATTGGGAAAGGCTCAAATTGCAGAAATCCAGCCCTGCCCCGGTATCCTGCATCCTGACCCCCACTCAGTGCCAAAGCTTTCCTGAAGCCCAGAAAGTCGTCTTATTTTCAATGTAGTGGACATTTCTCTCCTTGTGGCAAAGCTGCTTAGCTCCTCCTCCTTCCCCACTCGAACAAGAAGGAGCAGTCACTCCATGATCCCTGCAGCTATGCCCCTAACGTACCCCCATGGAGCCAGCACGGCTGGCACCTCCATCATGCCCTTTTCCTCTTCTCTGGCTTGGCTCCGGGACCAACCGGTGTGAAGGCTCCCCAAGCCCTTCAGGCCCGAAACCCAAGCCAAATCAGCCTTAAGTCACCTCCCATCCAAGAACTGGACCTAAAAATACTCCCTGATTTCTAATCCTCAGGACAGACCTGGTATGAAAAGCCTTCCTGGAATGGAGGGTGCTTTCCCACCCACCCCCCAGAAGTGTCCATCCTGTAACCTCGGAGACTGTTTGGGGCAAGACTGTTTTCTGAAGGCCAGTTCCTTCCGACTCCCCCAGCTCAGACACCCCCCTTTCTGGTCCCACCACCGCCCTGTCTTTGGACAGCCTCCAGGACAGGATGAAAAAGCAGTGGCAGAAGGTACCCATTTTGGGGAGCCATTCTCTGTGGCATGTGGACTTCTGGCCATCCTGTGGGCAGAGGCTTCCTTTCCCTTCGCTCCAAGGGAAGGCCACCGTGTTTACGCTGGGCCTTGCAGCCTCCCTGCCACACTTTCTGTGCTAAAGACTAGGATCCTTTCATCCCAAAGCACGAGTGCCCCCTTTCCTACCTCCCTCTACCATCTGTTTAGACTAGAACCTGTTGGGTGTCCTCCTGGCTTGCTTGGCTCTCCCAGCTTCCCAGCTGGCCTGCCTGACCCCAACCCCACCCCTCACCCCTATTGGTGAGTTGTCAGGTTTGGTTTGAGTTCTGGTCCCTTCAGAGTAGACCCCAGGTGGGCTGGGGCTGGCCCCTGGAGGGTCAGGGGACCCTCCTCCTCTTCCCTCTTCTCATGCCTCCAACCTCCATCCCTCCTTCAATTGTTGGGGTTTATTTGTTTGTTCATTTGTTTCGTAAAGTGAATGCCTTACTTATTGGATAAATATTTTTGAAGCTGGCATTTCTATTTCTTTTGGATTTTTTAATGTAAGGCTGTTTGGGGTGGGGAGGGCATTAGTTATACCTGGGTAATAATCTTCTGTCTTTGAGTTGGTTTAGGGTTAGAGTTTATTTTGTGGAGGGTTTTTTTTTTTTCTTTTGATGTAATAAAATTTTAAATGGAAATGAAGGTGGTGGTGGTAATAACTCAATGATCTTCTGAGACAGAGTCCCCAGGCATTTCCTGTCTTCTTCAGGAGGTCTTCGGTTGCCAGGTTCCTTCCAGGATGGCATTCCCAAAGGCCCGTGCTCTGTCCCAGGGACCCAGTGCCAGCACACTCAAACAACTATCTCGCGTTGTCGGTGGGTGGGGGAGGGGAAGGGTTGGTTTTTAACTACCTCTCATTTTGAACCAAAAACTTTCTCATTTCTTCAGTGAAGTCGCCAAGTGTTCACTGAGTTCCTGCTCTGTGCCCTGCACTGAGAGCCTGCAGACTAGCTAGGAAGAACTTCATCACTGCCCAGGTGGGAAGGCAGATGACAGACAGGACTTAGCTGAGAGGAGGGAGGCAAAGGCAGAGTGGTTCTCCAAGGTCTGATCAGCCAAGGCTTCTGGCGCTGGGACAGCTGGTACCAAATGGGAAAGGAAACGATGGGCTGAGCCTGTGGAGAGATGCCAGGGGGACTTAGGAAAGCAGCCAGCCAGATCCAAGGGGTTTGACAAGAGGAACTCGGACATGAGGCAGGGTCCCCTCAGCTGCATGGAGCTGAATGAGAAGAGGACCTTGTCTAGTCAGAGGACTAGGAAGGCTGTGGAGTGAGGACAAAGGAGGAAGCAGGTACTGTAGGGACATGTTCGCTGGTGATTTGGGTTAATTGCTGGAGGAAGTTGACAGGATTAGACCCAGTCCTTGCTTGGAGTGCCTCCTCTGTGGGCAGCCCTCCCGGCTGCCTGTCCTGGGGCGGCATTACTCCAGAGCCAGCACGGGATTACTCCAGAGCCAGCACGTCTGACAGACATGGGCGGGAGCCGGGGGGGAGGGGGGTATTAAGACATCATCCCCCACCATCTGGGACACGTGAGGACACAGGCAGGCAAGATGCCTCCACTCCCGGTCCCGGCCTGGCCCCAACACCCCTCATCTGTTGCTGGCACTTTTCTTGACTGAGGCTGGAGGCGTGCCAGTCATGGGGGCACAGATACTTGGCTCTAAGTTCTAGGTCAGCAGCCACTAAAGAGCTGTGTGTCCTTGGGCAACTCACTTAACCTATTTAGCACTTTTTGAGAAATGAAAAAAAAGAGAGAGGGTTGCACCTAATCTCAAAGGATTCCTCAATCTCTCAGCCCAAGGTTGTCCCCAGAGAGTGAGGGCAAAACTGGGCAGAGGCCAGTTTTATGCAAGAGGCTGCTCTCCAGGTCTCAAATCTACCCTTCTGAACCCCTTCTTCCCCAACATACACACTTTTCCTTTCCATGGGCTACCAGCGTATTCTCCATGTTGCCCCATTCCAGCAAGTCCAGCCCTCCCCAAACCCCCTCGCTCTGTGGAGACACTTGTTCCTATCCATCACCAGCAGTCCCCCTCCACCCGTAAGTGACACGTGCGGATCTCTTTAACCTGGGTAATGGGCAAATGTGGGTCTCCTCCAGAACAACAAGCATTTATGTTTAACCCGGGCCTTTACCCTGTCTTAACCCTGTCAGTCACTTTAATGGTAGGAATTCAGATCCTCTGACCTTAGGGAATTTGGGGGGGTCACCGAAATCATACCTGCATAAGCATTCATTTGTTAGTCACACAACACACCTTATAACCATTGTGTCCAAGGAGTTTGCTATGTGTTGTAAGAATAGCAAACTTATTCCTGAATTTGCCGAGTCAGCACAGATTTCAAATACTTTGTTCCATTGTTTCCATAAAAATACTCTCGTACTCGACAATCCACCTTTCCTTAATTTTAATTCAGGCAATAATATGGTCACCACAGCTGAAGAGGTCCAAAAAATGGATCTGACCCTACCCTCAAGAAGGAAATAGTCTCAGGGAAAGAAGGCAAGAATGCTCCTGGCACCTTCGCGCTGCTGACTGCCCACAGCCTGGAGCCGTGGCAGGCCGGAGCTGAATGTGCCAGAACCCCAGAGCCTGAACAGTGCCTGCTACTTCTGTGCCCAAAAATGCCTGTCAAACTGAGGCATCAGAGGAGGCTGCAGAGAGCGTGTTTGCTTAGGACGCCCAGATAAACCACGGGAGGTGGTCGGAGGAAGGGCAGAAGACTGAACATTGACTGAGACCAGTTGCTCTCTATACATTCTCTTATTCAAAGTTTCATTAAACAATCTGACAAAGTAGACGTAACTACTGCCATTTTACAAGTAAGGTTAAATAACTTGCCCGAGGGCACCAAACTGGGACGTGACAGGGGCAGGCTTTAAGCCCAGGTCTCTCTGACACTTCACCGCTGCCATGCTTGGCTGACTCCCTGTTGGAAGGACTTGGTGAAGGAGGTGACCTTTGAACTGAGGCCTGTTACAAAGTCACTAAGATAATAATATACCAGCATTGCATTGTTTCAGTTAATGCAAACAGGTAGCAGCTGAAGCAGCAAGGAGGAAAAAAGAGCCTGCCGATGGGGGCGGGGAGGGCTTCTTTCCACTCCTGAGCAACTCCACAGAACCCAAGAATTCCCCAGCTCTTGTCTGGCACTGCCCTCCCCACTCCTGCTCCTGTCCAGTCCCCACCCCTCCCCTGCCCAGACATCCAGAATGCCGCCTGCCCCCTCCAAACCCCTGGGTTACTGGGAAACGTGATGTCAGTACTCCAGCAACGTCAGCCACCAGCTTGGGAGGTGAGGGATCCGACCGAGATTACTTATCTCCCCGTGGCCCCAGCCTTTCTCATTTCCTGCCGGCTCTATTTGCACACTTACCTGCTTCCTCCAGCGCCCCGTTCACTCGCTACTGGCGCAGTCTCCCCCCCCCCCCGGCTGACTGAGGGCAAACAGGGCTCTCTGAGTCACACAGCTCCCCCTTTCTCTATCCCTTCTTGCCTGGGGGTTTCAAGAACTAACCCACTGCCCTTGCCCTCGAGATCACTGCTGCATCCTTGTCTGACCTTGGGCGGTTCGGCCTTTCAGCCTTGTTTCCCTCCTTTATAAGGCGGAGATCAAATGCCCTCGGTCTTGCTTCCCTTCCTACTTAACGCGCAGGGAAATGGTCAGCATGGCAATGTGAATGTTTCAGTGACCAAAAAGAGCATAACCCCAGAAAATGCCAGGCCTTAACCATCATCACTACTTCAAAGTCGGAGAGGGACAGAATTTCTCCTCATTGAGACAGGGCCCTGGCCCCAGTCCTCTCGGCCTGCCCACTCTCCCAGTAACCGCACTACAAGCCCCCACCCCGCCATGATTCTCCTTCCTCCTTCGGGAGGCCCAGCAGGGTTCTGCCCTTGCCAGGGTTGTGGAAGGCTGCCCCCTGCCGACCACCGGATGCCTGACCACGGCGGTCCCTCTTGTCCCGAATTCTGGACCAATATTGCCGCCTGGTGGTCAACAGAGGCCTACCAAACTGAAGTAATTCAGCTCTCCTACCTGTTCAACACAAGGTCTTTTGAAAGGGAGAGGAGATGGAAACCTCCCCGTCTGGTCCCTGAGATCTGTCTCCAGGATGCACACAGATCTCCCCATGCCAGGGCAGGGCTCTCAGAGAAAGTACCTCAAACTGTGCCCAGAAAGCTCCTGGGGTTGTTGGGGTGGTGGGAAGCGAGGGAGGAAGGAAGATGCTAACTGGACGGGTAACTAGCCTGACGTGGAGGCAGCCCTGTCTGCACCTGCATACTTTATTTTAGCGTTCAATGCCACCCATAACCCCTCTGCATCTGTCCCCACTATGGCCCGGTCCTTGGTGTACCCTACTTATTAAACCTTCCAGCCCCCATGGGGTGTTCACAGCATCTACCAGTGATCAAAGAGCCAGTGACACATTTCTGTGTCCTCTCCTTTTCCGGACCTATAGTCCCTTTTATAGGTGAAATTCGAGGCAAAAACAGAGCCACAGCCCCGCCTCTAACAGGAGAGAGTGGGGAGTTCCCAGAGGAAAAAGAAAAGGGAAGGGAGAGGGGACCCAGCATGAGACCCGAAGGGAGAGGGGACCCAGCATGAGACACGGGCTTCTCCTGGAGACCCTGAAACAGTCCCAGGAAGAGGTGATGACAAAAGAGAAGGCTTCTCAAGCCTCACAAGAGGAAGTGGACCCGAGAGACACGCATCGAGGTCAGAAAACGGCCATGCAGAAGGAAAGACAGCAAACCGAGCTGCAGGGAGTGCCTGAGCCCTGCGGCCCTGAGGCACAGGAAACAGAGCAGAGCCCCAGGACCAGAGCAGGGGGCAGAGTGCCAACCTAAGGCTCTGGCAGTGCAGGGCAGCTGGAAGAGAGAGCCCTGGGGCCACCAGGGGAGTGCGGCTGTCGGCCCGGGGGGCAGCGGCCTGCCTGGGCCTGGGGCACAGGGGCCCAAGTCCTGAGCAGGTGCCTCAGCCAAGCCTTGGCAGTTAGCGACAGTGCCAGGCTGCTAGGGCCACCCCGAGCTAGAAGCCCCCACAAGAATGTTCCGGCTATTGCACAAAAACCTAGCAAATGAGCGTGCTCTGCACCACAGGACCCTGTGTAGGGCTTGGTCCCAGAACCTATCACTATAACCCCCTCAAACAACGCCCCCTGGCCCGCACCCAGAAGAATGCCCTGGGGGTGGGGCTACAGAAGGCACCGACTGCCCCTGGGGGTAGGTGGAGCCCAGCCTTGCGGGGGACAGAGAGGGAGGCGTGTCAAGGGAGGAGCTCAGATCAGGCTGGGGGTCAGCACTGGAAGAGGGTTTTCTCTGTTCATTCCGACTTGGCACCTCATTCTGCACAGAACTTTTTGGAAGTCGGAGGGAGGAGGACACTCAGAGTGAGGTGTTGCCCTCAGCGAGGACTCTGGAATCCCCTGGACTCAAGAGGGAGGGGGGCATTCCCAGAAGCATCAGCTCCCAGGCACCTCAGAACCCTGCCTTGGACCCTGACCAAAGAGTGCTCCCAACTGCTAAATAGGCCAGGGGCCCCGTTTCTCTAAGCCCTGCATCCCTCCCTCCGGGGTGAGCCCTGCCCCTCCCTGAGTCACCCCAGGGAGAGAGGGGGGAAAAAAGGGAAGAGAAAAGAGGCATTGACTACAGAGGAAGGAAAAGGAAACAGCAGAGGAGGGAGGAGAGAGGCCACGCAGGAGTGGGTGACAGAGGAGAGCAGAGAGGGCAGATCTAGGGCAGATCTAGGGCAGGGGGAGATAGGGAGAGGGCAGGCAGAGCATCCCAGAGGGTGCCCCAAGAGCAGGGCGGCAGGGGCGGGGAGCCGAGGGGGCGGGCCGGCCATGTCCCACGGGACCTACTACGAGTGTGAGCCCCGGGCTGGCCAGCAGCCACTCGAGTTCTCAGGGGGCCGAGCGGGGCCCGGGGAGCTGGGGGACATGTGTGAGCATGAGGCCTCCATCGACCTCTCCGCCTACATCGAGTCTGGGGAGGAGCAGCTCCTCTCCGACCTCTTCGCTGTGAAGCCAGCACCTGAGGCCCGAGGCCTTAAGGGACCCGGGACCCCCGCCTTCCCCCACTACCTGCCGCCTGACCCTCGGCCCTTCGCCTACCCCTCACACACCTTCGGCCCTGACAGGAAGGCCTTGGGGCCTGGCATCTACAGCAGCCCAGGGAGCTACGACCCCAGGGCTGTGGCCGTGAAGGAGGAGCCCCGGGGGCCAGAGGGCGGCCGAGGGGCCAGCCGCGGCGGCTATAATCCTCTGCAGTACCAAGTAGCACACTGCGGGCAGACGGCCATGCACCTGCCCCCGGCCCTGGCGGCACCCAGCCAGCCCCTGCGCGTCCTCAAGGTAAGAGCAGGTCAAATCTCGTCCCTGCCGCCCAGGGGCTGGAGGGGGGCCCCGCGCCGGTGGGGGGCTCCGCGCTCCCGCTTACGCTAACGAGTCCGTGTTTGGTGTTGCTCTGGGAGACCGACCCACCCCCAAACCCTCTGTGCTCACCACCCTCCACGACCCCTCCTTGCTTCTCTGTCAATTCCCTCTCATCCTGAACCCCACTATGGGGCTGGGATCCACGGTGTCCCACAGCCCGTGTGGCCAGCTGACCGGCCCAGACCTCAGGTCCCAGCAGCTTCTCTGCGGCCCATCGGCCCCTTCCTCTTGTTTCTCTGCCGCCCGCTTCTAGAAGAGGAAACGCCCGCAGGTCGTAGGACTAGAGACTCCAGGGAGATTGAGGGCAAGTGTCCTCAGACGGGTGTGGGAACGTGCAAGGGACTTTGGGTCAGAGCAGGGCACCCTCTGCACGCGGCAGGGCAATGGCCGGCTCTGGATCCCGGATCTCTTTGATGCCCGAGCGTGCTTCGGCCGGGGCCTCCACCCCGCTTCCTGGCCAGCCTTCACCTCTCGTCCCTCTGTGCCTCCCCCTCCAGGCCCCTGTGGCCGCCGCCGCACCCCCCTGCAGCCCCCTCCTCAAGGCGCCATCCCCAGCTGGCCCCTCACACAAAGGCAAGAAGGCGGTGAACAAGGACAGCCTGGAGTACCGGCTGCGGCGGGAGCGGAACAACATCGCCGTGCGCAAGAGCCGGGACAAGGCCAAGAGGCGCATCCTGGAGACGCAGCAGAAGGTGCTCGAGTACATGGCAGAGAACGAGCGCCTCCGCAGTCGTGTGGAGCAGCTGACCCAGGAGCTGGACACCCTTCGAAACCTCTTCCGCCAGATCCCCGAAGCCGCCAACCTCATCAAGGGCGTGGGGGCCTGCAGCTGAGCCCTGCTGGCAGACTGTGGCACCAGCCCCCCACCCCACCCCGGCCCAGCCTGACCCTGGGGATCCCTACCCTGCTGGGGCCCTAGAGCCGCTCACAGGCCAAGCCTGAGACAGAGACCACGGACAAATGGCAGCGGGCGGCGAGGGAGGAGGGCGGACCCCAGCATAATGAATCTGTGGCTGAATAAAATTGCACTATGACTCGGTAATGGGCCTGCACCCTGGGCCTGGGCGTGGGGGCGGGGGGGCGCGGTGCATGTGTGACACGGGGGCTTCATGGGCTGGGAATGCATGTTGCTGGCTCTTGGTTCCATGCCCAGATGGATATCCAAGAATATAGATACACTGCCCACAGCTCTCCCCCAACACACCACACGGCCAGGCTGGGTGTCTGTCTGTCACTCTACTCCTCTCTCCCCCTGCCCCCACCCCAGCCCGTTCTATTCTTCTGGATGATGAAGGCACCCCACCCCCGCAACCCCACTGGACCTGGAGCAGCCTCTGGATACTTCCCTAACAGAGTTCTGTGGCTTGTGGGGAGATCCCAGTGCCACCCAGTCCCTTATGCCTAGGCCTGCTGACCCCAGCACCTTGAAATATACGTCTGGGAGCTCCTGTCAGCTTCCAGATGGCTCTGCCATATTTAGGGTCCCCTAGCTCTGAATCCGGGACTCGACCCCTTCTCTCCAGTTCCACAACTTGAGCCCACCAGGCTGACATCCCCCCGTGGCTCCCACCCACTCCCTCATTGTCCCTCACTCCCTGGGACTCAGGTTCCCCATAGCACTAGAATCTGAGTGCTTGGGGGAGGACTCCGGTGGGAAAGGTCTCGAGACCTGTGTGAACAGGAGAAAGTTGATAATGAGGAAGACAACCCACCAATGCCAGTGAAACCCCTCGTGTGAAGCATTTTCCCTTTCATAGAACTCTAGCCCAAGAGCCTCCATCTGAATTTCCCCCCCGTTTTTTTTTACTAGCTGTGTGACCCAAACCAGTTACCTCTCTGTGTGCCTCAGTTTCCCCATCTGCACCATGGGGGTAGCATTAGGGACAACACCTCATGGTGTTGTTCTGTTCATAGACAAACATGGCCTGGCACATGGTAAGATGAATAGTCATTATTATTCCATTTTGCTAGAACTGAAAGGACCTTAGGGTCTCATCTAAACTTCTCACTTTGCAGGTGAGGAAACTGAGGCCTCGGGGGTGGGGAGGGAGTGCTTAGCCAGAGTCACACAATTGCTTAGAGGCAGAACCAAAAATAGCTCCAAAAAAATCACGGATCTCAAGAGGTGCTGGAGGAGACCTCAAGAGATCGTCTGGTGGGCTTTGGCCTCAGAAGAGCAAGATAGTGTGAGCCACATCTTACAGATAAAGCGGCTGAGGGCCACAGGGGATAAGAGACATTCTCCTGAAGCTCTCTCCGTCCCTTTGCTGTGTCAGCACATGGCACCTGTCTCTAGGCCATGCTCACACCCTCCCCACAAAGGCACACAGCGTAGGGCGGGCCTGCCGGTCCCATTCAGTAAGGAACCAGAGACATGAGACGCAGTGGGGGCCAGAGTCTCTCCTAAACCACCAGTGGTTTGTAGGCCCCTGCTGAGAAAGACCGAGTTAGATATCAAGGAATAACTTTCTGAGAGGGGGAAGACAGGATCCTCCCAGTCTCCTCTCTCTCTCTCTCCCACCCTTCCCCCCATTTCCACATCCCCAGCAGCAGAGACTTCCTACATCCTGGGCATCCGTGTGCACCATGCCTGCCTCACCCAGAACTCGGTCCCTCTCCTGCCTTTGCCTCTGTGTCCCTCAGGCACCCTCTCTGACCTCTGTCCCTGGATCCTCCTGCCCCAGATCCGGTCCGGGCAGATAGATTTGAACATCACCAGATGGTTTATTCCCACCCGAGTTGGTAAGGGGGAGGCGCCAGTATCCATGGATGCCCGGGAGAATCCCACACCTCCCTCCTAGCCCAGGGGGATGGGGTTGCATAAGGGGGGTTTGTACAGAACAGGGTAAGTGACTCAACCTCCGGATTTCCTCCTCTCAGCTCAAGACCACTGCCCCTTGACTTATTTTCAAGGTTCTGGGTGATGTGACCTTTGGTTGTTTCAGCATCAACCCCGAGTTGCTTTCCCACCGCTCAGAACTGAGTCTCCTCCCAGCCCCCCATTACCCTGCGGCTCCTCGGGGCAGAGGCCTGGCACCACGGCTGGAAAAGAGTCAAAGCCCCACTGTGAGAAAAGAGCACACCTGATCCCTGCATGAGCACAAGTGGCGAGCATGCCCCCAAATCTCTGGCAGATCACATCCCAGGGAGGAGACAGGTAGCCAGAGGTGGCACTTTCTGAATGAGGCTTTTAACCTGACCTCAGCTGGCATGGGCCAAAGTAACTTATTCAATAAGTATTTGTTGAGCATCTTTCCCGTGCCGGGCCCTTGCCAGGTGTTGAGAACACCGTGGTGACCAAGACAGACCCAGCTCTTAGCTGAATGGGTGGGAAGAAAAAGGCAACAAACAGGTGCACTGGGTGTCTCCCTTTGCCGTTCTAGATCCCCTCGACCCCCGGTCATCCGATTGTGCTCCAGGCACAGGGTAAAGTCGAGTGCTTATGCCCCAGCTCTCTCCCGTCCGGGACGGGCACCTTCCACTGCCCCCTCCCCCACGATGCCGCCCTTATGGTCTTGGGAGCAGTAATGGAGCCTGCTAGCTAGCCAGTTCCTGCATCATTCCTTGCAGCTTTCCCACAGTCCTGTTCCTTCACGCCTCTGCAAAGCACCTGCAGTAAATTCATTAATTAGCCATTCAGGGAAACCAAATAAACAAGCAGGAAGGGAGGTTATTTTAGCTAGGGTGGTCAAGGAAGGCTTCTCTGAGGAGGTGACATTGAAGTTAAAACCTAAAAAATTTCAAGGAGGAGACAGATGTGCCAAATTGGGGGGAAGGCCTAAGACGTCCAATGATCAAGAAAAAGAAAGGAAGCCAAGTGAGGCTGGCTGAATGGAACGGAAGAAGGAAGGGATAAGCAAGAAAACACCTTCCTCCATCTGGAATGGAATTGCCAAGAACTTTCCATTCCCTCTGCGGGAGAGCCCAGTCCCTAAGAAACTGATAGGGGAAAGAGAGCAAGCTTCCAGCACCCAAGCCCCTTCTCCTGCTCACCCCCACCCCCACAGCAGAGTTGCTGCAGGGAAAGAAGAGGCAGAAAGAAGGAGCCCCAAGGCGCTAGTCCTCAGGACACAGTGACTTTAAGAAACAAGCAAATCAAGGTCCAAACAGCACATACATGCATTTCCATTGCTTTAGACTCCACGGTGGGCTCAGGCCCACTTTTCCTTCAGGAACTGAGCGGGGGACAGGGATGGGAGTGCTGAGCTGAAAGTCAGGATCTCAGGCCTGGGGGAAGCGGCCAAGGAGAAGGAAGGCTGTTTGGTGATACCGGGAACAGAGAGGAAGCTGCCCAAGGTGAGCCTGCCAAGGTCAGTCCTGCAGTGGCTGCTTGTGAAAGCCGCTCCCCTGCTCAGTGCACACCTCCCCACCCCACCCCCCTCGGATTGCCACATGCCTGGGCCCCCAGGGCCCCCATCCCAGTGTTGCAAGATCCCGGTTGGGGTTGTGGGGGTGGAAAGGGGCCTCTTCACCTCCACCCCTACCCTGCGCCAGCCAGGGAGGGGGCTATGGGATGCAGTATGGGAGATGCTGAAGCAGTGATAGCCAGGGCTGGCTGAGGGCCTGGGTGCCTCCTCTCCAACAGGCCAGTCACTTCCTGTCACCCTCGCTGGCCCCCAGCAAGCACACCTCTCCTTTCAGCCTGTGCTGCTCCCAAGTGGGAATGCTCCAGCTTGGACAGGACTCCTGGCTGACCTCTGTCAGTGCAACTATAAGCAGGCCTGGCCCCAGAAAATCTTCATTGGAACAGGAGAAATTCCCTGAGGCTACCCCGCTAGAGACTGTGGTGGGTATTCTCGGCGGCAAATGGTTGCCACTGGCCGTCAGTTCTGACTTCCGGGATAGCGGAAGGGTCCTAGGAGTTGGGAAAAGGCAGGCTTCCTAACCAGGAGAGCCCCACCTACAGAGCTGTGGCCTCCCCTTTGGTTTTAGAAACAGAGATCTGAGGTAGGTAGAGGCAAGCCACCCACAGACTGGATCCCCCAAGCCCCCCAAGCCAGACTTCGCTGTGAGGCCCCAAACTGTCCAAACCTCTGTTGCCCCCCACACCTAGCACTGCTGCCCCCCATAGCCAGGCCATCCCACCCTGCTGCAATCGGGACGGTTTGCAAAACGCCTGCTGGCTCCCGCTTTGTCACCATCTGAGGTTAGGGCTGCGCTCAGGAGATAAGCCCAGGCCCCACCCGCCATCCAGAGTGAGCCGGCTGGCCTGCTGCAATCGGGACGGTTTGCAAAACCCCTGCTCACTCCAGCTCTGTCACCATCTGAGGTTAGGGCTGCGCCCCAAGATAAAGTCTAGCCCCGCCCACGGGCTGGGCTTCCAAACCTCTCAAGCAGCATGGCCAAGAGACAGAGCTCCTGGGAAGCCACTCAGGGTCTGGAAGCCTCACTCAGGCCCAGCACAGAGATGCCTCCGCCTGTGGTCCCCTCCCCGCTTTTCCCCTCCCCCCCAACCTCACCTCTGCGCACCCATCCTCATTACCACCCTCTCCCCACACTGGCCATCTGCTCTCCTCACCGTCTACCTTCCATCCCCACCCTCCCTCCCCACTCACGTCCCTCCTGTCTCCTCCCCACGCCCATTCATGTATTCATTTGCTCAAAAAATTCTCATAACACCTACTCCAGGCTGGACACTTTGACTGTTATAGAAGCTACAGGATAAACGAGGAGAGCAATCCCTGCCGTCGTGGGGCTCACAGATTTATGAGGGGGACAGACACACATAATACCACAAATAAACTGATCGTTCCAAATGGGCAGTGCTATGTGGCAAAAGTAAAGGGTGACCGGGACGGATGTTAACAAGGGCACCTGACTTAAAGGTGAAGGTCAGGCAAGGCTTCTTTGAGGAAGTAACATTCAGACATCTGAAAGGTGAGGAGTCAGACTGGCAAAGAGCAGAGGTTCCCAGCAGACCGAGAAGTATCTGCTAAGGCCCCAGGCAGGTCCTTCCTGGTCACTGACAGGCTGGGGGAGAGGCCAAGTCCGAGAGGTGCTGACAAGCACAGGGAGGTTGAGGCAGGTCGGTTCTGTCCAATGACTCTGTCTTCACAGGGACCGAGGTACTCAGTGCCAGCGACTGAGCAGGACGCTCTGAGGGGCGGGCGCACAGGTGCAAGACCCCAGGCGCCAAGCGGGAAGAGGACTGAGATTTCGGTCTGGAGAGAGCCCCCGTTGAAGTCAGTGATGACAACGGAGTGACCACAGGCTGTCCTCTGGGGTGACTGCCCTTGGTGGTCCTTAGCTGCTGGGGGCCGGTGTAGAGAAGACGGACGTTGGGAGGCAGGATGCACGGCACAGACAGCGAAGGGGAGTGGGGGGCACTTGCGAAGGAGGGATTTGGTGATGAGCCTGGAACCCCAGGTGGAAGAGGAAAGACAGGAAGGGCCAGCGGTTCTGCCACGAGCCCCTAGAAGAGCTGCAGTGAGCCCACTTGAGCAAACAAACTGTAAGGAAAGGAGATCTTATCAGAGAGTGTGATGTTCGATTCAGTTATTTCATAGGTGCTGCAGTTTCTGGTGATGATAAGGCTCCTGGGAGTGGCTTGCTGAGGTGGAATGGAGAATGTTCGAGATGGGCGAGTGAAGGAACCGAGGGGTCAGTGTGCTGGATGGAGCATGCGCACGGACGATGACACCACCAAGACATGCCTGCTCATCCCCACCCTCTTCCACACCCCGTCCTTGTCCTAGCTGGGCCCCACTTCCTCCCCTTCCTCCTCAGCCCCCTCCCTCCCAATGCCTCATTTCCTCCCCCTGCACCCTCCTCTCCCCCTCAGCCCCTCCTGTCCTCCTCACCTTCTGCTCGGCGGTCGGCCCCGCCCTCTGCCCCGCCTCATGCTCTCCCTACCCTTCTTCCCTCCTGTCTCCACCTGGTCCCCCCGCCCCCCTCTTTCTCATCCTGCTCCTCTGACCCATCGGTTGTACTTTTACTCGCCACGCTGTGCACTCGAGAACACGAGAGCGTGGTGGCTTAAGCCCCACATTCACCACCGACCCACGCTGCCTAATTTTGCTGTGCCTCGGTTGTAAATTGGGCTAGTTATAATCTATCCTACCCTGGAAGGTTGCCAAAAAGAATACATGATTCTAAAGCGCTCACAAGACGTCTGGGCACAAAGGGGATGCTCAGATAACTGTTATTCTCACCCTCTCTCCTTACCTACCTCCTCTCTTTTCTCCCAGCCACCTTCCCACCTGCATTATCCCTCTGCGCCTACTTGGCACCTCTTCAAAGAGGCACCGGCGAATCAGACTCAGCCCCTGCCCACAGTCTAGCAGGGCAACAAGCACAAAAATAAATGTCAGGAGACTATAATAAGCGCTACTTGAAAGATGTGAAAGAATGTGCGAGGCAAACCACCTCTGCCCCGGGGGAGTAAAGGAAAAAAAATCTCAGCAGGCGGAGACCCTCTCAGCTGGCTCTGGAAAGACGAGGAAGAATTTGCCAGGCAGAAGCAGGACAGCGGTATTTCAGCAGAAGAAACACGAGGTGTTTCTTGAGCTGTTTCTGCTGGAAGGTACAAAGTTCTGCACGCATGTGTGAAGCTCGGAAGAACCCCTGCCCTGGCAGGGGCGCACCCTCCTCGACGCGGCCACAAGAGGGCAGCAAAGCACTAGGAGTGACTGCTGCGGGGCGGGGAAACCTGAGGAGAGCCACACAGACCTTGACCCCCTTGGGCCAATAGTGACAGAGAGGGTTTTCCGCCCAACCAGGAAAAGGAGGGCGTCTGACACCTGGATAATAAGGTTCGTCTTAGAAAAAGAACAAGAGGGGCGCCTGGGTGGCTCAGTTGGTTGGGCGACTGCCTTCGGCTCGGGTCATGATCCCGGCATCGGGTTCCCTGCTCGGCGGGAAGCCTGCTTCTCCCTCTCCCACTCCCCCTGCTTGTGTTCCCTCTCTCGCTGTGTCTCTCTCTGTATTTGACAGAGAGGGAACACAAGCAAGGGGAGTGGAAGAGGGAGAAGCAGGCTCCCCAGGAAGTGGGGAGCCCGATGTGGGGCTCGTGGGGCTCAATCCCAGGACACTGGGACCATGACCAGAGCTAAAGGCAGACGCTCAACAACTGAGCCACCCAGGCGCCCCATAAATCTTTTTTTTTTTTTTTAAGTAGGCTCCAAGCCCAGCATGGAGCCCCATGTGGGGCTTGAGCTCACGACCCTAACACCTAACCGACTGAACCTCCCAGGTGCCCTTTAAAAAGTCTTTGCTTTCTCCTCAAAGCAACCTTGCCAGGGAAGTACAATCATCCCCCTTTTGCAAATGGGAACCTTGAGGCATTGGGCCAAAGTCACCTGGGTGGAAATCGGCAGAGTTGGTTGGGCTCCAGCGTTTGGCTGCCTCCCTTGTAACTAGTCGTTCCAGCCACAGGTCTGGTATGTCCAAGGATAAAATCCAGCCTCCCCGGGAAGTCAGCAGCCCTTCTGTAAATTCTTGTCCTGTCTGTAACTAATTAGCTGTGTTGCTTTACGTCACTTCACCCCTGACCTCTTTCTTCAAAAGTTACGCAATGGGGTTAGCTTCCATTCCTTCATCCACAAACTGATGACTAGGCCCTGGGGACTGTCGTGAGCGCTGTGGCTACCAAGCCAGGCAGGAGGCAGGCTTACCTTGACAGAGTGCAGGACGGCCAGGGAGAGCAGCTAAGCCAGGGATGATTGCTGGAGAGGCCCCTCCTGTGAAGTGGGCTCCCTCCCCTCTGGCAAGTGTGGAATTTGGGCAGAAGGTGTTAAGTAAGAAAGGCTTCCCAGCATAATTAGAGGGCAGGTAGGAATTGGCCAGGCAGGCAGGGAAGGGAGGGGTATCCAGGCAGGGGAAACAGGATGTGAAAGCACAGCGTGAGCAGAGAAAACAGGGAGTTCCGAGAGTTGGGTGAGAACCTCTTTGAACATATTCTATTAATGTCCATTTTAAGAGGTGACTTTCCCTTCCAGCATGCCCATACGTGGCTCCGTGAAGCCTCACAGAACTAACGTGACAGCCTGTCCTAGGAGGTGTCAGTCAGCCAACGTGTATTTGCTGAGCACCTACTAAGCGCCCTACACAGATGGGGGAGGTGCCTGAAAGCCTTGCAGTTTCCTTAGAGTCCGCCCAGGTCTGATAGTGGGGCCAGGGACATGCAGAAGCCTCGTTTGCCCATCTCCAGTGAGGTAAGTAGGCATCTGTGAAGCACAGAGTGTCCCCACAAACAGCATTATGTTAACACCAATTTTTTAGTTCTGGGAAGGTTCCAAGGTCGTCTGCTCAGAAAGACAGGAATGGGGATGAAAGATGAAAGAGGGTTAGGAGAGATTCCTGAATGAGGCAGGCTCCTCTCTGGAAAGATCAGTTGAGGCCTTCCTAGTAACACGGCCTCCTCCAACCCCCCACCATGACACACACACACACAGCTCCCCACCTCTGGCACCCCCAGGAAGCAGCAGCTTTGGCCCCTGTGGTTCACATCCAACCTCCTGGTGGGAACTGTAGATTTAGTCAACAACACTCAAATCTTGGAAAAATAAGCAAGAGAGGTGGAGATGGTATGGAGAGAGAGAGTAGAAAGAGGAAAGCCAGAAGTGAGTGAGGCAGGGAAGAGGGGAGCCCAAGACAGGACCCAGGGCAGGTTAGGGAGAAACACTTGCAGGATGTTTCTCCTACCGCTGCTCCTGCTAAGGACTGCCGCGAGCAGATGCCTGCATGAGGAGACCCAGAAGTCTGTGACCCTTCTCCGGCCCCATCTCTCCCAACTTGCCCCCAACTTCCGCTCTTCCACCCTCACCCTGCCTGGCTCCCGTGACCCTCAACCCCTGAGAATCCGAACCTGCTATATCAGAGACCCTGTATCAGATGGAGCTTGGGATCCTGAGGGAGCCAGGATGAGAGGGGGACCCGGAGCCCTGGCCCTGGCCGCAGCCAGACAGGCTGCTCAGCAACTCCAGGGGATCCTCGCAGGTGAGTAGGGGAACAGAAGGAGGCAGGGAGGGCTGAGGAGCAGAGGGCTAGGGAGGAAGACAACCAGAGAAAAGGAACTCCAACATGTTGGGGTGAAATTGACCGCTCATCTTTTTAAGTCCCTCCAGTGCAAGGCCCCCTGCTTCTGAGTCGAGACCCCGCACAGTACTGCCATGCTGTCTGGGGGGACCCAGACACGCCAAACTACCACAGGTGAGTTCATGTCGTTGAGAATGTATATACTACCTCTTCAGAGGTACCCAGAAATGTCTCCAGCTCACCTACAGATATCCATTCTTGGCAGATGCAGCCTCTTGAACCCAGGGTACAAAGGAGAGAGTTGCCTGGGGGCAAAGGTGAGAACAATCGCTCAGATTTGGGAATCTGAAGATCTCTAGCCTGCCTAGACTTCTCCAAGCCCATTAGCACCAAAATTACTTAATGTGCTTTCTAACAAATGTAGATTCCTGAGACCCTTCTCCCCCTGGCATGTTATTAAATCAGAGACCTGGGCGGGGGGGAGGGGTGGCAGGAGTCCCTATTCTGATAAAGACTGTCCACTCCTCACTCCCAGTACCCAGTTTCCTACTGTCTTCATCTGCTAAGCTAGATGCTGCATTTCACCCCTGGCCAGATCCCTGATGCCCATCTCCGTGGTTATGCATTGTGGCCAGAGCAGGGTCCCCCACAACTGGTCCAGCCAGATGGGCCCGGGGTCCAAGACACTGATTTTCTCCTATATGTGTGGGTGGCCCACACTTCCAAGTGCCATGGAGAGGTGAGACCCAAATCAAATCCCTTTCCCTGCCTTTCTTAAATATCATGGGAAGGGGGAGGGAGCACAAAGGCAGTTTTTACTAAATTGTGCTTATTCGAGGTGACTCGGTCATGTTGATGAAGTTTGGGTGCGAGCTAAGCCCTTTCTTTTTTTTTTTTTAAGGTTAATTTTGTTTTTCGGGAGATAGAGAGGGGGAGCCTGTGTGCACTTGCCCACACAAGAAGGGGGAGGGGCAGAGGGAGAGGGAGAAGCTGACTCCCTGCTGAGCAGGGAGCCTGATGCGGGACTTGATCCCAGGACCCTGGGATCATGACCTGAGCCGAAAGCAGACGCTTAACCAGCTGAGCCACCCAGGCGCCAGGAGCTAAGCCCTTTCAAACCATCCCTTGGTACTGAGTTCCCTGGGTGTCTATTTTCAGGAAGATTTTCTCTGTGTTCCCTCACTTCCCTGCTTCCCTCCTCTACCTTGTCCTGGCCCATCCATAGCCCTCTGTCATGGCCTATGCTGCCTGCTGCCATCTGGACTCGGAAGACAGACCCCTTGCTGGGACCATCGTCTACTGTGCCCAGCATCTCACCAGCCCCAGCCTCAGCCACAGTGACATCGTCACGGTGACTACTACATGATGAGTAGGAAGGCGCAAACAGGTTGGGGAGAGGGGGCAGGTCACTCAGCTTCCCATGAAGTGGAAGAATCTACTAAGGATGGGGGACAAGATGTCTCAACTCTAGGAAGAGCTGATTGGGCAGAGTGGGCTATAGAGTGGCGGGTCAACCTGCTCCGTTCCCCCGTCCCCCTCACCCTGCGGTCATTTGTCCTTAGGTCACACTCCATGAATTGCTCCATGCTCTGGGTTTCTCTGGACAGCTCTTCAAGAAGTGGCGGGATTGCCCCTCAGGACCCAGTGGTAAATGGGAGGAATGAGGGCGAGCTTTCCCACGACGTCAACAAGAGGGGATCACCACCACCCCACCAACTCCTTCCTTCCAGTTCTGCTCCCCCCTTCCTAAGTGTTCCTTTCCTCATATTGCCTTCTTCCCCTTCTGTGCTCAGCTAGAGAGGACTGTTCAACAAGGCAACAAGTGACAAGGCGAGATGAGTGGGGACAGCTGCTTCTCACCACCCCAACTGTTAGCCACAGCCTGGCCAGACACTTGGGAGTGCCAGGGGCTTCACCCGGTGTTCCCTTGGAAGAAGAGGTGGGAACGGGAGCACCTGGCGGAGCTGGAAGGAAGAGGGGGCGGTCGGGTGGCAACCAGCTCCCTCCTCCCTAGGGCCCTTCGTCTTCGCACTGGGAGGCCCGACTGCTCCAGGGTTCTATAATGACTGCTACCTTCGATGGTGCCCGGCGCACTCGACTCGATCCCATCACTCTTGCTGCCTTCAAAGATTCGGGCTGGTACCGAGTCAATCACAGCGCTGCAGAGGGGCTGCTGTGGGGCCGGGGTAAGAACAGGGGAGGATGGCAGAGGGGCCCTCACGACCCGAGTCAGCGTGCGGGCAGTGAGAGGCTGGAAGGGATTTTCTGCTGCTGAGGTGGAACCGAAGCCGTGAGCACAGCAGGCGCTGAGGGATGCTTAGCATTTTGTTTGTTCGGAGGGCTCTTTCTCTTCCTGTCTCTCCAGCAGGATCTGGCCCGGAATTTGGCCTGGTGACTACGTGTGGGGCTGGCTCCTCAGACTTCTTCTGCACTGGCAGGTATGTGTGCTGCGTGGTTGAGGGGCTGTACGGCCATCGGGGACCCTAGTGGTCAGGTGCCATCCCTTCCACACAGCGGACTGGGCTGCCACTACCTGCATCTAGACAAGGGAAGCTGTTCCTCGGACCCCGCGCTGGAAGGCTGCCGCATGTACAAGCCCTTGGCCAATGGGGTGAGACAACTAGAGAGAACAGAATGAAACAGACAGGCCCCGAGCGGAGTCAACGTCTAAGACATCTCGGCAAACACTTTTCTGCCTCCTGCTCTGCCTTTCAGAGCGAATGCTGGAAGAAGGAAAATGGGTTCCCACCTGGGGCAGAGAACCCCCACGGGGAAATTTACCATTCCCAGAGTCGTTGCTTCCTTGCCAACCTCACTTCACAACTGCTCCGTGAGGACAAGACCGGGCATCCCTCTGAGATCCCACACCCGAAGGAAGCAGAGCTCACTGGCCGCTGCTACTTACATCAATGCACAGAGAGAGGAGCATACAAGGTGCAGGCGCAGGGGTCACCCTGGGCCCCATGCCTTCCTGGAAAGGCCATTCAGGTGGGTATCATAAGTGAAAAGCCATATAGCGCATTGGCGAAAAGGGAGTTTAAAAGTGCTTGGAATAGTAGTACTATTCAACATATTTAGATGTTCATTCATTTTTTACTAAGTACCCATTGAGTCCATGACCCCGATCTAGATTGTACTTTTTCCTTAGAAGGAGGGCTTGAGCAAGCAATTGAGGTCCTAACTACACCCTGCTATGTATTTCCTTGCAGATACCTGGGTACTCAGGTCTTCTCTTCTGTCCCCGGGGTCGGCTGTGTCAAACTAACGAAGTTACCAATGCTGTTACTTCCCCACTTGTGAGTCTTCCACCCCAAGACCTGTCATTCCAGCTGTCTTTACAATTAGCTGGGCCCCCAGGCCACTCGGTGGGGAAGGAAGAGCTGGACGGGCTGACTGAAGCGGTACTCCAGGCTCTGGTGAGCAGAGGCAGCCCCAGCAGGTAAAAGGGCACTTCAGGCTGAGGATTTCTCCAGGGGGCCAGGGGAACAGCTTAAGTGGGTTACTTCACAACTCTCCTCTGAAGACTTTGTCCCACTCCTAAGCCTGTACCTGCTTCAGGAGATAAGACTCTTCCAGGGACTCGACCTCCCTTAAGAGATCCAAATGTCCCTATAGGTGCTATTTCCACAGCCCCTCCACTACCACTAGTCTGGTGTTCACTGTGTACATGGGCAAGTCCCCTGGCTGCCAAGGGCCTTCAGTTGGTATGCTGCACAGGGCCCTGACCCTGACTCTCCAGAAGAAGCCCCTAGAAGTACATTTTGGAGGAGCCAGCTTTACCACAGGACACACCAAGTAAGATAATATTCCAAGTGGTTTTCTTTCAAATTCCTGGAGTCCAGATGTTTGAAATTGCATTAAGTACTCACTCATATGTAGGTCCTAGACAGGGTTATTAATTTCAGAAAACAACTCATATGATCACGTCAGGTCTGTCACTACGGGACACCTTTCCCTCCATAATAAGGGGGTTCTCCATCTCTAGGACATACGGACCCCAGTCCTCTTCCTCCCTTATGTACCAACGGGGCACCATGTCCAGTTTCTCAAACACCATAGTCTAACTCTTCCCTTAAACCATTTCCTTCACTGCCAAGTTAGGTCTCCTTCCAACAACTTAGGTTGCTGGGAGACTCAGATCTTGGTCTTTTTCCTACTTTCAGGTTCTATATTCCTCTGATTTCCTGTGTAGCTTACTGATTGGATGAGGCAGGGTTTTGTGAGCTCTGTGTATTAGGATAAAGGTGAAGCCCTTCACCTCCTAAGCCTAGGCATTATACCAAGCCAAATGTTACCTCTGTGTTCCTAGGTTGCTGGTTACCTTGGACCGTAATCCCTTTGTGACCCATCTAGCACTGTCCACAGGACTCTGCCTAACACTGCTTATTCTGGTGGGTGCACTGGGAACCGTGGCCTATCAGAAACGAGCTACTCTTCGGGTGGCACCATCTGCCCCTCACCATTCACCAGAGCTCCAAGACACAAGGGGCCCAGCTGGGGGAATAAGGGAGGTGTGATGTTACCCACAGCATGACAGGGTAGACAGGGCAGATTATTTCTTGGAAGACAACCGGATGGCCAAGTGTACATTTCAGTTCTACTTTTCTCAGAATGCCTCTTCCTCTACGTATCACCTCCATACTAGCCTTGTAATGAAAAAAAGCAAGAGACATGGTTCTGAAGATTCATTCTTTATTTTGATACAAAAAATAAACCCTTCAACCTATAGAGAGTGTCACTTGTTTTAATATCACAAGCAACCTTACAGAATAGGAATCTGTTACCAGATTCCTGCTCCAAGAATATCACGTATGCTTTAGGAAAAGTCATTGCTATTTGGATTCAAACAAACATCAGTGTGAAAGGAGTAACTAATTATCTCCTTCTCCTGATTTTTCCATAATTTTACAAAATCATCGCTAACAAAGCCAATAGTTGGGATGTCACATAATTATGCCAGGATCTGGTAAGGGCAGTGAAACCAGCCATGTGAATCCAGTTAAACTATAGAAACATGACCTTTTATTGTCCTTCTCTCCTGTTTCTGGAGTAGGAAGGCTCTACTTTATAGCCCCATGGGCCAGCAATATACTTGAGTTATAATGTATAGGTTCCTTCTGGTTATACTTGCAGAAGAAGCCACAGAATTCTTGAGGGTCTGACATGTAGAAGGAGCAAGCTAGGAGGCAGACTGCTGATCTGGATTTACTTAGATGGAAAACATTTATGCGAGCAATCCAGCTGACAGGCTGTTAACGTTGAAATAACCAAGCCTTGGGGCGCCTGGGTGGCTCAGTCGGCTAAGCATCCAACTCTTGATTTCGGCTCAGGCCATGATCTCAGGGTTGTGAGATCGAGCCCCACGTCGGGCTCGGTGATGGGCATGGAGCCTGCTTAAGATTCTCTCTCTCCCTCTCCCTCTCCCTCTGCCCCTCCCCACCCCCAAAGAAATAATCAAGCCTGTACTGGTCAACAAGTTCAGTCAGCTGATGAGGATACCATCCCTAGACCTTTAAGTGACACATTTGAAGTTCTCACAGTAAAGTTGCAACTCCATCAGCTGTGATTATCTTCTTTGTAATGCCCATCAGTCTTTACCAGCCGTAGCAGCCACTGCCTGGTAAAACTTTGCCACGAAGTCTGGCTCACTGACCTCCAGCTGCCTGACAAATTCATTGCGCTCTTGCTCAGCCCAACCTCGAAACCACTGATCCCAAAGACGTAGCTGGCACTCAAAGATACAAGGTGGTCGGTTTGCTCCAGAAACACTAAGCTGCTCCAGCCCTTCCAGCAGTGGCTGTAATTTTCCTGGCACTGCCTTAGCTACCAGGTCCTGTAGGAAACGTTCACGCTGCGGACTTGACCAACTGGCAAACCAGTGAAGAATACACTTCATCTCCTGGGAAGTGATGTAAGACATTGGGGGAGGGGAAGAGTTGGTAATACTGTCTGGTACTGAGGGTAAGGGAGAAGGGAAGGAGAGTGGCATCGAAGAGGAAGATGATTCCAGTGGCATCCTGAAACATAAAAGCACTGTTATATACTCTCTAGATAGAGTAACCAAAATACAACTTCCCAACAAGGAATCTTATCACAATCAGCATCTACAGATAAAATTACTTTTCAACAATTCAGTTTACAAGAAAACAATAGGGTACTTCATATAGGTTATTATCCAATCACCTTAGAGAAGGTAACTCAAGACTAACTTTGTTTCATACTTGCCAACCTTCCTGTTTTTCAAACTCATCACCCTCCCCAACCACTGCTTCTCTCCATTATTCTCATAAAAAAACCTAAAAATAACCAACGTATTTCTTGCTCATTCTCTGTGGCCTACTTTTATGTTCCAGGGTGAGTAAAGAAAAAATGATTAAATGTTGGTGCATCTCATCTTCCTTGAAATGAAAAAAGGTACACATTTTTTAATCTAGTACATGCAGCTGATCTGGGCTTAGATGCTAATCATTCCAGAGCTATCAACAGTGAGAAAAGAAAAAAAATTTAAAAAAATCATATATGAAAGAGCTGCCTTTGTAATGTGCATATAGCCTCTGAAATATGCCCAGAACTTCTTAACATCCATTACTTCCTTATATTTCCAGTAAAGCACCAGGAAAAATTGAAAAGCAGAGGGTGCCTCACCCAAAGTAAGATAACACAGTAAGAAAAAATAGACGCCACCCGTTTATTCAAGACTGAACAAAGTCGGGGAGCCTGGTGGCTCAGTCATTAGGTGTCTGCCTTCGGCTCACGTCATGATCCCAGAGTCCTGGGATCGAGTCCCGTATGGGGCTCCCTGCTCGGCGGGGAGCCTGCTTCTCCCTCTTCCACTACCCCCTGCTTGTGTTCCCTCTCTCACTCTCTGTCAAATAAAATAAAATCTTTAAAAAAAAAAAAAAAGACTGAAAAAAGTCTAGTCGGTTTGGTGGCTTAGGAGTGTAACGTGTTACACTGCTGTAAATGTATGACAATTGATGTCTTTGCACATTTATCGATGCCCTGCCATTGATTTGCATCAGTAATGCAAATAGGTCAGTTGACTTGAATAGATTTCAAGTTCCACAGTTTGAATTTCCCTTTTTTTTTTTTTTTAAGATTTTATTTATTTATTTGACAGAGAGAGAGGCAGCGAGAGCAGGAACACAAGCAGGGGGAGTGGGAGAGGGGGAAGCAGGCTTCCCGCCGGGCAGGGAGCCCGATGTGGGGCTCGATCCCAGGACGCTGGGATCATGACCGGAGCCGAAGGTAGACGCTTAACGACTCAAGCCACCCAGGCGCCCCCACAGTTTGAATTTCTAACAATGAAAACCTTAAAACTACTTATCAATGACCTATTTTACTGTTTTGCGTTCCTTCCGCTGCAAGTTGGGTTTGTAGTGACAAAGAAAGGAATCCCTAAGCAATCAACATCAGTTCAGTACCCCAACAGTCCAAGGAGATTGCCTTTTTCACAGCAATTCCTCCTAAGGAACTTTATTCTCTCACTCGGGTAAGGCAAAACTTTCTCCGAGTCTTGCCTCCACAGCAAACTCAAGTTCAACGATCATGAATTAGTTCACAGTCTGGGCCCCAAGGCACGGTGCTGCCACTTGCCCACTTTGGAGGCCACGAGCCTGGCATTCCAAGGACCCAAAGAGCAACGTGGTCTTAGATGGGAGTGGCGGGGATTCAGAGATTGGGAGGCGGCAGCTGTATCGGTAGCAGGGCGGGAAGTGTGCCCCACTAGGGTTACCCGCAAACACCGAGTCTAACCCGGTCCAGAGAAGGACTTCTACCCCGCTTACCTCTCCTCTCCTCTCACAGGGCACCCGAAGACCGTCACAAAAGTGCTTAAATTCCACCAGGCGCCGCCGCTTCCATGTTTCCTGAAAACCCTAACCAGGGCCAGCCCGGCAGCCCACGCACTTCCGGTCCCGGACCAGCCCCAAACACCCAAGCGCCTCAGCGCTTCAGCCTTAGGTTCGGAGATAGCCGAGTAACTCCGATTTTGGTTATGCCAGAGTCGAGGGCTTCCGAGTACATTCGATTCAAAGCCTCGGTGAGACGAAAATAACCGAGCTCTGAAAGCAGAGCGAGGGAGGGGGAAGCGGCTGAGAGGAGGGAAAGAACTGATTGGTGCCGATGTGGAGACGGAAATACACGAGCAGTTCCGGAGGAACCCGGGGAGTTCTGAGTGGTAATCGAGGGGTTGACTATAGCAGTGGGCGGGGTCAGCTCGGTACGTTCGAAGGGCGTTGGCGGAAATTACCGAAGATGCCCGAAGCCGTCGGGACGGACCCGAGTACCTCACGCAAGATGGCGGAGCTGGAGGAGGTGACTCTGGACGGGAAGCCTCTTCAGGCGCTGCGGGTGACCGACCTGAAGGCCGCACTGGAGCAGCGAGGCCTAGCGAAGAGCGGGCAGAAGAGTGCTCTGGTCAAGCGGCTCAAAGGGGTGAGAAGTCGGCGTTGCCGGGGTGTCGGAGGGGAGCGGACCCGGTAGAGACGAGTCTCTGCCGCGGCGCAGGCGCAGTGTCCGGGCTCCGCGAGAGCTCGCTCAGGCCGCCAGCGCGAGCCTCCGGATCCGCGCGCACGGTAGTTGGTGAGGCTCGCGCTGGAATAGAGATAGCGCCGGTTCCCGCCTTAACGGCAGCGGCGCGAGCCCAAAATGGGAGGGTGCGCGCTACTCTCCCGGAGTGTCTTAAGCTCCTTCCTCCTTCCCCCACCCCCTCCTTGTTTGTGTCTGTGGTCTCGGCGCATGCGCTGCAGAAGGAGTTAAATCCCACTACTACCACCGGCGTTGCTGGCCTGAGGGGGGCGAATTGGGCTGGGTCGGAGTTAGGGGTATAGTTGGGCGGAGGGGTTAATGGGGTTGGTGTCGGTGTTGGTGTCCGGAAGAATAGGATTGGGATAGAGTAAAATGTCTACCTGATTAGATTAGGAGGTGAGATGAAGAGAAATCTTGATTTGAAGGGACTCGGTTATAGAGGGGTGTATAATTTATAGGGCATCCAGAAGCAATTTGGGCGGATAAGAGTTTGGTGAATATTGGTGAGAGAGGTGGGGCAGGTTGATATATGTTGGGGGTTTTGAATCGATTTGAGTAGCTTAGGGTGGGATCGTCATGAGGTGGGTGGATTTGTGTGTATAGATTTGGTGTAAATGGAGGGAAGATGAGGATGTCTTGGTTTTAATTGGGGTTAATTAGGATACATGGCCTGTAGTGCAGATTAGGGCTGGGTTGGCTCAAGGGTTAAATTGACAGACCGTTGCCTCTACAGAAGCTGACGGTTCTGTGTGTGGATTGGGTCAGCCATAGCTTAGAGTCTGTGGTCATTTTGCTCTATAGCCCCTTTTTTGAAATTTTTATAGTTGATAAATCTAGGTGCCACTCTGTTGGAAACAATACAAGTTCACTCAAGTAGATCTTGTCCTGGGTAACTGACCAGGTAATTCAGTCAGGCCAAAACCAGCAGCCCCCTGTTGGTTTCCTGTATTTGAAGCTGACTTGAAGTCATTTTACCTGCACGACCAGATTTAGAAGGGGCATTAGTCAGAAGTGCAGAAGATAATAGGGACTGTAGTACAGGTTCTGTCACTGTCACTGATTTTATTACATAGCCAGGTCATTGATTTTCTCCATGTGCCTGCATTTTACATTTGTATTTTGGAGAGCAGTAACAATGGCTACTTTTAAGGGTCTTCTGAAGATGAATGAGAGTTAGTAAAAGGCTTTTAGGTCCCTGGAAAAGGAGTACAGGTTAAGTGTGTATGGTTAGTCATTGCATTCACTGAAGAGATTGGGGAGGGCTGGGGGTTTATTCCCTTAGATTCTGACTTTTGCCCTTCTCTGTACCAGGCTCTAATGCTAGAAAATTTACAGAAACACTCAACACCCCATGCTGCATTCCAGCCAAATTCCCAGGTAAGAAAAAAGGTTCATTAGATAGGGTGGGCTCTTTGAATGCACAGACATATGGAAGGACATAATGATGTATACTTGATGCTTAATTCCTCACCAGTATTTTTCTAAGTTCCCTGGGTTGGAAATTTCCTCATACCGGGACGGTTGAGCTCTAATAAAGAATTCAAGAACCGAATTAGAAGAGCTATTAGTTAATTTCTGATACTTACAATGGTATGTGCAGAAAGATGTGGCTCCAATTGATTAAGCGTAGTACAAGAATATGAAGTCATTTACTTGCCATTCATTTGGGGAAAGTAGTTGATGTCTTTGAATGTAGATATGAAGTAGACAATCAGTAGGGCAGTGTAAGAAAATACTTGCTGATCAAGAATAACTCTTGTGTTGGGCGCCTGGGTGGCTCAGTTGGTTAAGCAACTGCCTTCGGCTCAGGTCATGATCCTGGAGTCCCAGCATCGAGTCCCGCATCGGGCTCCCTGCTCAGCAGGGAGTCTGCTTCTCCCTCTGACCCTCTTCCCTCTCGTGCTCTCTCTCATGCTCTCTCTCTCTCTCTCTCTCTCTCAAATAAATAAATAAAATCTTTAAAAAAAAAAAAAAGAATAACTCTTGTGTTGAAATAGATTTTTCCAAGAATCCAATCCTGTGGAAATTATCCACCCTCACTAGTGTTAATGCTAACTATGCACTTACTCCTAAATATCATTAGGAAATTTAACCTTTGGAGGCCCTGCATTCCTAAGTTCCAATGTATAATATGAGAAAAGTTTGGACTATATCCATAGTTTTATAACTGCTCTGCTTTGGTTTTGTAGAGCTGCTTTTGGGGGCTTCCTGGGAAATATAACCTTCTTCCCAAGTGAGCAGGGGTTCACACTCCCCTCTTAATTAGATCTACTTTTATCTTGTATATTGAGTTTCAGTATAAGATAATCTTTAGAAGAAATCATTCCACAGTTTAAAAAAATAAGATTTTTAGACTTTGTGATCTCATAAGATTCTTTTCAGGTCTTAAAATCCCCTCATTATAGCATGTTATATACGTAAAGGAAAAATCCAGGTCTTCGTTAGTGCAATGTTGTGTGGCTCTGGTACTAGATGAAGTCCCAAGATACTGTGGAAAAACAAGAGAGCCTTCCTACTCCCTGGTTACCACTTCATTAAGCTATATCATAACCTAGACAGTTTACAGATGTTAAATATAAGCTTAAGAAACTGCGTAAGTTAATCAGTCTGTGTTTATATTCCTTTCATTCATTGCATTTTAGTCTTTTAAGCTTTGCTTTTATTAACCTAGGATTTTTGCAGCAAATGTATATGCTCTCTAATACATGCAACCCACACTTCATCAATGTCCGTTGAGTACCAAGATACTCATCTGTATTTTAGGTGAAGATAAACATTTACCATGCTTAGGAAAGATGACTAAAAACATAAACGATATTTATTCAGATTTTTTTCATTTTTTTGGAGTTCTAGTAGGACTTGCTAAGCAAGAAGGTTCTGGGAGAAGGACTTGCAAAGAGAAAACTGAAGGACAGAAGAGTGCTGTGGGAGTCTGTGTTGCAAGAAAAATGGGAAAAGGGATTAAGCTCCTGGATTTTAAATAGTGTTACCAAGGATTTCTTCCCACCCGAAGAAAATGGAATTAAAACTCTGTCTAAATGCTGAACAGACATCCCTTTTCTTAATCTTTTGCTTTCATACTTTAAGTACTGTTATTTGAATTTTGGAGATGTTTGACAAAATGATTCCTGGATAGGTAGAGATTGACCTTTTTTATCAAAAAAAAAAAAAAATGACCTAGTATGAACTAGTATTATTTCTTTTCAGTTCTTGTTATTATGTAAAGGAAAATTTAGATTGTATTTAGATAATATTTAAGATTAAAATTTTAGATTAAAAGGCATAATTTTACAGGAGTTTTGATTTTAAGCCATTTGGGCATTGCTGGTTGGGAACTGAATTAAAATTTAAGAAATTATGTGCAGTTCTTTTGGCCATCTTTTATGAATCATAGCGTTCTTTATTTTGGTCCTCAATAAGAGTAGCTTAGAAGAGGGCCTTCCAACATTTTGATTATCTTTCTTGGACTCAAATATAAGGAGGAGAACTTTGCTCCATTGAATTTTCTTCTCTGTGTTTTCCTGGTTTGCTTTCCTTGACTTTTCTTTTTTCCATGTCTTCTACACAGATTGGCGAGGAAATGAGCCAGAACAGTTTCATAAAGCAGTATCTGGAAAAGCAGCAGGAGCTACTTAGGCAGCGTCTGGAACGTGAAGCCCGAGAAGCTGCAGAACTTGAAGGTAAGCCCAGACTGTCACAAGGAGTTTTTCATTCTTACTCCTGTCACTGAGTAGATAGGCCTGTTTAACTAGGCAATTTCAGGAATGAGGCTGAAACGGCTACTTGCTTTGGTAGTTAAGCCAAGTGAGTAGTTTGTTTACCTTTTGTCAGGGAAGAAAACACTTAATTTACCTGTTAGAAGAGGATTCCTGCCAAGAGGAAGAATTAAAAGTAAATTAAGCTACCCTTTAAATGAGGTAGATCTTAATCCCAGGGAGTTTTTCTCTATGTACTGTGCTCTTTTTAGTATATACTCTGTGTCCCGTGACTTTGCCTGATCTCCTTCACTCCTCTACATATTCCCACATGCTTAGCCCTTCACTCCCTCCCTGCCCCGACCCAATCTGTACTTTGCAGAAGCTTCAGCTGAGTCGGAGGACGAGATGATCCATCCTGAGGGAGTGGCTTCCCTGCTGCCTCCTGACTTTCAGAGCAGCCTGGAGAGACCAGAGCTGGAGCTCAGCAGACATTCGCCCAGTACGTATCTCCCTCCCCACTGCGCTGTTTTGTCAATCCTGCGTAGTTGGTGGGGGGAGGTAGTTAGGCCTCCATTCATGCTAAGCCTCCATTAGAGTCCCAGGGAAATTCTGTGACATTGATACTTCACATCTGTTTGTCATGGGAATTATGTCCTTTTGGAAGTCTGCTTTCATCTCTATGTCGTGTTAACCCCTCAGAGTGTTTTTCTAAGGCAGTATGATGTTTCTTCTCTTCTGTATCTCTTTAACCTCCTCTATCTCTGGATTGAGCAGTAGTCACAACTCTCTGTCATTCCTTCACCAGTTGTATAGATTATCTGTTGCACATCCAGTCATTGCCCACCCCCAAAGGGGTGTCTGCTGTGGTTTATTAATTCATTCAACAAATTTTTGTTAAGTGCCTGTTGTATGCCATGCACATGCTAGGCACCAGGAATATAGTAGAAAAAAGACAAGTCTCTCCCTTAATGAAACGTATAGCCTAGTGAGGAGAGGGACATTAATGAAATTATTATATAATTAGTTACCATTGTGCTGTGTGCTCTGAGAGGCAGTGCAGAACATCATGTGAGCGTATTACAAGGAGCTCTAACTCAGTGTGTGGAGTTGGTTCAGGCAAGATTGGTTTTTTCACATAAATATTAAGCACCCAGTTTTGTATAGTATTTCAAGCAAAAGTCTATAAATGCAGCCTTTGTTTTCTAAACTATGTAAGATGGTATAGTTTTAGGAGAAAATGTATATAAGACACGTGTATAGTAGGTAGATATGTTAAACCAATGTGTACGTTAAAAGTATTTTGAATCATTATTAATGTTAGTGGTCGTAGGGAAAGTTATCACTCCATATTTAATATTTTTAGAACGTGTGGAAGTTACTAGCTCTTCTGATTAATATAGAATTCCTTTTTTTTTTAATTTAATTTTATTTGAGAGAGAGACAACAAGCATGAGCGAGGGGAGGAGCAGAGGGAGAGGAAGAAGCAGACTCCCTACCGAGCAGGGAGCCCGGCATGGGGCTTGATCCTGGGACTCCAGGATCATGACCTGAGCTGAAGGCAGACACTTAACTGACTGAGCCACCCAGGCACCCCTAGAATTCCTTTCTGAACATAGATTTTTAAAAGATACTTAATGGTAGAAGAAAAATAAGTTGTTTTAGAGATCTCTTTTCTCCTCAAATACAAAAGTAGCGGAGCCTCAATTGATCCATTTTGCTCTTAGCACTCTTCCCTGATTGTAAAGCCAGGAGGAAGGAGAAGACTCTTCTAAATTAGTGTCTCTTTTCAAGTAAAAGTCAAGAGAATATTTATTGAGTTTCTGCTGTATACATATCTTCATGCTAGAGTATATGGGGAGTTAGCACTTTGTAAAATCTTTTCAGGAGAGGGGCGCCTGGGTGGCTCAGTCGTTAAGCGTCTGCCTTCAGCTCAGGTCATGATCCCAGCGTCCTGGGATCAGGCCCCTCATCGGGCTCCCTGCTCTGCGGGAAGCCTGCTTCTCCCTCTCCCACTCCCCCTGCTTGTGTTCCCTCTCTCGCTGTGTCTCTGTCTGTCAAATAAATAAATAAAATCTTTAAAAAAAATAAAAATCTTTTCAGGAGAGAGAAGATAATTGCACTTAAAGCCAACAACAGAAGATGATGTGTTTTAAAGTGACATAAATAGTGCAAACAGACTATAAAAATATAGAATAAAAGTTCTCTGAGGACTAGAGTGATTAGAGAGAGCTTCATGAAGAAGGTGTGGGATTTGAGCTGAGCCCTAGAAATGAGTAGGATTTGAATTGGTCCAGAGGAGACAAGAGAGTATTTTTAGGAAGGAACAAAAGCATAAAGATAGGGATGAATGTGATATTTTTAAAGGATAGGTAATAAACGAATCTAGCCAGAGTAAAGTATTCTTTTCATATTCAAGAGTAGTCAGAGGAACAATGAAAAAGGTACATTGGGATAATATTGCAAAGGGCTTTGAGTATCAAGCCAATGAATATAAGATTTTTTTTTTATTCTAAAGTAGGGGGGAAACCATTGAAAATTCTTGATAGGAACATGATTTGTTGAGGAACTCTCTTTAAAAAAAGAGTCTCTCTCTCAGTTCTAAATGTAATTTGAAATGAAAATGAAAAATGGATCCTGAAATAGAAATAAGGTTTCAAAAGCAAATAAAGATTTAGAATAAAGGTAACCAGTCTCTTCAGTCCTTTTTGTCATCAGCTGGACTCTCCCTGTGGCGGTAATTGATGAAGCGGGGACAAAAACAGGTCAAAGAAGAGGAAAGATGGAGGCGAAAAATAGAAAAGATGAATGTAGTAAATTGTAGAGTAGCTAACAGTTGCCATTTGTGCTCTTCAGTGTACTCTCTGCCATAAACTTTCTTACCTCTGATCTTGGCTAGAATATGAATCTCATGGATGTGGTACAAAATTTGGTCAGGGTCCTAAATGGGAGTGGTAGTGGGAGTTCTAGCGGTGTTTAGTTGGATCAGTGGTAATGCCTGGAGTTTACCCAGAAAATTAGATTCTTTCAAAATGTGCGATGTTAGGGCGCCTGGGTGGCTCAGTTGGTTAAGCGACTGCCTTCGGCTCAGGTCATGATCCTGGAGTCCCGGGATCGAGTCCCGCATCGGACTCCCTGCTCGGCAGGGAGTCTGCTTCTCCCTCTGACCCTCTTCCCTCTCGTGCTCTCTATTTCTCTTTCTCTCTCTCTCAAATAAATGAATAAATAAATCTTTAAAAAAAAAAATACAAAACGTGCAGCGTTAGTCTGCCATAGGCCAGTAAACTATTGGGAAGCCAACTTACTTGGATATTTTGGGGGTTTTCTCTAATTAAGATTTTCATTAAAGGAAGGCTTTTAGTAACAGTTTGCTAATCAGTAGTGGCACCTGAGGATATTTTTTTTGGTATTAAACTGTTTTTAAGAATATGGCTTCCTGGGCCCTACCCCAAGAATCTCAGGGAATGTGAGTCCTGGGACGACACATTTTTTTAAAGTCCCCTAGTAGTTAGTTAATCAACTCAATTTGTGAATGACTAACTGAAAGAATAACTTTTCAGTATTGTAATTAATCAGGATCTTTGGCTTATATTCCAGCAACTTCCTGTTTATGTGTTATAGACAAGACCCCAAATAGGAAGAATTGGTTTATAACATCCTTCATGGCTCTCCTTCTTGACTTCTCTCTCTACCACTTTCTTCAGATTTTTCTTATGCGTTGGGAGACAGTATCCATCCTCCATAGTCAGAAGTATAGACTTGCCTCTAGACTGTGATTGGTTGTACAGAAATTCTTATTGCTATGAATTATTTCAGAAAGAGTCCAGTCTAGGAAAATAGAAAAACATTTAAAAATGGCTATCAGTATACAGATTCTTTAACAAAGGTATAGCTCCAGGGGATTTTAACCAGCCTTTTTCTTATAGGGCATATAGTTCTCATTTCTTTTTCTCTTACTAAATCTGGAAGCTGAGAGTCTAGAGAAATGCTAGATAAGTTACTCAGCTAAAATGAGTCAGATTTAGGTTTGGTGTCATTGCCAGGTCTCCATTCTCTTAATTCCTGCTGCTTATTCGTATTCAGGGATTTGTTTTCTAGAATGAAGATACTACTTTCCTATATGGCCCTTATAAACATTCTTCACTTCTCTACTGTCTAGCAGCCTGAAGCCTTCTGACTTTGGAATCTTGGAAATCCTACACTTAGCCTCGCTTTTCTTTTTTTTTTTTAATTTTTTTTTTAACTTATTTATGAGAGAGAGCACGAGAGAGGGGAGGGTCAGAGGGAGAAGCAGACTCCCTGCTAAGCAGGGAGCCACATGTGGGACTCGATCCCAGAACTCCGGGATCGTGACCTGAGCCGAAGGCAGTTGCTTAACCAACTGAGCCACCCAGGCGCCCCTACCCTTGCTTTTCAACGCCTGAAATATATTTCTTCACTTGCAGTGGCTCCACCCTTTGCTGAAGGTGCTCAGTTTCTACACATCACATTAACATTTGTTTTAAGACATTTAATGTGGCCATGTTCCCGTTATAGAAGATGTCACCTTTCCCAGAAGCTTGTCTGCATCACATCAGTTCCTTACAGGGAGCTAGAAAGTGATTCCTCATTTCTTCTTGTTTTTTTCTTCTTTATATTTTGTGTTGCTTAGAAGTTCCTCTTTTATGTCTGAAGGTCCCCTCCAGTTGTCATTTTTTTTGCAAAACATTCATGACGAAAACTTTCTGAATAGCCCACATCTCTTTGATGACTTAAGTGCTTCCAGAGAAGTAATCATCTAGAATCCTATCACTGCAGTTTTACAACATCAAAACAACATTATGATCCAGTAGAAGAACATTTAGCTTTCAGTAGGTGGAGAAAGAGGCTATTTGCTTGTACATACCTAATTTTAAAATCACAACTCCAGAACTCTTTGACTTGTTTAACACATTTATCTCTGACCTACTTCATAAAACATGTCTTTCCCACCGCTTAAAATCACATTTATTTATTCAGAGCGTATGGATGCTTATGGAGAGCTTGTTATTCACCACAAAGCATCTTTAGTATGGCTTTAGATATGTGCATATAACTCTTGTTTTTAAGTTAAAAAGAAAACAGCATGTTTCTTAGAACTTGCAATGATAGGTAGGGATGCCTGAGTGGCTAATTCGGTTAAGCATCTGCCTTCTTAAGCATCTGCCTTCCGCTGAGGTCATGATCCCAGGGTTCTGAGATGGTGCTCCACATTGGGCTCCCTGCTCAGCAGGGAGCCTGCTTCTCCTTCTCCCTCTGTGTGCTACTCCCCCTGCTTGTGAGCGCCTGTGCGCACACGCGTTTTCTCTCTCTCTCTCTCTCTCTGTCAAATAAATAAACAAATGAATTTGGAATGATAAAAGCCAGTACTTGGGATGACTAGCCTATAAATTTTAGCTGTTCATAGGATTTGAAGAGTATATTTTTTCTCCAGAGAATAGGATTTTTTTATCCTTTTAAAAATACTTATTTTCTTATTACAAAAAGTAGTATGTATTTATTAAAGAAAATTTGGGGGTTCCTGGGTGGCTCAGTTGGTTAAGCGACTGCCTTCGGCTCAGGTCATGATCCTGGAGTCCCAGGATCGAGTCCTGCATCGGCCTCCCTGCTCAGCAGGGAGTCTGCCTCTCCCTCTGACCTTCTTCTCTCTCATGCTCTCTCTCTACCATTCTCTCTCTCTCTTAATAAATAAATAAAAATCTTTAAAAAAAAATTTGGAAAAACTAGGAAAAAAACCCAAGTTTTTAAATCATTCATAGTCTCACAAACTAAAAAAAAAACCTCAGTTGATACTTGGCTGTATAATTTTCCTCATCTTTTTTTGTCTGTGTAAAGGTTAAAATATCTGCAATATTCAGATCATTATTGTTCCTCCAACCTAGTTAACCTCTTTTTTTTTTTTTTTTTTGTAAGAGAGAGAGTACGCAAGGGGACAGGGAGGTGCAGAGGGAGAGGGAGAGAGAGAATCTTAAGCAGGGTCCACACCCATTGTAGGAGCCCAACAAGGGACTTGATCTCACACTCCTGAGATCATGATCTGAGCCGAAATCAAGAATCCAATGCTTAACCAACTGAGCCACCCAGGCACCCCTTCTTTTTTATTTATTTTTTAATTCTTAAGCATCTGGATAATTTTAAGACATTTTTTTTTAATTTTTATAAAAACGTCCAACACGGGGTTTGAACTCACAACCCTAAGATCAAGAGTCACATGTTCTACCGACTGAGGCAGCCAGGCACCCCCAAGACATTTTTTTAGAGCAGTTTTAGGTTCATAGCAAAATTGAGAGGAAGGTACAGAGGTTTCCTGTATGCCTTCTATTCCCACACATGCATAGCTTCTCCCATTATCAGCATTCCCCCATCATTGTGGTACAGTTTTTAAAATTGAAGAACCTACATTAACAAGTCATAATCACCCAAGATCCATAGTTTACCTTAGAGTTCACTCTTCAGTTGTATGTTTTATGGGTTTGGACAGATGTGTAATATGTACCCATCATTCCAGTATCATACAGAATATTTTCAGTGTTGTGAAAATCCTCTCTGCTCTGCCTGTTTGCCCCTCCCCCCAGCTTCTACCTTTTTTTCTTTTTTGTTAAACTATAAAAATTGCTTATTTTAAACTTGTAGAGGAACTTTATCTAAAATTAATGGAAAACAAATTTTTTTTCAGTTTCACTCATTTTGTAAAAAACCTATTCCGGGTTATTTAATTATGAGATTATTACTGATACTACAATCCCATTATTTATTAATTCCTTACAGATTATTCCTCAGTGTTTGTTAGAGAATCTGGCCTGTTACTATATATCCTAACCATAGATCCTGTACACACACCCATAATGCAAGTCTTTATTCAATAACCCAGATATGAAATGGTATATATTCAGAGATCCTGTGAGTAAAGTGATCATGGAGTAAAGTTTTACAAAACATGTGCAGTCTTTTAGTTCATTTTATGTTTCCTCTTTTAGTTACAGAAGCAAAGACTAATTCATTTTAGATTGTTGGGATATAGAAGTAAGACTTTGGGTTAGAGCCTACACCATCTGTTTTATTTGTGCCAGTTTAGTGTAGGACATGGTTTTGTGGATCATTTGAGCCTTTTGTACTATATTAAAATTGAGCCCAATCTAACTAAGTATCTGGAATATACTCATCTTGAGGCTGTTTTCTAAACTGATTTCTCATCAATATTTGCATTGCTATTTTGTGTAATTTTTTTTTTTTAAGATTTTATTTATTTATTTGACACAGCGAGAGAGGGAACACAAGCGGGGGGAGTGAGAGAGGGAGAAGCGGGCCTCCCGCCAAGCAGGGAGCCCGATGAGGGGCTCTATCCCGGGATCTTGAGATCATGACCTGAGCCGAAGGCAGACGCTTAATGACTGAGCCACCCAGGTGCCCCTATTTTGTATAATATTTTAATACTGGTAGGAAACTTAGAAATCTTTCAGTCCGTCACTGCCTTTTTCTTGGTCAAGACATTTAGACCCAAATTGGTGTGTTTTTGTTTTTGTTTTTTTTAGAGAGTGAGTGAGAGCAATTGCAGGAGAGTGGGGAGGGGCAGAGGGAGGAGAGAGAGGATCTCAAGCAGGCTCCACGCTCAGTGCAGAGCCCAATGCGGGGCTCAATCTCATGACGCTGAGATCATGACCTGAGCCAAAATCAAGAGTCGGACGCTTAACCGACTGAGCCGCCAGGGTGCCCCAAGACCAAATTGTTTAAGTGATTTATGCACAGTTGCCTTCCTTCATGGAATGTGAATAAAATTTTTTTTCCAGTTTTACATGGAGTTATTATTTGAAACGACCTAGTGTGGTTGTTTTCAAGCTTTCTTGAACTTATTTTTCCTTTCAAAAAGAAATCTCACCTTGAGCTCTTTATATAAAAACATAATTGAGAGGGCCCATTTCTGAAGCCCTGTCCAGTGGCTTGAAGTAATTTCTAGAAACTTTAGGGCCTAAAAACAATTCATTCAAGTACTTATTTCATGAGATTGTCATTTCGCAGATTGGTTTGTTAATCATCATATTTTGTTCAAAACTACTAGTGGTAGCAATAGGCAATCCAGAAAAATGGTGACAACATTTTATAGAAATAAGAGGCACTTTGTACATCCCTGCAAGACAGTTTGAAGCCCCTGGTAGTTATGAAGCACCGGGTGGTAATTTTATAGTTATTTGAGTTATTCATAATATGTAAATTGGCTTTGAGATATTGAAAATATTCCAGACATGCATAGCAGGAATCATTAATAAGACCCTTCGAACTTTATTTTTATTTATTTATTTATTTAATTCCCCCCCCCCCAAAGATTTTATTTATTTATTTGACAGAGACATAGCAAGAGAGGGAACACAAGTAGAGGGGGTGGGGGGAGAAGCAGACTCCCCGCTGAGACAGGAGCCCGATGCAGGGCTTGATCCCGGACCCTGGGATCGTGACCTGAGCCGAAGGCAGACGCTTAACGACTGAGCCACCCAGGTGCCCCTATTTATTTATTTTTAAGATTTATTTCTTTATTCTTGAGAGAGAGCAAGCGAGCGAGCACATGGGAGCAGGGGGAGGGGCAGAGGGAGAGAGAGAAAATCCTCAAGCAGACTCCCCACTGAGTGCGGATCCCAACGTAGGGTTCGGTCTCAGGACCCTGAGATCATGACCTGAGCCAAAGCCAGGAGTCAGACGCTTAACCAGCTGAGCCACCCAGGCGCCCCCCCCCCCTTTAGAACTTAACATAATCTTCTGCGTAGAAGTTAAATTAATATAGATATGTATTGACCAGTTAATATATGCTATGATTGAATTTTAGAAAGCATCCTTGAATGAATGTTTATGCCATGAATCTGACTTGATTTTCTTTCATTTGATAGGAAAAAGCTCTATTTCTGAAGAGAAAGGTGAATCTGATGATGATAAACCAAGGAAAGGAGAAAGACGATCATCCAGGGTCAGACAGGTAACTCAAATATCTCTTAAAGCATCTATCACTTCTCTGGATACTGCTTTGGATATCTCCTCCTTCTCTTCCTCCTAAGACTTTTTCAGAGTTGTGTTTCTTTAGATTTCTGTAGTCCTCTTCTTTTTCTTCTTTTTCGTTTTTATTTCATTTATGGGAGTTTGGGGGGGTGGTTTTTGTTTGTTTTTTTCAAAAGCACTCATTAGCATTTAATGAACCTCTCTCCATGTGGCTTCAAGCTACCAGGACACAGCACCCCCCAGCCCCCTTCATCTTCTCCTCAGCTCTTTTACTGAAAAATTTGGCCTTCACGATGATAGGCTGTTTGGGAGCTTTCCCTTTCCTGAAACTTTGTAGTAGCCTGAGTGCACCACGTCAGGAATAGGAGCAGCTCCAGGTTGTTTCTAGCAGCATTTACCCGTGTCTGCTCACTGACTAAGGTCCGTAGTTTGTCAAGGTTGACAGATGGGCAGAAGCTCTGGTTCCTCTTTAAGTGCTCATGCCTCATACTAATGTTTCCAGAGTAACCTGGGTGATATTTGCTGAAGTTGATCCTGTGATGATGCGTGTCTCCAGCATTACCCGGGCCTCCTCTGGCTTCCAGTGCTTGCTGATGTGGTTGTGGCTCAGGTGGCCCGCAGTTTCCGGGTCTTCCTTCCTGGATGGCATGTGGGCAGCCCAGACGAAAGAGCTGGTTTTTTGTTTTCTAATTAGGTCTGCTCAGATTTCTAAGCAAGTATGTATAAATTAAAACTTAATTATGAAAGTTAACAGGCTGGTTTATATTCCTAAAGTACATTATTAGAAAAGACACAATTATTCAATTAGAACTTTAAAGCCATATGATACAGTGTTAAGTGAGCCAGAACACAAAAGTGTGTCTGTGTTATGATTATGACTATGGAAAAGAAATGAGGAAAAAATAAATATACCAAAATGATAAAAATAGTTACATTAAATGATGATAGGTAAGTTCCCCCACCCCCTTGCCACTTTCTAGATGTTCAGTTTGTATTTATTTTTAAAGCTTGAAAGTAAAAAATGAACTAGTAGGGGCGCCTGGGTGGCTCAGTTGGTTAAGAGACTGCCTTCGGCTCAGGTCATGATCCCAGAGTCCCAGGATCGAGTCCCGCATTGGGCTCCCTGCTCAGCAGGGAGTTTGCTTCTCCCTCTGACCCTCCCCCCTCTCATGTGCTCTCTCTCTCAAATAAATAAATAAAAATCTTTAATAAAAAAAAATAAAAAATGAACTAGTAGCGATTTCATTATTGTATTCTATTTGCAGTCTCTTTTGATCCCCGTAAGAGCTTGATAGACCATGCTTGTTTACTGCCACACTTGTGTGTGTGGATGCAAGCTTGTATCATTGAGTTTCTCCTTCTTATGTGTATCTCCTGAGATACTTTTTTCTCTCTGTTGATAGTGAGCAAATATACTTGGATCCACTGTATATCTTTTCTTTCAGGCAAGAGCAGCTAAACTCTCTGAGTGTAGCCAGGTGGCTGAGGAGGAAGAGGATCAAGAAACACCTTCCAGAAATCTGAGGGTCAGAGCAGATCGAAATTTGAAAACAGAGGAGGAGGAAGAAGAGGAGGAAGAAGAGGAAGAAGAGGAGGAGGAGGAAGAGGAAGATGAAGGACAAAAATCTAGGGATGCACCAGTCATGAAACAACTTGAAGCAGAAGAGGGGGAAGAGATGCCCAGAGCAAAACCAGAGGAGGTGATAGATGAGAGACCCCAAACCATAAGATCCCAGGAACAGGAGGGGTTAGAGAGAGGAGGAAGAGTGACAAGGTCCCAGGAAGAAGCCAGAAGAAGTCTTATGGCCAGACATCAGCAGGAGAAAGAAATGAAAACAGTTTCTTCCCTTGAAGAAGAAGAAAAGGAAATAAAATCTTCAAAAGGCTTGGAGGAAAAATCAAAGTCCCCTTCCCCTCCTCGACTGACTGAAGATCTGGAGAAGGCCCCTCTTGTGCTACCACCAGAGCAAAATGCCAGTGAGGAGGAAACTCCCCCACCTTTACTTACCAAGGAAGCATCTTCTCCACCGCCTAATGCACAGCTCCAGGGTGAAGAAGAAATAGAGCCCATGGAAGGCCCAGCTCCCCCTGTCCTCACTCAGCTATCTCCTCCTAATACAGATGCTGAGGCCAGGGAGCTATTAGTATCTCAGCATACTGTCCAGTTGGTGGGAGGCCTGTCTCCTTTGTCAAGTCCTGCAGACACCAAAGCAGAATCTCTAGCAGACAAAGTGCCAGAGGAGAGTGTCCTGCCCCTAGTTCAGAAAAGCACACCAGCTGAATGCTCACCCCAGAAGGGTCTTGAAACTGAGTCAGAAAAATCTGCTCAACCACTTCCTCTTAAAATCGAGGAATTAGCACCGGCCAAAGGGATCACTGAGGAATCTCTGACACAGCTGTCGTTGGAACAGAAGGAAGGTAGAAGGGCTTCTCATACCCTTCTCCCAAGCCACAGATTAAAACAGTCAGCTGACTCCTCCTCAAGCCGGTCGTCCTCTTCATCCTCCAGTTCTAGATCAAGATCTCGCTCTCCTGACAGCTCAGGCTCTCAGTCTCACTCATCTCCAAGATCCAAGCAGAGAGATGTATCTCGGGCACGTACTCACACCAACCCTCGTGGTAGATCCGAGATGGGCTCCCGATCCACATCAGAGTCCAGGTCACGTTCCCGTTCCCGTTCCCGTTCTCGTTCAGCTTCAAGCAACAGCAGAAAAGTAAGTGTGGGAGAATCTTGGGTGCGTTGATGTTCTGTTTGTATTCCAGTGTTTTTCAACCCCAGGAGAACTATTATAATTTCTGGCAGGAATGGGAAAAGCTTCCTTTACTCCCCAGGTCAGTGATTACTTTCCTATCATTTCTGAGTCTAATTTTTAATTCATTGATCCCTAAGTAGAGTCCTTTTTCATTTTTTTGAGTCCCTTTAATTCCAAAGTTGAATCATTTACCCATCTTCAGTAGACTATAAACTTGAAGATACGGACATGCCTTTTTACATGGGTATCTTAGTATCCTAGCACCTACTTGGGACTTAATAAATAATTTGAATACTCTAGGAAGTCAAGGAGATCACGAACTCAAAGAGGAATAAACATAGGGAGAGAAGGGTCCAAAGTATTAACTGAGTCCACGGAAGTTGGAAAACTCAGTGATGTACTGAATATATACCATATAAAATGATTTGCCTTATGTGCTTCATTTCTTCAGTCTCTGAGCCCTGGAGTCTCCAGGGACAGCAGCACCAGCTACACTGAAACCAAAGATCCCTCTTCTGGTCAGGAGGTTGCAACTCCACCAGTGCCACAACTGCAGGTCCTTGAGCCAAAGGAAAGGACTTCCACCTCATCCTCTATCCGAGTGAGGCATTTGAGCCAACCTGAGCCAGCTGAAAAGCATGTGACCCAGAGGTTACAACCTGAGCGGGTAGGCTATCATGCCCCCTCCCTAGAAGGAGATGGAGGATTAGGCATGATTTTCCCTTTTGTCTTAGCTAGCCTGGATAAGGTTCAGTAGAAATATAGATGGTTGGGGATACCTGTAAGATTCCACTGAACTCCGTTCCAGCTCCCTGGTTCATGAAAGCTCTATAAGGAGGCTAGGCATCAGGTTTCTCATTTCCAGGGCTCCCAGGGTCACTTGCACAGAATGTCTCCTTTTTTTCTGCCCCAAAGGAAGCCTTTTCTCAGTTCTCTCAAAAAAGAATTCTAATAAAATGATTGTTGGCATAGAAATTCTTTAAGCAGCATTCCATTCCACTTTGTAAATGAAAATAACAAAGATCTATAGGGCTAAGTGTGGAGCTGCCACTGTCTTTTATTACCAGCTCCAGGTTTAAAGAAGAGGAACCAAGCAGATTTAAGTACGTTGCTATGGGTGTTTTGCTATGTTTGTCCTGACAGGGGAGCCCAAAGAAGTGTGAAGCTGAAGAGGCAGAGCCACCAGCTGCCACACAGCCCCAAACCTCAGAGACCCAGACCGCTCACCTACCAGAATCAGAAAGGATTCATCACACTGTGTAAGTAATCTATCTCAGCTGGGGTATAACAAGGGACTGGGAGTGTGGAATAGTTCTTTGCTCCCTGGGGTTCTTTGACTAAGCAGTCCTAGTTTCTTTTTAAAACAAAGGCAGAGCTTTATCTGGACAAAGGCTAGGCCTCAGTTGTTATGTTGAGAGCTGCCACCGGAATTCTTAAGGTATTCTGAAAAGTGGTGGTTAGAGCATAAGGAAACCCATTCCTGAGATCATCTGACCAAAATAGTTCCTTTGAGGAGCAGGTAACAGAGGCTTTGGTTTCCAAACTCAAGGCAGTGTAAGGGAGTTGACTCAGGGCATCTTAACTCACGTTTACCAGCTACATCTGAGCCTGGGAACAGAGTTTAATAAAGGATATCAAGAGTCTACCAAGAAAGTCACAGGAGGGTGTTGTTTTTGAGTTTCTGTTGTTTTCCTTAGTTATTAGCTGTCTTTTTATTAAGCACAGTCTATCTTAGTTCTTACGGGATACAGTACAGCAAAATGTGAGGCATATGCAATCAGAAGTTTGTTTTTGGGCCCCTAAGACCCTTGGATTGATTTTTACCATTTACCTAATTAATGTCAGCTTTTATTCCTTATATTTAGTTCTAGAAAAATACAGGTAAGAGCAGGTATATCATTCGTTCATTATTCTGCGCTAGGTACTATATGTTAAAAAGCTGTTGAACCCAAATTCCTGGCTTTAGAGTCCCATGGAAAATGAAAAGCAAAATATTTTGGAAATAAGATTGTTTAACTTTTAGACATCAAGAATCCTGTACTGCTTTAGTGAACATCCAGGGTAGACGGTTGGCCTAAAGTTGTTCTATGTTGGTTTTTATGTCATTTTTAACACTAATACTACCAGTATGATTTTTCCCCTTTGTGCAAAAGTCTAATAATTCACACACTTTTGAGAGCTTCAGACTATCTTACCTCTGATTTTGGAGGGTGGTGGGCAGGTGACATGATTTATTATCTCATTTCCTTACGGGTTTAATACTAGTTTTGTACTCCTTACTATCTATATAGCTTTTGTCTTGGGGGTATACCCTTGCTACTGTCTTTTCTAACGGTCTTGCCTCTGCTGCCATCTTGTGGCCATTACTTTTTTGGTTTGAAAGTCAAAAGTTCACTCTACTTCCTTTGAAAAGTTTTGTTTTTCCCTTTTGGGGTGGGTACGTTATCCTTTGGAGAGGGTTTTTCTTCTAGGACCATAAAGTGAAAACCCAGCGGATTCTGGAAGGTGTTCAGGATTCCCCAGCTACACCATCGATGAGGAAATGGGGTGACACCTTCCTGCCCTCCCCTACCCCATCCCATGGGGGTACAGCATGTCCTTTGTATAAGGGCAGCTTTGAAATAGGTGTTGACAGTCTGCTAGTAATTGGGCCTGAGGAACTGCCTCCTATACCCCTTGTGAAGCAAGTAATTTTCTGAAAAGGTTTTGCTTTGCCCTAAAACCAGTTGGTCTGTGAGATCCTGGCAGCAAAATGGCACTTGACGCTATTTTGAAACATCTTTATTTCTGGACTTTAGCATGCAAGTCCAGGGCAAATGAAGCTTGGAGTCCTGTACAGAGTTTTTCTCCCCATGTAAAGGTGCCCTTGATCCTCCATTTTATGACTGAAGTAATCTAGTCACATTGATTCCAACAAGGTGACAGGCAAGTGGCAAATACTGAGACTGTCCATTGTTGCGTAGGCACGCTTCAGTGAAGCAGCCTATAGGTGAGAAATGCAATCTGAGCTCAGGAGTAGCTCACACACATCCCCTTTACCCACTTTCCCTCTGCCTATCTTCCAGATGGTCTATTCAGCAGCCTAATAAAAAGACATGCCCAAGGGTTTAAACTCATAGGCTATTCTGGCATTGGATTTGGTAAATGAATCTTTGAGAGGTTTACCTACATTTCTGGAAGCCCTACTGCATCTGATTCACAACAGTCCTAGTCTTTCATCACTCTAGAGTCCTAGTTTTCAGCCTAGTGACCTCTGGAGCCCCTGGCCAATTTTAAAAGTGGGATCAGCAGTGCTAAATGGAAAAGACTATTTGTGGCTTAACCTCGGTTTTCCTGTCTCAACAAAAGACAGAGTTAGGGCCTGTTGATTCAGTAAAGTGTTTAAAAAAAAAAAAAAAAAGACTTCAAGGACCTGTCAGCACCTGGAAGAGATTGCCTAACTTTTTCTGTGCTTTGTTAAATCCATTCTGATTCTGATTGTGCCCTGAGGAATTCTTAATTTATGAGGTAAGGTATCTTGTCATTGCTTGGAGCAGGAATTTGTGAGCCCTCAGTCCTATTTCATTTGAGCCATGTTCCAAAATCCAATCTTCTGCCTGCTATGGATATAACAAAAGTGTCTTCATACAGCAGAAAATAATGCTACTGTTTTTACATTAAAAAAAAAAAATAGGGGGAGGAGAAAAGAACTTTTGTGTGAGCAACTGTATTATCCAGCAGTAGTTAATTCAAACCTGAATTTTTCTAAATACAACTTTCCTGAGTACACAACCCTTACAGGCAGTAGCAGCTTTGGGCTTTTGTCTTATTATGTTAATTTGTCCTTTTGTCTGAGTACGAGGAAGAAAATAGTCCTTTAAGCCAGAATGACAATGTAATGGTTACTCTCCAGGGAATCTACAGTACCAATATGCCAAATAATGCATAATTTTTAAAAGTAGAATTTATTATCATCAATAGCATTTGCTTACTGAGAAATTGGAATCTAAGAACATACCCCCAAAATCATATCATCCTTGGTTATCTTGAAACCAAGATTGAAACCGGTATTCTATATTTAAGTCTCATTGCTTGAGAATAGTCACATCCCACTATTTCATATCAGGTCCTCAGCTCCTCATGAATTTTCTACAGTAACTAAAATTCAAACACGCCTGTAGAAATTTCCTTTTCTGTTAGTTTCTCTGACTCTTAATTAGATATGAATTATAATGTGATGTTAGTCTCCAAGTAGTTCTGTCCTTCCCTTTCCTTCTGGGCTGCAAATGCTTTGTGTGCTGTTCAGTTATGGATAGAGCTCTCCCACCCCCAAGCCCCCATGCAATTTCACAGATTTTTCAAAGATATCAGAAATATTTGTGCAAGAACTTAAATGTGGGAAGGGAGATGCCTATAGATGCCTTTTGTTTAAAAAGGACTACAAAGAAAAGCATGGGCCTCTGACAAGTAGCTAACAAGGTTTTGGGACCAATCCTGCAAATAGATTTGAGTCCCTTGTGGGGGCAGTTTCAAGGATTCCTCATTTTCTTATGAAAATAAAGTCTTAGGAATCTTGGATCCCACAGAATTGTTTGTGGGGAAATAGATGGCACAAACTCACTGTGTCTTAAGGCCAAGGATAACGTCGTAAAATTCTTATTCTTGAAAAAATGAGAAAGAATTTCCAGTGAAAGAAAAATTCTTCCTCCAAGGAAGCTACTTCTGGAGAGGCGTATTGGCAGCTGAAACTATCTTAGGACAATTGATGGATAGGGAACATTTATTTGAGGATGTTGGAAGGTAACATTCTCTGTGGGAGTTCCATCTAAAATAATGTTTAAGAAGAAAAGTTTGGGGTGCTTTCTGGCTCAGTTGGTAGAGCATGCGACTCTTGATCTCGGGGTCATGAGTTCAAACCCCACATTGGCGTAGAGCTTACTTGAAGAAGAAGAAGAAGAGGAAGAAGAAGAAGAAAACTTTTAGTTCAGCAAGCAATTATTAAAGTGTCCACTTGGTATATACACAATGACAGCCTAATTCAGAAATATTTACTGAGCATTTCTTTGTGTTAGGCCCTGGGCTAGGGATTAAGGGATGTAGTCCCTGACCTTGAGGAATCCTGCAAGGTGGAGGCGAGGGGCAAGTCAACCAGTGGTTATTATACAGAATGATGAGGTCCTTGCTGAAAACCTGTCAGACCAACTACTGAATGCCTTCGCATCAGAGAAAGCGCAGTCTATTCTGAGAAAACTCAGAAAAAGCTCCAATAGGTGGTATCAAATGAGATAATGGCCTATTAAATATACATGATTTTATGCGTATCCTTACCTTGACTTGGAGTGTTGTCCAAGCCAGACTCATAAGGGCAAAGCCTTATCACACTGTCCATGAGTTAGGTATTGTTGTGATCCCCACTTTACAGATAAAGTAAGAGATACACAGGATCAGAGACTCGCCCAGTGTCACAGAACTTGTATGGGAGCACGGTCGGGCCGTGATTGGGCCCTGGCCAGCTTGACTGTAGAGCTCTCAGTTTTACTGAACAGATAGGGACCACTAAGTGAAAGGGAACTTTCAGAGTAATGTGCAAACATGACCACTTTAACATGTAGTCGGCATGTACCAGATTTTAAGTAATGGGGAGGAAAATTTATTCTGGCTGAAAGCTCTGGTATTACAAATGAGATGATACCAAGTTTTTGATTAAATACCTTACTGGTAAACCTTTGCTGCCACTAGGATGCAAAAGGATCACCTTTGCAGTCAACAAAGGAGTCTTTTTGAGCGTCTACTGAGTGCTTTTTTTGAACGATTAGAGTCAGCTTCTTATTTCACATTTAGTCTGGTGAACATGCCCATGATTAATTTCCATTTAGTTCCCAAACACTTCCGGCCCAGCAGAACCCCGCCACCCCGTGTAACAGCTCTCTCACTTCGGCTTCTTATCTAACTTTGGAGCCCCCACCTTGGAGCCCTTGCTCCAAGAAGTGGCCTTCGTGCTTCAGCTACCCAAGGTCCCCTTGCCCTGTTTATCCTTTTCCTTTCTGGCTCCAGTGGACCCCGGGGCAGGGTGACCTTATTAAAGACTCTGTGAAACAAAGTTGTCTGTCATCTCTTCAGAGACACCTTTCCCCTTCTCTACTGATAATTCCAAAAGGAACTCTCTCTGCTATCCTCTCCTCCCGCCATCCCTGGAGAAAGGACAGGTTGGAGTAATAACACGTGGTCATTGCTTGGGGTGAGCAGCCAGCTAGCTACTGTAGTGATTGGGTAGTGCCTGTTCTCATCCCACCTCCCCGCAGGAACAGCTGACTGGCTTCTAGGATAGAGGGAGGTGGGCACATAAAAAATTGCTCATGACCCTCCATTCTGTGTCTCTTTCAACTTTGGCTTTGTTGTCTTCCTTCTTTAATCATTTTTTCACTCCCGAGCTCTGCTGTTTCCCTTCCCTCTATTCTCTGGAATCTTCCAAGAAAGCAGCTGTAACTTTGTATGTCCTCTCCACCCAGCCCCCTCCCCCTGGGAAGACAAGGAGAGCGCACCCTTTCCCTCTGGGGTTAGGCCTTGGTAGCTGTTGTAACCTGAGAAAAGAAGGAAAAGGGCCAGGCCTATTGAGCCAGCAGTGAGCTCCCTGTGGCCTGCCAGAGGATAAGAACCTTGCTCACTCAGCGCCCTCCCTCTTCTCTTTCCCCTCCCCTGCTGCAGCAGGGCCCTCCCCCATCCGCACACACGGGCTGCTGGGTAAGTGGCAAGATGGCTCCCCTGCATGTCTCCGGCTGATCGCCGCCGCTCCGCCAATACAATAGAGCCAGCCACTACCAGCAGCCTGGCCCTCTTCCTCCTCCTTCTCCAGAGAGACCAATCCAGCCGAACTCGGGGTTTGCCGTGAGGACTTAACGCTTATCTCTTAAAGCCAGATCTATTTTAGCCTCCCCTCACCACCACCACCACCACCTCCCCTTCCATTTACCATTTTTTGGATCCCCAGTTGCTGCATCTCGATTTTCTCTCTCTGGATCGGGTGGCTGGGGAGGAGGTGGTGGGCTCTTGGGACAAGGAAGGTGTTGTGGGTTTTTTTTTTAATTTTTTAGGATTTTTTTTGTTTGGTTTTTGTTATTTCTTCCATTCCAGAAAGGGATAAACAGCACTTCCAGGGGGAGAAAAAAAATCATGTTATCAGAAAGCAAAGAAGGGTGAGAGCTTCACATTTCCATGTATCCCTTTTCCCCACCGCTCTAGCCTACCTCCTCTTCCTTCTGTTCCCCATGGCTTTCATTCCGTCTTTTCGTTTTGGTTTGTTTTCAGTCATTCTGCTTTCTCCCTTTGTCCTTCCTGCCTGATTTCTAATTGGCCCAACTTGCCCTCTCCGTGTGGGAAATAGGTATTTTTTTGGATAAGTCTTTTCTTTAGATTTAGGCAGTTGGATCGCGTGTTTCTGTGGGGGCCGGTTAGCTGGGGGCACAGTTCCGATTTTCCCCTCCCCCTTCCCGTGCATCCCTCCCTGCCTGCTCTGGGGAGCCTGTTCTGACCTCTGAGTGTCAGTCAGCCTGTGGGGAATGCTGAATTTTCTGGTGGTGGTTATCAGCGTGGGGAGGCTTGGTTTCCCCTCTCCTGGGTCTTAGGCCCCTGATCATCTTAATCTGATTTTTTTCCCCCAGTGTTTGGGTGGTAGTGGGAGTGAGATTAAGAGATAGAAGTTAGGGATGAAGACAGAAAAAGGAGATGGGAAGATAGTTTATCTGAAGTGCATCTCTGGGATTCGTTGCCTGAAATGGGAGCTAACTTATGTGATTCAGAGTGGGGGTGGGGGGGATTCAGGATTTGTAGTGGGGAGGGGATATAGGGTGTGGGGGAGGGTGTGTCCCGACTGGGAGGCCTGCTCTCTTTATCTCTTGGAAGTTGGAATGAGGGAGTGGGAGAAACTGGGTGAAAGCCGAATGTAAGAACAATTTCTACACCTCTGAGCAGGTAAAAGTGGCCTGATTCTTCTCTGAGCTTTCAGACTCCAGCATTTGTCATTTTTCCTTTTGGATGAGAGGGTCCTTATTGAAGTTTGAACCCTCCCCAGCCCTACTTTCCCTGCAACCACTCCCCCTCCCAATTTCTCCATTCCTGTTGTTTCCACATCCTGTGGGTCGCTAGGCCTTATTAAGCAGTTGATTATAAACACAAGGTTGGGATCACTTGCCACAGCCATTCTTTCTTGTCTTCTTAAGCAATCAGGCTTCCCTTAATTTCTCATGCAATTTTGTTAAAGATGCCTATGGTCAGGGGATAGGGAGGCCACATGGTTGTGGGCAAATCACACTTTTGAGGGACTGTGTCCAGAGGAGTATGTTTCTCCTTTCCATGTAAGAGTACTCTGGCGAATTACCTAAAAACAGTTGGGAGTCCTGACCCCACACATCACAGCTTTATCCCATCTGGGCAGTGGGTGGCTGTGGTTGCTACGATCTGTGCTCTTTCCCCAAGGAAAACAGTTTCCCAGTTTTCCTGTGGGGGCAGGGTCTCTAGTCTCACCTGAAAAGCAGCCCTCCCAACCCCACCCTAAGTGATGAGGCATGGGGGTTTCCTGACCCAAAACCTAACGTCTTGCTCTCTCTTCCCCTTGATTCTTTCCTGCCCTTCCCTCCCTACCTCTCCCCATACTGTCAGTGAGGAGAAGGAGGAAGTGACCATGGACACAAGTGAAAACAGACCTGAAAATGAGGTTCCAGAACCCCCCGTGCCTATTGCAGACCAAGTCAGCAATGATGACCGCCCAGAGGGCAGTGCTGAAGATGAGGAGAAGAAAGAGGTAAATTTCCAAGCCACCTGTTGGGGTGGGTGGGCAGGAGTGGGCCTAGGGGAAAGAGTAGACCACTTTGGTGATCCCTCTTACACAGTGGGATAGCTTAAAGAAGGGGGTAGGCCAGCTTTGGATCAGGATAGGGCCAAGGGAGAATTCGCTGGTTTAGCAAGGGAGACCCTTTGTTATGGGGACAGGGCTCATTCATTCCTCTTTCTTTGTTGGGGAAGTGCAGTCCAGACTCTTGGAAGTTTGTAACTAAAGGAAAAGTCAGTTAATGGACCTTTATCCAAGACCCAGGCCCAGCTTTCCTTGTGGTAACTGTTAGCTTTCCCTCCTTTTTAAAAGCTTGTGGGAGGGAGCTCAACGCCATCTAGTGGGCTTTGGTGGTTCTCAGCCGAGGAGCCGTGCTGAGGAATTTTTGTTCCTCCTCTGCCCTCTAGTGGTCATATTGCAGAGATGTAGCTACTTAAGAAGCCAGCACTTGGGGTGATCCCAAAGGCCCCTTCTCCATATATTTCTGACTCCTCTGCTTCCTTTTTTGGCATATATGTTATCTCGTATCCTGCACCCAATTCAGGGGGCTCCCCACATCAGAGCCAGCGAAGTCTTCTTGGCTCTTAAAGTAATAGAGAAAGAATTAGCTGGGTTTGGGACTGGGGTAACAGGATGGGAGGGACTGTCGTGTGTGTAGCCTTTCTTTGGTGTGTGTTGCGGGGGTGGGGGCCGGTGAAAGTGATTTGATGTGCAGAATATTATTTATTACAAGGTCCTTCTTCCCCGTAAAACTTTGTCCAAGTACCTCATGTACGGTAATCCGCCCGTAAAATAAAACCCTGCCCAACTGGCCAATCGCTGATGCCGCCTCTTCCTCTGGACCCACCCGCTGCTACTGAGCTGCCCAATCAGAGCCGAGTCTGCTATCCAGGTGTCTTGGCCAGAGGGGGGCATGTATATGGGATCCTGTGATGGGCCCCCTTTTGCCTCCCTGCCTTGCTTACATCAGGGGGCCAAGAAGAGCACTGTTCTGGAGAGACTTGTATTGAGAAAGCAAAAAGCATTTGGAAAGGGGTGGACTTGCATCATCTCCCTATTTGGGACACCCCAAGAAGAGCTTGTGTCAGTGCTGGGGCGCCTGCCCACATGCCCTTACCCTTTTGAGGACTGTGGGTTGCCTTGTTTGCTACAGACTGTTGGGATCCCCATCTAGGGCACCAAGACCTCCTAAAGAGTCAATGTTTGTGATCACAGTGCCGTGCTGTAAAATACCGAGTGGAGGCTCTCGGCTTAAGCTGTAACGACTAGGAGCCCTGCAGAGAAGTCTAGGGTTTGAGCCCAGGGATTTAATGCTGATGACAGCCAGCCATGTATCACCACTTGCTCATCAGATGGACTTTTCCTTTGGTCCCTGTTGTCCATGGTGAAGGGCAGCATGTTGGTTGCTCCAACTTCTCCTCCATCCCTGGAGGCAGGGGCTCATCCATCCACCTGACTGGAACCACTGTCTCAGCTGGAGTCCCTGAGGAGATGCCACACACAACTCTCAGAAGAAAAGTATTCTGACCTTGCTGCTGAATGTGTGCCAGGTCCTGGGGCTATCCACCTACTACCCCCAGGCTGCCTTCATCAGAGGCTCCATGATCCCACTCGGTGAGAGGACCCCTTCCCCATTTACAGGCAGAGGAGAAAGGGACTCAAGTCATCACCTGGATTCCAAGTATTGGGTGGTGGTATTGCTGGATCTTGCCACTGGTGGACATAGGGTCCTGCCTGCCTCTCACGATAAAAGGCCAGGACCATTCCTGCTACTCAGAGGCCATCTCATCAGGGACTGCAAGATGATGCCCCTACAGGGCTGGGACTGATGTCTCTGCCCCTTTTCCCCCCGTACCCCTCGCTGAGCCTGGCCACCGCCAGTGAACTGTCTTGACATCATGGAAACTGGGCAGCGTCCCCCCACACGTTTTCCTCCCGCCCCCCCTGCGCCCCTGGGAGGACTCTGGCAGTGCCGTGCTGACCACCACGCCGTGCGCCCACCTTTTTTGCCAACCCAACCCCCCACCAATTGCACAGCGCCTAGCAGGGAGGGCTCATTCTGATTGGACCGGCGGTTGACTAGATACAGTACACAGTGAGGTGCGATTGGCTGAACTGAAGATCCCAGGTGTGAGATGGTACCTGGAACATTTGTCATATTCCTAGTTATTTTCTTCTTTATTTTCTTCTTCTTTTTATTTAATCTTTTATTTTGATTATTTTCTCTTTATTTTTCTGATTTCTTTATTGGATTTATTTATTTATTTGGTTCATGTTTTTCCTGTTTTAATTAAGACCTTTTTTTTTCTTTCTTTTCTTTCTTTCTTTTTTTTTTTTTTTTCCTCACTAACTTACCCATCGAGAGCGGCCTGGCTAGGGGTCAGGCTGGCCCTTAACAGAGACCAAGGAGACTTGGTTAGACGACACAAACGGGGCTGGGGGGTGGACGGGGAAAGGGGATTTCATCAAGAGGGTCCTGCCCTACCCTTTAGAAGGGTGGTAGGTCTTAGTTTTTCCAGAAATAAGCACTTAAATCTAAAAACACTCTAATCCCCTTTTCTCTCTCTCTTTTTGCTCTGTCCATAGTCTTTCTCCCACTGAGTGTTCGGGGCAGAAACTTGCTCGATGGCAGGTTTGGGAGTTTCTGGTCCTTGGCAGAGCCCCCTGAGGCTTAAGCCCTGTTGGAGAGGAAACAGTAAGGCTCTGCTAGAGCTCTATACAGTGGGATGGAAAGCTGGAGGCTCCCTGGGGACAATCTGCCCCTCAAAAAAAAAAAAAAAAAACAGCCCTTCCTTTACCAAAGACACCTTGAAAGTCTTTCTGCTGGCCCTTGGCTCAGGAAGCCTCATCTCTGGTGGGTCTAGTGCTGCACTGTAGGGGTGTGGACAGCCTTAACAGGCTGCTGTCCGAGTGACTCAAAGCCACAGTCAATGGATGTCAGGCTAAGACATTGAGAAAAGGAGGAGGCTTACCTTGTTGCAGTGATCATCCCAAAGTTGGTTTTCCTTGTTTCCTCGTGTTTTCTGAGAGTTTGCAAGGAGACCAAGGAGGACTAGATGACCCAGTTCTGGGCATATTTTGTTGGGTTTGGCCTCCTCTCAACCTGTAGAGACAGTGGAAGAGGGCAAGACCCATGCCTTTAAAGGGCTGGGAGGCTCCTGAATTCCTCTTCCAGCTTATTTCTGGTTAAGCTAATACACAGGTGTGGTATGGACTAGATGACTTTTCCCTGCTGTGATGTTTGATTTTATTTTTTTCTCTAACTTGCATTGATTCTGCTTCGTTTTTGCCGTTTGCCGCTTCTGTTTTGGTCTCTGTCTGTCTCTGTGTCTCTCTCTCTCTGTGTCTTTGGAGCCTATGCTAAGACTGCCCCATCTAACCTCCTTCCCCCCTCTCTGTGGGGTGTGTCTCTTTCTCTTTTTTCCCCCCCTTTTCTTCTCTATACAGAGCTCGCTGCCCAAATCATTCAAGAGGAAGATCTCCGTTGTCTGTAAGTCTAGCCCCAAATCCCTGATAAAGGTCAGGAGTACCATAAAAATCAGTTCATAAAGAAATAGGTTCCCATTCCCTCTCAGTGGCATTCTTAGGTCACCCCTTCCCACCCCACTCCCTCCATCCAGCAAATCTACATCTTCTTGGCATATGTAGGGTTCTATTTTGAAATTCAGAACTTCAGATAATTACTGTCATTTTTCCCAGGTCACATTTTTTTCTTAACTAATGACACTGAGATGTCTCTCTCACCATTTCCTATCTAGCCCTACATGCATTTCCTCTTTCAGATATCTGAACCCTCAGAACCAGCAGTGGGTTTGAGGGACTTTTCTTTAATGTTTAGTAGTTTATCCTTTATTCATTTTTAACATTTTCCCAGTGAGGAACTCTAAATCGACAAAAGTGTAATAGATCTTTATAACTTAATATGAAGTCATAGTGTGAAAATGAACCTAAAGCATGATCAGATCATGTCACAATCTTTAACTTTACTTAGATATAAGTATCACATAGTCTTGTTTTTCTGCATTCCTATGTCCTTCTCAGTCTGTCTTCCCCAGTACTTTCGTTAGTTCTACCACTAAAAGTTTAAACTGCTCACCACCCTAGTTACCCATTCCATGTTGCTTTCAGAGATCAGTAGTTTTTATTGGTCAGAAAGTGGTTCCAGTCCTTTTATTATTCACTCTGAGGCATGGTTTCCCCAGCCCCCAAATACAATTTCCTTAAGTTAACCTTTTACTGAAATTCCAGTCGAAGGCTATCTGTAGGTGTTAGTGGTGTGAACCAGCAGAGGACCTAAGACCATCTAACTATTTGGTCCTATTTCTTGGGGACAGCAGCTACCAAGGGGTTGCCAGCTGGAAACAGTGACACAGAGGGGGGCCAGCCTGGTCGGAAGCGGCGTTGGGGAGCCAGCACAGCCACCACACAGAAGAAACCCTCCATCAGTATCACCACCGAGTCACTCAAGGTGAGGTGGGAGGAGCCGGGGAGGGGAGGATGAGACACGTTGAGGTGGGAGTAGACACGGGCCCAGTGTAACGGGGTGGGGGGTATCTGTGTCCCAGAGCCTCATCCCCGACATCAAACCCCTGGCGGGGCAGGAGGCTATTGTGGATCTTCATGCTGACGACTCCCGAATCTCTGAGGATGAGACAGAGCGTAATGGTGATGATGGAACCCATGACAAGGGGCTGAAGATATGCCGGACTGTCACCCAGGTAAGGCTTTTGCACCCCAGCATCAGGGGAGCGGGCAGTGGACTCCCAAGCAGGCAACCAAAGTAGAGTCCTGGAAGGGAAATCTGCCATCTGTGCAGAGGGTTGCGCTCATTGCCCTTTTAGGGGTCAGCAGACTACCACATCCAACCTGTTGTCCATAATAAAGAAAATTTTATTAAACACAGCTACACCAGCTCATTTACTCTTATCTCTGGCTGCTTAAGTGCTATAACGTCAGCGTTGAATAGTTGCAACAGAGACTGTGTGACTCACAAGGCCTAAAAATATTTCTCATCTTGCCCTATACAGAAAAAATTTGCCCACTCCTGCTTTCGTTTTCCTCATGGCAGAACTGAGGCATTAATAATCCCGGGATCCAGTGGAGGAGAATGAAATCTTTCTCCTAGTGGAAGGATCATGCTAGGTTTACTGTACCACCCTCTCTCAGGAAACGAGGCGGAGAAGAACGTGCCAGTTTGGAGTTTAAGAATTCCTCTATTATCTGATACCTTACAGGTAGTAGCTGCAGAGGGCCAGGAGAATGGGCAAAGGGAGGAAGAGGAAGAGGAGAAGGAGCCTGAAGCAGAACCCCCTATACCTCCCCAGGTTTCAGTAGAGGTGGCCTTGCCCCCACCTGTGGAGCATGAAGTAAAGAAAGGTGGGTGAAGCGTGCAGCTCCCTGAATTCCCAGAGCACTTTATTTGGACCTCTTTTAAAAGCATTTAATGTTTTCTGCCTTTTATTATAGTGTTTTTGCATTGCTGTTTTATCTCCCTCTTTTAGTTATTGAGCTACCTGAGAGTGAGGTTAGAATCTTTGAATCTCCATAGTGAGGAGCTTTAGCCTAGACAGTACCTTGCACACTGTAGATGCTCAGCACAGTTAGGTGGAACAGTGCTTGGTAGGGAATGAGAGAAAGGCATAGCAGAGGTGAGAGAGCCAGCATTGCTCCCTGCTGAAAACTGTTCATGTGCTCTTTTTGATAGTGACTTTAGGAGATACCTTAACTCGACGTTCCATTAGCCAGCAAAAGTCTGGAGTTTCCATTACAATTGATGACCCAGTCCGAACTGCTCAGGTGCCCTCCCCTCCCCGGGGCAAGATCAGTAACATCGTCCACATCTCCAATTTGGTGAGTCGGAGTCATTCCCACAGCCCAGCCTTGTTTAGTGGTTAAAGAGTTTGAGTTTTGGATTCCTGTTACTGAGCTTCAACTCCTAGATCTGCCGGTTACTCACTTACTGAGCAACTGACCTCATCTCTCACAACCAGTCTCCTCATCTGAAAAATGGGGACAAAGTATCAGCCTCTGCAGGGTTGTCTGGAGGATTTGTGGAAGGCCTGGCACGTAGTATCATAGTGTCATAGTGTCTCTGTTAGTGTTAACCGTTCTTCGCTCCTCTCTCATTCCCATGGGAGAGTTCCTGACCCCTCTGTGCCCATACTCTGAAGCTATACTCCTGTGGCCGATACTTGGGGAATCTGAAGACTGGTTGCAGGAGTATTGTTCTTGCCTTCTTCAAGACTCGGAAACTCCCATTTTCCTTGGCAGGTGCGTCCCTTCACTTTAGGCCAACTAAAGGAATTGTTGGGCCGGACGGGAACTCTGGTGGAAGAGGCCTTCTGGATTGACAAGATCAAATCTCACTGCTTTGTCACGGTGAGGGGAGGAAGCTGATTCTCTAGGCTGTGGCACACATTTCCTTTTATAACCAACGTGGGCAGGTTCAAGGGCCTTGTGGCAAGTGGGAGGGATTGAGGCCTGTTGTGACCCTCTGCCTTCTGCCTTCCTCCACCAGTACTCAACAGTAGAAGAAGCAGTTGCCACCCGCACAGCGCTACATGGGGTCAAATGGCCCCAGTCCAATCCCAAATTCCTTTGTGCTGACTATGCTGAGCAAGATGAGGTAAGAAACCTAGGGAAAGGAAGGAGGGGGAGGGGCAGGGGAGGCCATTATCTGCTAGAATCCAGCTGAGATCCTGGCCAAACCTGCAGCCACCGAGATTCCTTCTCCCTCTTCCTACCCCTTGGTTCTTTTCGTTGAACCATGGGGCTTCAGAACCTGTATGCCCTGGTACCTGGGCTCCTTCAGTGGGAGTGTTACCCTCTCCGTCCTGACTGTCCTTGTCCCTCCTCTACCCACAGCTGGATTATCACCGGGGCCTCTTGGTGGACCGTCCCTCTGAAACTAAGACAGAGGAGCAGGGGGTACCACGGCCCCTGCACCCCCCGCCCCCACCCCCAGCACAGCCACCACAGCACCCCCGGGCAGAGCAGCGGGAGCAGGAGCGGGCGGTGCGGGAACAGTGGGCAGAGCGGGAACGGGAAATGGAGCGGCGGGAGCGAACTCGATCAGAGCGTGAATGGGATCGGGACAAAGTTCGAGAAGGTCCCCGTTCCCGATCACGGTCCCGTGACCGCCGCCGCAAGGAACGTGCGAAGTCTAAAGAAAAGAAGAGTGAGAAGAAAGGTACTTAGCTGTGGGGACACACGCACCTGTTAGTAGGTGGGAAAGGAACCCAAATGGGATGGGACACACAGGGTCATAGGGCATAAGGTCTGACTCACTTTCTTCCACCTCAGAGAAAGCTCAGGAGGAACCGCCTGCCAAGCTGCTGGACGACCTTTTCCGTAAGACCAAGGCAGCTCCCTGCATCTATTGGCTCCCGCTGACTGACAGCCAGGTGAGTGCTCACTTCATGCTCCACTCTGAGTAGCAGCCAGGCTTGACAGCAGTGCAAGGGGGAGAGTCACTTGACTACTGGTGTGAGAAGGCCCAGGTATTGGCTTAGGATAAGGGAAGAAACTAAGCATCACGGAAAGGCAGTTTTAAGAACCAGCTGACGGTACACCATAGAGAAGCCAAACCCAAGAGTGCCAAGGTCAACACAAAGACAGGAACTGGGTTTGTGTGTCTAGGAAGCTGTCTGTGCCAACCATCCTTCTCGGAAATTGATTTCAGTTAGCTGAGAAACCATTTCTCTGCTTTTTTATTTCTAGGATATTTTGCCTTTTTTTTTTTTTCCCAATTTTTATTTATTTGGTGAGTAATCTACACCAAATGTGGGGCTCGAACTCACAACCCCAAGGTCAAGAATTGCATGCTCTTCCAACTGAGCCAGCCAGGCACCCCTAGGATTTTTTGCTTTTTAAATTTAAGTTTCTTCGTAATGGGCCTTTTTGGGAATTTGAGGCTGATGTACTCGGCTAAAGGGAAAAGTGGTTTGTTCACGTCTTAAGTAGCTGGGGAAATACCAGAGGCAAGGCATGGATGGTGCCCCTGCCTGTTGAGGGTATAAAAGGCGAACACCTGGAGGGATTGCGACCCGGAGACAAAGACAGCTGTGATTGCTGACAACCCCCTTCCTGCTTAACAGCAAAGCTGGTGATGATCCTGAGCTAGGGCAGGGCCCAGGGAAATACAGACAAGGCGGGACTGGCGTGCGTGGGGCTGAGATGCCTCTTCCCTGCCTTTGCTGCCTGCTGCAGATTGTTCAGAAGGAGGCTGAGCGGGCTGAACGGGCCAAGGAGCGGGAGAAGCGGCGAAAGGAGCAAGAAGAGGAAGAGCAAAAGGAGCGGGAGAAGGAAGCAGAACGGGAACGGAACCGACAGCTGGAGCGGGAGAAGCGTCGAGAGCACAGCCGAGAGAGGGACAGGGAGAGAGAGAGGGAAAGGGAGCGTGACAGGGGTGATCGGGAGAGGGAGAGGGAGAGGGACCGGGAGCGAGGCAGGGAGAGGGACCGCAGAGACACCAAGCGCCACAGCAGGAGCCGGAGTCGGAGCACGCCTGTGCGGGACCGGGGTGGGCGCCGCTAGCCGGGAACGCATGAGCGAGAGCTGCAGGCATCAGCCACCCTGCCCTGGGGGGTTCGAGGCCACAGAGGGATAGGTACAATCTCCACCGCCCTAGAACCAGGGGTCTTTCACACCATTTACCCAGTGCTCAAGTATGGCTGCCACCTGTCCCCACATACCAAATGGAGCCGTGGCCGTCTTTCCCCCCAGAGCCCCACCCCCATAACCTATCTCTTGGGAGTTAGCCCTCTCCTCACTCTCCTTTCCCACTGTTGAGTCTGAGAGGGAAGAGCTAGGTTAGGGAGGGAGGTGGTTGGCCCAGAGGTGGGGAACAACCAAGAGCCCCAGACCTCTCATTTTTCCTCCATCCTGCTCACCACCTCCTTTGGGTACTCACAACCCCCTCTTGGGAACAGCCGGGGCCAGGACTGGGTCACCTATGAGCTGAATCAGCATCTCCTCCTGAGTCCCAGGGCCCCTGCAGTTCCCAGTCTCTTCTGTCCTGCAGCCCTTGCCTTCTGCCCACCGGTTCCACTTTATATCCACCTTTTCCTTTTGTTCAATTTTTATTTTTATTTTTTTTATTATTAAATGATGTGGTCTATGGAAAATAATAAAAATCTGACTTAGTTTTAACTAGTGTGTGACTGGCTTTCCTTGGGCAGGGCCTGGGGGAGAGCCAAGCAGTTGAAGACGGCTGTAGCACGGAGGCACCATTGCCTGCACTCCATACACTTGTTTAGGCAGGCTGCTGCTTCCTGGAGCAGGGACTTCCCGCCCTCCATCTCTGTCTTGGCTCTACCCACGTCACCACGGAGCATCGTCCTCACTGGAGGCCAGAGGGGAAGACCCCTGGGAAGAGGAGGGTCCCTGTCCCGGTTCCCAGTCCCGCGTTAGAGGCGTTGGGTCACCTGCTCGCCACCTTCAAGGCGCCTCCCGCAGCGGCCGCCAGGGGGCGGCAGCCGCTCACTCAGTGGGCGCCTGTAAATGAGCTTCCCAAAAAGGCTCCACTCCCCACCGCCGTCCTCTCCCGCTGCTGTTGTGCCTCGGTCCCTGACCTGCTCCCTGGGCCCAGCCCGCGGACTCCCTGGGCCCTTCTGCCGGCCTTAAGCGCTCCCCAGTCGGCCGGCTGTGGTGCCTCGCACCGGCTCCCCAGATGCCGCCTCCCTGCGGCCGGGGTTCACAGCAGCCCCAGAGGCCGCTCCGGGAGCGGGAGCCGGAGCCGGGCCTCTCCGCAGCCGGCTCCTAATTCCCCGCCTCGCCGCGCGCTCGGCCTTCGCCCAGCGGCGTGGGGGCGTGCGGGGCCGCTCGGCGCTCCCGCCTGCACCGTCCCCGCCAACCCTTCGGAGACGGCCTGGCGCCGGGGCCTGGACGTCCTCCCGCCCGAGTGCCCCGCCGGGCGCTGCGGGCCCTGCCCGGGAGGGGCGCCGCATCTGTATGCGCCCGGCGGCCCGGCAGCGCCGCCCCCGCCCCCGCCGCGCGGGCCCGGGCTGGCCGGGGAGGGTCGGAGGCTGGGCTCTCTCCCGCGCGCCGCGGAGCCGCCTCGCTCCTCCGCAGGCGGAGCCTCCTTCCCCCGCCCCCTCTGTCTCGCTCCCTTGTTCTCGCCGGGGCCGCTCAGACCTGCAGCGGAGCCGCGGCGCCCGCTCCGATCGGCTCGGGGCTGCGCCCCCGGGACCCGGCGACGGGGGCGGGCGGGGACGCTCCCCGCCGGCCTGGGCCCCTCGGCACTGCCAGGTAAGGGCGCCTGCCCCGGAGCCCGGGGTCGGGAACCCGCGGAGGGGCAGCAGGGGGCCCGCAGCCTGCGGGTGTCTTCAGAGCGGTGCGCTCCGAGGCTAGGAGCCCACTGCCGGCTCCCTTCTCCCGCGCTCTACCTCTTCCCCTCTTCCCTCGCACCTCTCTTCCTCCTTTCCCCATTTTCCTCTCCCTCGGTTTCTCTTCACCCTGCCTTCTCTCTGCCTGTTTGCCTCCTCGGCCCCTTCCCTCTCCCTCTTGCCCTTTCTCCACCTCCTCTTCGTCTTTGCCTTTTCCTTTCCCGACCTTTCCTTTCCTGTCTTTCCCTTTGCCTTTTCCCGCTCTCCTTTCCTTCCCCCGTCTCTTCCCTCTCACCTCCTCTTCCCTTCCCGCTATCCGGTTTCCCACTCCTCCAGCCCTTTCCTTCTCCTCCTCTTCCCGCCTCCCGCTCCGGTCCCCGGCTTCCCTCCGGCTTCCCTCTCCCCTCGCGAGGGAAAGGACTGGCAGGTGTGTGTCTGCGCTGGGGGAGGAGGGGTGGCAGCCACAGCTACCTGAGGGGGTACCCCCCCCCCGCAGGAGGAAAGGGAGGAGACAGCAATGGGAAGGGTCCTCTCTCCAGCTCCCTTCCCGAAGCCCCTCCAGGCTGCCCCCTCTCTCAGACTGAAGTTCCCCGAGGCCTGCTCTGACCCCCGCAGCTGAGGGCTGCCCCCCGCCTGCCCATCACTCCCAGCAAGCCCCTCTGCCCCCCTCCTACCATTCCCAAGCCTGTTACCTATGACTCCTCCGCCTGTCAGACACCTAGGCTGCCTCCTTTGATCTCTTTCCTTGTGTCTCTTGCTGCCATTCTGTTCTCAGTCTGTGCCGGACAGTGCCTGAGTCTGGGTCTCACCGTCACTAACACTGAGTCTGTAGTCTCTGCTTTCCTCTCCCAGCCTCCTGGCCCTGCCCCCAGCTCTACATCCTCTTCTTTTGGCTCCGGCCCCCCGCCCCCACTCTGCCTCCTGAGCCCAGTCCCCCTTCAAGGACTTCAGCTGGCAATGTGGGCTGGGGGCAGGTTCCGGAGAGGTGGGGTTCCCTGTGTAGGAGAGACTTTCACAGGCTCTCAACCCTGTCTTAGGCTGCACGCCTTGTCATGGCTCAGCCTGACCCCAGACACCCTGACACCACACCTCCGTGAGTCCCAGCCCCTGGATTCTAAGCCCTTTCCCTGGTAGTCCCCAACTCCTCCAGCCCCCTGGCTGCATACCCAACCTGGGAGAAGAGGGGCCAGATCTGGGGTTCCAAACCTTCCCCGAATCCCCCCTCCTGTTTTCTTCCCCAGCTTCTCTACTCAGAGTTGACTGGCCAGAGATGTATCAGCTTGTAGGGCTGGAGGTGAATACAGGCAGAGCCTGGGTGGAGGGAAGGATCAGACTGTCTGCTCTGTCTCAGTCTGGGTTCTGGGCAGTGGGGTGTCTGGTTCCTTGGAGGTCTGATCTTCAGTATCTAACTTTAGTTGGGGGCCGGGGAGAGTTAAGGGTTTCCTTGACCCTGAACAGCTACCTGTCCTACAGGTGTGGATCCATGGGGTAGCCCCAACGCATCTGCCCTTCTGCCCCAGCCAGCTCATGCCTCAGTACCCGGGGACAGTGAACAGAGCCCTGGCTGGAGCCCAAACATGTGGGGCCTGGTGAGGCTCCTGCTGGCCTGGCTGGGTGGCTGGGGCTGCATGGGGCGCCTGGCAGCCCCTGCCCGGGCCTGGGCAGGGTCCCGGGGGGGCCCAGGACCAGTGCTGCTGCGGAACCGAAGGAGCTGGGTGTGGAACCAGTTCTTTGTCATTGAGGAATATGCAGGTCCAGAGCCCGTCCTTATTGGTAAGGTAAGGATCAGCCCTTCCCAGGTCTGCCTTGACTCTCGAGGCCCTTAGGCCCCTGCCCTGCAACTTCATCACTTCTTCACTGACCTTGGTCCCTCAAGACTCCCAACACTCCACCCACTCATAGACTTAGACTCTTTAACCTTTCTGTCCCTATGCTTGGAACCTGCTGTCATTTTTCCCTGACCCCTACAGCTGCACTCGGATGTGGACAGGGGCGAGGGCCGCACCAAGTACCTGCTGACCGGGGAGGGGGCAGGCACTGTATTTGTGATTGATGAGGCCACAGGCAATATCCATGTCACCAAGAGCCTGGACCGGGAGGAGAAGGCACAGTACGTGCTGCTTGCCCAAGCCGTGGACCGAGCCTCAAACCGGCCTCTGGAGCCCCCGTCAGAGTTTATCATCAAGGTGCAAGACATTAATGACAACCCACCTATCTTTCCCCTCGGGCCCTACCACGCCACAGTGCCCGAGATGTCCAATGTCGGTGAGTACCCCAACTCTGACCATCCCAGATCCCGTCTCCTGGAGCACCCTCACCTCTCCTTCCCGCATTGCTCTTGTGTCTGGGTCCCCCTCATGTGCTGTTCTTTCCCACCTGGCCCTGCCCCTGCTGAGTGGGGTGCCGGGATCCCCCACAGGGACGTCAGTGATCCAGGTGACTGCTCACGATGCCGATGACCCCAGCTACGGAAATAGCGCCAAGCTGGTGTACACCGTGTTGGACGGACTGCCTTTCTTCTCTGTGGACCCCCAGACGGGTGAGGATAGCGCTCGGAGCCTGGTGGGGCAGCCAGGCGAACAGGCACCCCCTGACCCGTGTCTCTCCCTAGGAGTGGTGCGTACTGCCATCCCCAACATGGACCGGGAGACGCAGGAGGAGTTCTTGGTGGTGATTCAGGCCAAGGACATGGGTGGCCACATGGGGGGGCTGTCGGGCAGCACTACGGTGACGGTCACCCTCAGCGATGTCAACGACAACCCCCCCAAGTTCCCTCAGAGTAAGGGGCCAGTGCTGCCACCCGAGCCATCCTTTGCCTGCCCCCACCCCCTACAGCCTCTGGAGAGGCCTTCCCTCTCCAGCCCTCCCCCACCCAGACCCCAGGAGAAGGGAGTGCTGCGAGAGGGAGGAGGGCTAGGGACCTAAGATGTCTCCCCTCTGTCCCCCCTCAAGGCCTATACCAGTTCTCTGTGGTGGAGACGGCTGGGCCGGGCACCCTGGTGGGCCGGCTGCGAGCCCAGGACCCAGATCTGGGGGACAACGCCCTCATGGCGTACAGCATCCTGGACGGAGAGGGGTCCGAAGCCTTCAGCATCAGCACAGACTCCCAGGGTCGAGACGGGCTCCTCACTGTCCGCAAGGTTAGCCTCCTGTCTGCTAACACTTGCACATTCACTCGTACCTGCCTCCTGGCCCACAAGGCTCACTTCTAACTGGTCTAGAACAGACTCGGGACCACTGGGTTGGAGCTTAGAGATCATGGTCATCTTGTCCTCTTTCAGATGAGGGACTGCGGCCCAGCAAGGGGGAGAGATTGGCTCAGAACTTTTCGTGTAGCCAGTCTATGATGGAGCTGGGGGCAGACCTAGGGTCACAGACTAAGTAATCTGCCTCACCCTGACCCTGCACCCAGCCACTGCCCCTCAGTGCCCACCTCTCGTCTCAGGTGGGCTGAGCACTGGATGCGTGGGGAGGGGACCTCTCACATTCCAGGAACTTGGGCCTGCCCTGGTTCCCACGTGCCTCAGTCACTCCACCTCTTCTCCCCATAGCCCCTAGACTTCGAGACCCGACGCTCCTATTCCTTCCGCGTGGAGGCCACCAACACCCTCATCGACCCAGCCTACCTGCGGCGAGGGCCCTTCAAGGACGTGGCCTCCGTGCGCGTGGCTGTGCAGGATGCCCCAGAGCCACCTGCCTTCACCCAGGCTGCCTATCACCTGGCAGTGCCTGAGAACAAAGCTCCCGGGACGCTGGTGGGCCAGGTCTCAGCGGCAGACCTGGATTCCCCAGCCAGCCCAATCAGGTGAGCTGGGGTGTGGGCAGGGGAAGGGAAGGGCCTCAGGGAAGGGGCCCAGTGGCAGGCTCGTCCCACTGAGGATGGACCCCCTTCACCGAAAATCCCACTCACCTCCTAGCGGAGGTCTCCCTCTCTGCAGGGCTGAGGCCCAGGGAAGGCCTGGAGGACCGGGCTAGCACCCCGCCCCCTGCCAGCTCCACCTAACCCTCTGGGAAGATAGCAGTGGCGCCTCCCAGTGGTGGTGCAGGCAGATGCAGGCTCATGTGATGAGTGTGTTGCTGGATGGCGGGCTACCACTGTCGGTCACTCCCTCAGCGCTGCACATTTTTACCCACTCGGTAACATTCAGTTCTCACAACAGCCCTGTGAAGTAGGCACGATCAGCCCCAGTTGTTTTAGAGGCCAGGCCCGGACAGGTTAAGTTCCTTGTCCAAGGTCATATAGTCAGGAAGCAGCAGAGCTGGGACATGAATGCAGATTTGTCTGCCTTGAGAAGAGCCACTCTTTCCACCTTTCAGCAGCCCCGTCACAGGTATGAGGGAGGTGCTGGTGTCATTCTCATTTTGTAGCTAAGTAAACAGAGGTTAAACGATTCACCCAAGATCACACCGCTGGTCTGAGGCAGAGCAAGGCTGGGGTCCCTGGGTCCCTAGAATAGAGCCCAGAACTCAGAAAGACAGGCTGTTTACCCCCACTTCCACCTGTTTCTGTCTCTCCCCCACCATGAAACCCAGTCCCCCTGAGTCTTAGGACACCTGTTTAATGTTGGTAACTTCCCCAAGCGACTTGTCTCTTAAGGGGACCCTAATGTGAATTATGGCTCTGGGTACCCGGGGCAGGCTCAGCCCAGCGAGCCCGGGCCCTCTGCCCAGAAGAACCAAGAGGCCCAGCAAGGTGAACAGAAGGGAGGGAGAGGTAGCAGCAAGCTCTGGCCCTGCCCCTAGATCAGCCCCCAGCTCCGCTCCATCTTCCCCAGATACTCCATCCTCCCCCACTCGGATCCAGAGCGCTGCTTCTCCATCGAGCCCGAAGATGGCACCATCCGCACAGTGGTGCCCCTGGACCGCGAGGCTCGCATCTGGCACAACCTCACAGTGTTGGCCACAGAGCTTGGTGAGGAGCCCTAGGCCCCCAGGAGAGGGAGAAGGCAAGCAGCCACCTGGCAGAGGAGCTGTCCCTGAGTCGGGGGGGGGGGGTCACTGCCACCATGCCTCACCAGTGTACAGCACTGGCTTCCCAACCTGGGTCACCACCACCAGGCAGGCCTCCTGGTCTCTGAGGCTGGGCTGGCCTGGGCACAGTGGATCTGCCTGCGCATTCCCCTGACTTTAAATTCATTCCCATACCTGACTTTCCCCAACTGGGAAACAAACCTAATCTCAAATGGTTCCTAAGCCCTAGAAAGCCCCAATCTGTACCCTGGCAGACCCTGCCCTGCCCACTGTCCACTTCAGGCTGAAGCCAGGGACCAGGGCAGGGCTGGGCCCCTCCTCTGGAGGCTGACTGGGGGGCTCCAGCAGCCCCTCCCAGGGACACCCTGCGGAGAGCCCTCAAGGTAGGGGAGAGGGGCCAGCCCTGCCCCTGTTAGCCCCCAGTCACCAGCAGCATGCTTTGGCTGCCTGTGGGCGGCCGTGGCCCATGGAGGCGGGGAGACCTCCGTCCCCTCTGTGAACCTCCCCAATCACTCCTGCTCACGCCCCAGGGCCTCCTACATTTGCTATCTGTGTCCTGTCTATGGGAACTGTCGCTGTGTGCACAGATGTTTGTACGTGGCAGCGAAGAGCCCTATGTATGTGTACATGTGAGTGTGTACCTACGTGTGTGTATAATTCCATGTGTGTGACAATACACACATGTAGTGTGTGCGTGCGTGTGGCTGAGCGGGTAGAATGTCTGCGCGAACGTGTAATTAGGTGTGTGTAAGGGTAGGTGCGGGTACAGCTGTCGGGTATGCCGTTCGTGAATGTGAGCACTCGTGGGCAGAGAACTTACTACACGCTGTGTACCAGGTACTGTTCTAAGTACCAAATGTGGGTCCGTTAATGTAATCACCCCCACAACTTTATGAGGGCGGTAGGATTATTTCCCCATTCGACAATAAGGAAACTCAGACAAAGGGAAGTGAAGTAACTCCCCAAGCTCACGCCGACGTGACGGGGCAGAGCCGTGAGACCCCGTAAGGCTGCGGAGTCAGTCACAGCGCTTACCCCCTCCGCCACGTTGCCTCTCACGTGTGGCAGTTTATGTGTACGGGCTCATGTTTCTGTCCCTGTAGCTGTGTGTTACGTGATGTTGTATGTGTGCCTGTCCGCGTGAATGTCCCTGTGTGTATATAGTGTTTGGAGTCGCCTGTGTGTACGTAGCCAGCCATCTGTGTCGTGTGTGTGTGTGTGTGTGTGTGTGTGTGTGTGTGTGTGTCTTTCCCTTCCTGCCTTCTCACCACCCCCACCAAATCCTGCTCTCCAGCAAACCCCAAGATCAACTAGCAGGCCCTGGGCCCTTACTGCAGAGAAGGAGTGGAGCCCTGAACCCTTGGCCAGGGAGCCCACTCAGCCTCTCTTGCCCAGGCTGGGACCTCGGCCCCTTCCCTGGGGCCAGCCAGCTCCCTCCCCACCTGGGAGAGGACTAAAGAATCTGGGAGGCTCAGCCAGCAGAGGTGAGCTCCAGGGTGGGCAGGGATACCTGTTTTCCATTCTTTCTTGGATGGCATTGGCAATGAGGAGCAAGTCAGGGTAATGACTGGGAGCCACCTGATGAAGGGTTGCATGAAGAAGGGGGCCTGTGTCTGGCTGTGGCACCCAGGCTGGCCCGGCTCCCCAAGGCCAACTCTAAGTGCTACTCACTGCTATTCCATAGCCTTCCAACTGCTGATGGGGCGTGTGTGTGTGTGTGTGTGTGTGTGTGTGTGTGTGTGTGTGTCTGTCTGTCTGTCTGTCTGTCTCTGTCTCGCTGGTGCTGTGTATGAAAATGCATCCTCTCGACCCTGGGTGGGGGGGTGACACTGAATACACTGTGTATATCCAACACCCATTTCATGTATGTTGTATTTGTTTTAAATGCTGAGTGTACATTGAATATATGGTATGAATGTGTTTGTTTCATGACTACTGTCTGTGTGCAACCTGTATGCACCTTCTATCTACCTTTCATTTATGGTGTATGTACCGTGCATGTGGGTTATCCTGTATGTATATCATGGGTGCTCCGCCCCTGTGGAATGTGTGTTCTACACTGCACACAACTTGGCTACCACGTGAATGTTGTTGTATGCTCTCGGTGTCCCATTCGTTTCACATCACCGTTTGCTACTTGCACGTTGCATGCATATACCTCGTGTTGCATGTGTATTCTGTGCGCTACATGGGGCATCCGTGCCCACGCACCGTGTGTTGTGTGTAAACTGTTGTGTGTGCGTGGGGGGTGTATGTGTTCATGTTCTGGCTTCAGACAGCTCCGCACAGGCCTCCCGTGTGCAAGTGGCCGTCCAGATCCTGGACGAGAATGACAACGCTCCCCAGCTGGCTGAGCCCTACGACACCTTCGTGTGTGATTCTGCAGCCCCCGGCCAGGTGAGCCAAGGAGGCAGAGGGCTCAGGACCTTAAGGCCGCCAGCTGCCCACTCCATACAAGGCCTCTCTTCTTCCTCCCAGCTAATTCAGGTCATCCGGGCCCTGGACAGAGACGAGGTGGGCAACAGTAGCCGTGTCTCCCTTCAAGGTCCTCTGGGCCCCGATGCCAACTTCACTGTCCGAGACAACCGAGGTGGGTGGCCCCCCCCTGCTCTCCTCCTCCCGTCCCACCTCCTAGTCCAGCCTCACCCCTGCCCACACATCTGGACCCTCCACCCAACAGAAGGTAGATGAGGATGTGCACACATTTGCTCTTCGCCAACCTTCCCCGTTGGAAGCTGTCTCCCTGGGCTGCACCCACCCTACAGGGACGGTGTCTCAGGAGGGAGCCCGACACCTTCCCTCTCCCACAGATGGCTCCGCCAGCCTGCTGCTGCCCTCTCGCCCTGCTCCGCCCCGCCAGGCCCCCTATCTGGTTCCCATAGCACTGTGGGACTGGGGGCAGCCAGCCCTGAGCAGCACTGCCACTGTGACAGTCAGCGTGTGTCGCTGCCGGCCCGATGGCTCCGTGGCTTCCTGCCGGCCCGAGGCTCAGCTCTCACCCGCTGGGCTCAGCACTGGGGCCCTGCTTGCCATCGTCACCTGTGTGGGCACCCTGCTTGGTGAGTCGGCCCACCTTGGCATGTAGATGTGGGGTCCGAGCCTGCAGGGACTGGAGAGAGGGGCCAGGGCCCTGGACCTAGGGAACTCCACCCCGGGGCTTAAAGGACTCGGCCGTGCGGGGATTTTCCCACTCCCTTGTGTGTCCAAGAGAAGAGCTCCGGCCTCCGGCCCTGGCATTACCGGTCCGCAGTGACAGCAGCAGGCCGTAAAAACTGTTTATTGAAGCCTGACTCTGGACGGTGCGTGGTGCCCGGCGCATCACTTGTGCTATTTCGTGTCATCCTTTCAACAGCCCTAAGAGGGAAATTCGTTTTCCCGGTTTTCCACACCAGCCCTCTAAGGGTCAGAGGTTCAGAGAAGCGAAGCAACTTCCCACAGTCACACGGCGAGTGCGGGGTGAAGTCAGGCCTCAGACGAGGCCTGCCAGGGGTCAAACCCGGGTCTTGCCTTGCCTCGGCCACACTGGCTCCTCTGTCTCCCAAGCCGCGCCGCGTGCGGCTCCGGCTCCGGGGCGCCGCGGGCTCAGCGGGCTCAGCGGCCTTGTGCGCCCCTCCCCCAGCGCTGGCGGTGCTCTTCGCGGCCCTGCGGCGGCAGAAGCACGAAGCGCTGATGGTGCTGGAGGAGGAGGACGTCCGCGAGAACATCATCACCTACGACGACGAGGGCGGCGGCGAAGAGGACACGGAGGCCTTCGACATCAGCGCCCTGCAGAACCCCGACGGGGCGGCCCCGCCCAACCCCGGGCCGCCGCCGGCGCGCCGCGACGTCCTGCCCCGGGCCCGGGCGCCCCGCCAGCCCCGGCCCCCCGGCCCCGCCGACGTGGCCCAGCTCCTGGCGCTGCGGCTCCGCGAGGCGGACGACGACCCCAGCGTGCCGCCCTACGACTCGGTGCAGGTGTACGGCTATGAGGGCCGCGGCTCCTCCTGCGGCTCCCTTAGCTCGCTGGGCTCCGGCAGCGAGGCGGGGGGCGCCCCGGGCCCCGCCGAGCCGCCGGACGACTGGGGGCCGCTTTTCCGCACCCTGGCCGAGCTGTACGGGGCCAAGGAGCCCCCGGCCCCCTGAGAGCAGTCCCCGGCCCTGCCCGCCGCGGGGGGGGGGGGGGGGACAGCCCGCACAGGCCCTCTGAGTGAGCCCCCACCCCCCCTGGGGTCCAGGCGGGCGGCAGCAGCCCCAGGGGAGAGCCCCCAGGCCTCCCCTTGTCCCTGTGTCCCTCTTCCCAGCTTCCCCAGGGCAACGTCCTTCTTACCTCCCTCCTCCCGAGTCGTCTGTATGTCTCCCTCCAAGGGTCTCTGTCTCTTTCTGTAACATTCTCCTGTCTGGGTCTGTATTGTGTGGTTCGACTCTGAATCTCTCTGTTCCTTCACTGTGACTCCACTCCCTCCATGACTCTGTTTTTGTCTGCCCTGTTCTAAGTCTCTCACACACCCTCTCTCCGTCTCCCTTGCCCACACGCCCTGTGTCTGTCTCCTGTCCACATTTGCCTGCATTCTCTCCGGGTCCCTGTGACTGGCTTTTCAGTTTTTTCTGTTGTTGTCCATCCCAAAAGCAAGAGAAACTTCCAGCCACTGCTGCCCACCCTCCTGCGGGGGATGTTCGGCCCCAGGTCAGTGCCGCTAATTAGGGGGGGTAGGGGGTGGGGTGGGGAGAGCACTGGGGCTGCCTGAAGCCCTCCCCCTCCGCTCACCGACTAGAACCGCCCTGGTCTCCTGTCTTTACAGACCTGCCCGCATGGTTCCATCCATCACTCATGGCCTCGTCCTCGCTCCACTGGCCTCCAGCAGAGAGAGGGTGCCAGCCCACCTCCCAGGGCCAGAGCTCCAGCCCCCCACATGGCCGCCTCCCTGGAGCTCTGCCTAGCTGCCCGCCTGCCCTGGGCATCCCAGCTCTGGGCATTGTCTTGTGTGTTTCCCAGGCCCCAGGGGGAGGGGAGGGGAAGGAAAGGAAAGGAAAGGGGGAGGCAGCTGGGGAAGGGGAAAAAAGGAGGAAGGGGAGGGGCCTCCATCTCTAATTTCATAATAAACAAACACTTTATTTTCTAAAGCTGGAGCCCTGTTTCCCGTTCTGCATGCAGGTTTCTATACAGAGCTTCCCTGTGCCAAAGGGCAGGAGCAGAGGCCTGACCCAACCCCGCTGGCTCCTTTCTTCTTTGGGGGCGGAGGTGGGGGGCAGTCCACTCAAGTCCCTCTAGCCCGAGGAAGGTTTGGGTTGTTTCCATTCAGGGAGTAAGTACCCCCACTGCCAACTCTCCTGTTCCTTGTTGGTCTCAAAATGTCTAAGGGAATTAAGGGGGATTGGCCAGAGGGGAGGGTGGCAAGGAGAAGTGGGGGTGAGAGCTCCTGAGAAGAGAGGGGAAGAGATAAAAGAGTAAGAAGAGAAGAAGAGGAGTTTCAGACTAGGAAAAAACTGTGGCTGCGGGGCAGCAGAGGGAGCAAGCCGGTCCCCCCGGGGCCTGCGGTGCCAGGTGGGGAGGGTGGGCCAGGGTGAGACGGCATAGTCACGTTGATTCTGGGCCCAGTGCTGCCGCCTTTAATTCTCCCCAGGCCTGGTCTTACTATCCATGGAACACAAAGGAGGAGGGAGAGGGGCCAGGGAGGCAAGCTCTCCAGGGGCCCAGGGGCCGAATCAAAGTCAACTGGGGTGGGAGCTGAACAGAGAGCCGTCATTTCTCAGTGTGCACTCCCTGAGCCGAGAAGGGAGGTCCTAACTCCAGGCAGGGCTCCTGGTGAGAGGAGATGATGGGTCAGAACAGATCCGCCTGACGCTCCCCTCCAAGTGTGGGGTGTTGGCCATCCAGGGGAGCTACTCCAGTGGGAAGATGCCTTCTCTCACACCTTCCATGCCTGCTTGGTTAGGGCAACCAGGTGGCAGGAGAACAGGACCCTTGCCCCGGGGCTGGACTTGTCCTTTACTCTGTGAAGGATGGAACCGAAGCCCTGACTGGTGGAAGGCCTGTGCAAGAGCAGGCTGGCTGTCCCCCAAAGGAGACGATTAGGAGCCAACACCGCAAGTGTGGTGTCAGGACAGGGTTTTCCAGTTCAGGGCAGGATGGGCAAGCTCTCTGCCCCTCTGGTCTCACCCCAATATCTGCATCAAGCCTTCGGGCCTAAGTGGAGACATGGGAGGGACTGACCCATGGGCCACTCCCAGGTGGTGAGGTGTGCTCAGAAGTGGGATGCGGCCTTTACCTGCTCTCCCAGCCCTTCCGGCCCTCCCTTTCCGCTTCCTGAGGTCCGCCCCGACTGTAGTAAACTTGGAGGGAAACACAGGGCATAGGGAAACAGGCCTGTCAGCAAGACCCCTAGGCTTATCTCTGGTCTCAAATACCTCATCATCTCGAAGGACAGAACCTATCAAAGGGAGTGAAGAGGGGCAGGACCGTGAAAGGAAAGGAAAAGGGAGAGAAGGGGCAAGGTGACAGGAGAAGGAGGGCTCCCTTCCTCTTCTGCCCTGTATGTGGGTTCAGTCCTCCTTCCCCCATTTATGGGGAGGGGAAGGGGGCAGAGCATCGCAGGGGAGTGAGCTGCGGGCACTTTTGGAGCCTGGGACTGGGCTCAGGTAGCAACCCCAGGCTTGCACGCACCCACACGTGCATACCCACCTTTTCTCATTCCTAGGGCTTTAGGATCTGGGGTGTGAAGATGCAGAAGTGGGGAACAAATGAGCTCTGCCCCCACTTCCTCTCTGCTTTGGACCATTTTTGCAAAATAAGTGACAAGGCCTGGCTTTCTCTCTGAAGAGGGGCTGCTCTCCTTATCCAGGTGTTAACCCTTTCTCTTCCAGCCTCTTTCCTGTCTCTGTACACAGGAACTGCACGTGCATCATCTAGCACACTCACATACACACATCTCTACTGGGTCACTCACTTAACACCAGGACACAGATCCACAAATTTCTCTGCACTTGGGGGTGCACCCTCTTATGCCTGAGTCCATCACATACTTGAACCCTGGGCAAAAAGCTTTCCTCCTGTGCTCCTCCAGGACTAGGCTGGCCCCCGGGGGGGTCCCTGAGCTCTGCTTATCATTCCCAGAGCCCCGCACCTTCTCCCCATAGGCTGAAGAGTGGACAGGGGGTGAAGGGTTGCTGTTGAGGCCACCAACCGGATTCCAGGACCCTGACTGGAATGCTAGCCCTCCTGTAAGAGGCAGCGTTCTGCTGCTCCCCCCACCCCTTTCCTCCCTCTGCCTCCACTGCTTTCCTTCCTGAGATTCCCTGCCTTTCCTCCCTCCTCCCTGATTATGCCCTGAAGGCCAGAGCCTGGGGGTCTCCTCTGTCCCGGCCAGCTCCAGCCTGGAGGAATTCTTAGCAGGAAGTGCAATGTTGAGGCTTGGGGCTCAGAGCTGGGCTGCAGGCTGAGAGGAGGGGTGTCCAGGACAGAGGAAAGGGGGCTGCGAATCTTGGGACTGGAAGCTCTGCAGGAGTGGGATTAGAGGAGGAAGGTTCAGGAACCTTCCTTCCGGTCAGTCCCGGAAGGTCAGGCCCCTCGGTTGACTGTGCTTTCCACCCACCCCCCTTCAACTTTGCCTGGGGAGGGGCAGGGCAGGGAAGGTGGCCCTCCTGGAACTTGGCTTACGGGGGAGCTGGAGGAGGGGCAGGAGGGGCGGGAGAGATTTGCTAGCCCGACAGTTCCCACTGGCACAGCCACCTCCCTCCTTTCTTCATTCCCCAGAGGGAGTGACAGGAAGGAAAGGCTGGAAAGAAGGCAAAGGGAATTAAGGAGGAAGGGGAAAGAGGGAGAGAAGTCTGGCCACAGCAGTGACAGAGTTCCCAGCGGGCTGCGGCCCTGGCTCCAGGTCCTGGAGGGGGGAGTGGGGGTGACCGCCCTCCAGGCCCTCGGGCTCCTCTGCCCACCGGGCAGGGGTTTGGCCCAGCTACTTCCTCCCCCACCTCCCTCCCAGATGCCTGCAGGGCCTTCAGCAGAGAAGGAAGGCAAGGAAGAGGGCCTGGGAGGACGGAGCTGGGCTGAAGGAGCAGAGCTCTGGAGCCGAAGACCCGGGTCCCAGCCTCATCTCTGCCACTTACTCTGCGACCCCGGGCGAGTCACATAACCCTTTGAACCTGTTTCCTCTTCTGTAAAGTGAGGATAATCATTACCTCAGAGTTACCACGAGAAGGGCATTCAGAAGGAGTAGTGATTGTAGTCCTTAGAGTCCTTCGGGGGCAGGGGAGGGGGCCGAGGGGAGAGCAGCTGGGAGAAGCCCCTCACCACCACAGGGTCCACGCTGCCCTGCCCGCCCCCCCTCAGCCTGGGCACTCTGGGCCACTCGGCCCTCCTTACTCCACTCCCTGCTAGCCCCCTCACCAAGGTGACACGGTGACAAAGACTGAAGCTGAGATGAGCACAGGAATGGGAGGCAAAGGGAGCGGGGGATCGGGTGGGAAAAAGCGGCGAAGGGGGTGGTGAGAAAGAGGGTCTAGCACCTAGCCCCGTGTCTGGCATGCAGTAGGCACGCCCCGGAGGATTCGTTGAGAGGAGAACTTGGGGGTGGGAAGTTGGCTGGACCAATCCATCAGGCAACCAGAGGAACATGTTGGACAGAGCCATCAATAGCACTGGGAGGCAGAAAGGGATGAAGACGTGGAACAAACACAGCTGGGGACCCCTGGGGGCTGGAGCCAGATGCCCTGAGGCTGCTCCCACCACCTCCCCAACCCCGTGCCCATCCTCCCACCCCAATCCCTTGGCCTAAGCAACCCCCCCCCCCAAGTCCTGCCGCTTCTCACAGCATCTCAGTCTCCACGGGCATCCTGGAGTCTCTGTGCAGGGTGACTGGCTCAGGCTGGTCCCAGCGGGCCTCCTCCTCCTCCTCCTTCCCTGGCTCCGGAAGCTTCTGCAGTTCCGAGTACAGCACATAGGCATCGTTGCGGGACACATACTCCCATCCGTTCTCCCGCACGTGGAAAAGGTCTACAGAACCCCCGGAGTAGGCATCGCGGTGGGTGGCATGGGCCACGGCGCAGCGAGCCAGGGCGTAGGCTTCCTGGGGGCTCATGTCGTAGCGGTAGCCACGGTCCAGCACGCCGTAGGCATAGGGAGATCCAGAGCCCACTGAGAAGATGTTCCCTTGCAGGCGGGTGCCGTCACTGTAGACATAGAAGAGGGCAGGGCCCGAGCGGTCCCAGCCACACAGCGCGGTGGCCACGCACAGATCCAGCCCCCGGTAGCAGGACATCATGGCCGACAGGAGTTTGGCGGCACCGGCCACGCTGGGCAGCTGACCGTCCCTCAGCGCCCGCAGCCGCAGCTCCCGCCGCAGCACACGGTACCAGGCGGCACAGTCCGCCGACGTGCCGGAGGTGGTGCCCACGAGGTGCTGGTGCACGGGGATGATCTTGCATGAGGCCGGACACTGCACATAGTTGCCACAGGAGGACCGTGTGTCGGCGGCAGCGATCACTCCGTGCCGGAATCGGAAGGCCAACGTGGTGGTGCCATGCGCCAGCCTGGGGCCGTGGATCCGCAGGAAGGTTTGAGGGTCCCAGCCTGGGGGCATGGCCCAGCCACCCGCCCGAGGCAGGTGAGGCGATGATGGTCCCTGGGTGCCGGGGGCCTGCCACTTGCACACATCCTGCAGAGCCATCCCTGGGGCTGAGTGATGGCTGGAAGGAACAACGTCAGGGTTTTGTGGGCTGGAGCCAGGTGGGGGAAGAGAGAGACGCTAAAGGGAAGCTGGGCTACAGCCAGAACCCCCACGCCCCACGGAGGGGCACGGAAGGGCATGCAATCTATGGCTTCACTTCTGCCTACCCCCAAGTCAGGCTTTGGGACTGGCTCTGAGGAGCAGCCTCCTCCTCCTCCTCAGAGGATTGCTGAGGGGAGACAGGAGGAGGCCAGCGAAGTCGCCACTGCTGGGAAGACGCTGCTTGTGACACACCTGAGCGTCACCCAAGGAGTCTCCCGTCTATCAACCTCCAAGCACCTGGAGTGGGGCGGGGGCTGGGGTAACTTCAGAGGAAAGGAGGCATGAGTGGAAGGAGCACAGCTGGGTCCCTCTTGTTTCTCTTGTGGGGGGCATGGGGCATGCAAAGACAAATGAGGCTCTGTCCCGGCCCTGCAAGAGCTCCCAGCCTAGGAGGAGGTAAAGACAAGTCAGGGCTCTAATGCCATCAGAATGGAATGCTGTGAGGGGCACCTGGCTGGCTCAGTTGGTAAAGCATGTGACTCTTGATCTCAGGGTTATGAGTTCGAGTCCCATGTTGAGCACAGAGCTTACTTTTTTTTTTAAAGATTTTATTTACTTATATGACGGAGAGAGACACAGCAAGAGAGGGAACACAAGCAGGGGGAGTGGGAGAGGGAGAAGCAGGCTACCGCCGAGCAGGGAGCCCGATGCGGGGCTCGATCCCAAGACCCCGGGATCATGACCTGAGCCAAAGGCAGACGCCTAACGACTGAGCCGCCCAGGCGCCCCTAGAGCTTACTTTGAAAAAAAAAAATAAAGGGGCACCTGGGTAGCTCAGTCGGCTGAAAGTCCAACTCTTGATTCTCCTCTGCTTTGGAGGTGCATATGAACTTCCATCTGCATGAAGACAGCATTCCTGACAGTTCTCTGGCAGTATAGCTTCTCTGTGGGAAAGTTCTGAGGATGTAGCTGAAAGCATCTAATGGCCTTCCCTCTTCCGGTCCCCCTTCTGCCCAGTAGTTCACAAGAGCAAGAGAGTTGTTTGTAGTTCCAAGACAAGAGAAACAACTGACCTTGTCCCCATAAGGCTGAGTCTAAGTCTTAGACCAGCCAGGGATGGGCAAGAGATGGGATTAGTAGACCCTGACAGCTGGCCCTTCAGAAAGACGAAGTAGATTGAGGCAGAGTGACAAGCTGCAACTACTTCTGGCACCATCTGGAGTATATTTTACCAAACACTGCAGCTCAAAGGGGCGCTGTGGAAATGGGTTTAGTAAAAGAAACAGACCCACACACAAGGGAAAGAGCCTGGACCCCCCAGACACCATGATGGCGGGGCTATAGAGTCAGTCCTAAGGGCAAGTGCAAATATGTCATGAGAAGACTGGAGAAACCAGGAGGTCACACTCAAGTCCAACCAGTTTTTCTCCTTTCTTTTGCACAGGACCACATGGGACTCTTACTGGAGAGGTAAGTATGTCTCCTGTTTTTAAAGATTAAAGCCTTAGCTGCTGTATATATGGATGGATTGTCACCTCCTTAGGTCAAGCCATTCTCAAGTCAGATCTGGACAGTTGAATGGCCTTCTAACTGGCCACCCTCCTGTCTCCCCTCTACTCTTATCCTCCACGCTGACATGTTTTCCTAAGGTATCACTCAAGTCCTATGTCTTCTCTACTAAGAAACCTTGAAGGGCTGCAAGATCAAACCCAAACCACCTTCTCTTCCCCAGGCTGGCATTCTTAAATGGGACCCACTATAGTCCCATCCTGATCCATCTACCACAACCTCTTTTCACACCATTCCTAACACATCCCATACCTCCCCTTCATCTATTTTTTTCACCTATTTTTTAAAGATTTTATTTTATTTTTTTTTAAGATTTTATTTATTTATTTGAGAGAGAGAATGAGATAGAGAGCATGAGAGGGGGGAGGGTCAGAGGGAGAAGCAGACTCCCCGCCCAGCAGGGAGCCCGATGTGGGGCTCAATCCCAGGACTCCAGGATCATGACCTGAGCCGAAGGCAGACGCTTAACGACTGAGCCACCCAGGCGCCCCTAAGATTTTATTTTTAAATAATCTCTACACCCAATGTGGGGTTCGAACTTACAGTCCCAAGATCAAGAACCACACTCTACCAGCCAGGCGCCCCTCTCCTTCATCTATTTTAATCCTATCCTTCAAAGCCTGGCTTGAGTACCATCTATGCTGAAAATCCTCCCCAGGTGTGGTCTGAGAGAGGAGAGGCTGTTGGTTTGAGGAACAATGGGACCCTAGTGGTATTTAGGGAAATGAATCCACACTTCCTTAGCAAGGCCTTCCTGGTCTCCCCACCTCACCCCAAGCTATGTTGATCTCCTCTTTCACCTCTCAACTACAACAATTATCACGTTTTTCTTCCCCAAGCCCACTTTATTGAGATAAAATTGACACATGACATTGTGTAAGTTTAAGGTGTACAGTGTGATGATTTGATACATGCCTATATTGCAAAATGTTTACCACAATAAGGTTAGTTAACACTTCTTTCACTTTACATAATTAACCATTTTTGTGGTGGTGGTGTTGAGAACATTTAAAATCTACTCTCTTAGCAACTTTCAAGTATGCAATATAGTTCAGCATCATTAACTATAATCACAGTGCTGTACATTAGATTCCCAGAATTTATTCTTCTTATAACTGGAAGTATGTATGTACCATTTGACCACCATCTCCCCATTTCCCCTACTCCACAATTCCTGGATAACTACCAATCCACTCTCAGTTTCTATGGAGTTTGGCTTTGTTAGATTCCACCTATAAGTGATATCATACAGTATTTGTCTTTCTCTGTTTGACATATATCTCTATATGTAGATACAGATAGCTAGAGATAGTGACAGGTGATATACATATCTATCTATCTATCTCTCTATCTAGAGAACTAATATAAGGTAAGTTGAGAACAGATTATGGTAGGCCTTGAATGCCATGCTGAGGAGCTGAATTTTACAGAACATTTTTAAGCGGGTAAAAGATAAGATTAAGAGGATGTTTTAGGAAAATCAATCTGGTACTGTGCAAAATGAATTAAAGAGTACAGTTTGGGCCCAGAAAATCAGGAGAATATTTCAGTAATTCAGGGGTAAGGAAATAATAAGAAGCCAAAGGTGGTATCAGTTGCAATCAAAAAGAATGTGAGAAGCATTGTAGAGGAAGAATCAACAGGACTTGGCAACTTACTGAATGTGATGGAAAGGAAGGCGAGTTGTTGAAGATGGCCAGAGCTTCAAACCTCTGCAACTGGAAGAATATGTTGCCATTCTCTCATGTATTCACTTGGCAAGCATTTACTAAGCATACAGTGGGCACAGAGATGAGTAGTAGAGAAATACCTGTCTTTAGAAGCTCACAATCAAGTACACTTACAGCCAGGTAAAATGTGAAAGTGTCTTAAGAGAGGTACAAATGCTATTAGTTTCAGTGTGAACGAACCACAGAGAAGAGTCAGAAGGAGGACAAGTTGCAGTGCAGGGGGTACTGCGAAATAATACCTGCTCTATAAACAGACACACTCTGCATTTTCCACACCAAGTGTGAGACGCAGATAAAGATCTTCTGCTTCATTACATTCCGATAGTTGGGCTTGGAAAGGGTTGCCAAATTTCAGCATTAAAAATACAACATATGCAGAGTCTTCTGGGGAAGAGGAGGGGCTGAGTTGGGCCTCAGAGGGAAGTGGAATTTAGATATTGACGGATATTGCTGCTGGAATCCAACAAGGAAGGCCAGACACTGACTTCATAGAACCATAAAGGAGGCAACATTTCATACGTTTGCCCACTTCTTTGTTATGGGTCCCAAAAGGGTTGAAAAATGAAGGTGGGTGGAGAGAGGGAGAGACAATGATATATACCACATTCCTGTATTAATAAAGAGCTTGTCTTAGCAAGCTTAAGTTAGAGAACCTCTTGGTACATCTTTATGGAGTGTCAACCCTCCTCCAGGCTCTAAGATGGTAAATGACTATTGACTCAGTTATTCGGAGCTGAATTGAGAATCTAGTTTGTGGATTAACTGAGTCCCATACGTTTCCTTCTTTATTTTTCTGCCTTTTGGGCAATACATTACTTATTAGAATTTCCACCACAGGGTGGGAGTAAAGAGAATATTAAATCTTAAAAATTGGTTACGTTACAGAATTTGGGTAGTGTGGCGATTAATGCTATCAAACAAGAGGTATAGCACTTTTATATTTACCACAAACTACTGGGGTTTAACTAACTTCACAGGAAAATGGCCTCAGAGTACATCATTACTTTACCCAGTATTACAGGGTGCCCTTAAACAAAATGGCAATTTCACTCGCGTTAATAGGATGCTAACGCCGCACAGATGTAAAGTATTGCTTGGACACCCGATAGGGCGGGCACGACTTAGTGCTGAGGGTTCTGAAAGGATTTTCAACTAGTCACGCCCTTCTCAAAGATGGCCGGCTTCACTTCCCTTACGCAACACGGACGTTTCCAATCGCTTCGTAAGAATTGGAGGTGAATTTAATTCAGTACTGCTTGCCTGACTAAAGTCAAGATGACAACAACATCCTTTTAAATTTTAGAGGAATCTAAGGTATTTATTTTTTCTCCCTCGGTGAAAACGGTCCCTGGCGTTTGGCTCTTGCTTTTGGAGGCGTGGCTGCCAGTAGTTAAAATGGCTCCTCCTTGGGCTAGCTTTAATAGGGAGTGAAGCTGTGACGGCGAGGCGTTGCCCGGCTGCTCTCTGGTAGGCCTTCTCGCAGCGAGTTCCTTGTGCCCTTATTAGACATGGCGCTGGCCAGCGTGTTGGAGAGGCCGCTACCGGTGAACGGGCTCGGGTTTTTCGGACTCGGGGGTCGCGCGGATCTGCTGCACCTGGGTCCAGGGAGTCCCAGCGATGGGCTGAGCCTGGCCGCGCCCAAGTGGGGTGTCGCGGAGGAGCCCAGAATCGAAATGCTTCATGGAACCACCACCCTGGCCTTCAAGGTGCGGACCTAACCGCCGCGCCGGGCTGAGCCCCGCGCGCCCGCGCCCTTCCCTGCCTTCCCGGCCTTCCGGATGGACCGGAGCCCGCGGAGGCCGCGACCACGGAGCCTAGTGGGAGCCTCGGGCCTGTCCGCCCGACCCCGGTGGTTTCGCTGTCTCATTGCCCCGAGAGGCCTCTCTTCTCGGTCTAGCCGTAGGACCGTGGGGCTGAGGTTAAGGGGGAGAAGAAACTCGAGGCTGCTTGGGTTGATTCCTAGGCAACCCCCAGGTGGCTCCGGTCCAGGAAAGGGGAGGCCTCAAAGCAATGAATATTGGCAGAGGAAAGGATGTTTAACCATTAACTAAAGGTTATAGAAACCGGGTCCCCATTAGGCGAGGGTAACTGAAAAGCTATGTCTTTTGAGGGGAAGGATGGTGGGAGGGAACACTGTAGTAGGAGCCAGACAACTGGGATTCCTGATCCAGCTTTGCAATAACTAGCTTTACGATCTTGGGCAGGTCATTCGATCTCAGTGAACCCGTTTCCTGATCTATAAAGTGAAAAATTGAAGTTAATACTGGTCACACCCATGTCGAGGGATCAGTGTCAAGTTTAGTTGATATCAGTATGTGAAAGCATTTTGTGAAGTGTAAAGGACAGAGAAAGAGATGTTCTGGTTTTCCACTGATGCAAAAAGAAATGTCAAGGAGATGTTTCTGTGGTCTGATGTGGCCTGCTTTGTGTTTTCCTCTGATCTTAACAGTTTCAACATGGAGTCATTGTTGCAGCGGACTCTCGGGCCACAGCTGGTGCCTATATAGCCTCCCAGACAGTAAAGAAGGTGATAGAGATCAATCCCTACCTGCTGGGCACCATGGCTGGGGGTGCAGCGGACTGCAGCTTCTGGGAGCGGCTGTTGGCTCGGCAATGTCGCATCTATGAGCTTCGAAACAAGGAACGCATCTCGGTAGCAGCTGCCTCCAAGCTGCTTGCCAACATGGTGTATCAGTATAAAGGCATGGGGCTGTCCATGGGCACCATGATCTGTGGCTGGGATAAGAGAGGCCCTGGCCTCTACTATGTGGACAGTGAAGGAAACCGGATCTCGGGGGCCACCTTCTCTGTAGGTTCTGGCTCTGTGTATGCTTATGGGGTCATGGATCGGGGTTACTCCTATGACCTAGAGGTGGAACAGGCCTATGATCTGGCCCGTCGAGCCATCTACCAAGCCACCTATAGAGATGCCTACTCAGGAGGTGCAGTCAACCTCTACCATGTCCGGGAGGATGGCTGGATCCGAGTCTCCAGTGACAATGTAGCTGATCTACATGACAAATATAGTGGCTCTACCCCTTGAAAGAGGGTGGATGTGGCTGCTTGCATTTCATGGGGGGACTGTTGCTGGTAATGTGGATCTAGCTCCCTATCCTCTAGTGGAAGGGTCCTCAATTGTATTGATAATTTTTTTAAGCTCTGGTGCCGTTGACCTCTATATGTTACTAGTTGTTAATGACCTGCCACAGCGGTGATTTTACTTTCTTGGATGTTAACATTACACTACTCGACCTCAGCCTGTGTTGTGTCTTTTGTCCACACTGTTCCTTCTCCGAGCACTTTACAGCCAAATAAGCCAGGACAGTGGGAGGGCACTGACTGTAATTACAGGAAACAGTGATGTGAAGACATTGTCTAGTGAATACATTAGCATCCCCACTCAAGAAGCTAATAACAAAGGAGAAGGAGAGAGAGGCAGGGAGGAGGGAGAGACTTCCCGATTCTGTTTGCAAAGAGATGAAAAGTTGATGAGGTGGAAAGATGCACAGGGCCGAATGAGGAGGAGCTGCAGAGGGAGGAGCTCTCCCCCCTGCTGTGGGGGAGGGGAGGCCAGTGCTGCACGCAGAGCGGAAAGGTGAAGAGGGTGAATCTTGAACCTTAAACCAATTGGGAAGGGAAGGTTTGGACCCTGGGAAAGAGGACAAAGAGGTGGGCGTGAAGGAGGTAGTGACCCCAGCTCGGCGATCCCTGGCCTTTTGGCTCTCCGGTGTGTGCATGTGTGGGGAACAGAGCGGTTGATGGTGGGCTCACAGCCTCCTGGACAGGAAGCAGCACAGAATTGTCACCGGCACGTGTGGGTGGGGAAGAGGCCCTGCTGAGAGCAGAGTGATGGTTGATTTATCGCACCCAGCACTAAGGGGGTTCCCAAGCTACGGTGGCAGCAGACGGCAAGGCCTTCTGTTACAGAGAAGACCTAAGCATAGGGCAGGTAGAAGAGGTTGATGGGAGAAACCTTTAAAAAAACGGGAGGGGCGCCTGGGTGGCTCAGTCGTTGAGCGTCTGCCTTCGGCTCAGGGCATGATCCCAGGGTCCTGGGATCGAGCCCCGCATCGGGCTCCCTGCTCGGCGGGGAACCTGCTTCTCCCTCTCCCACTCCCCCTGCTTGTGTTCCTGCTCTCCCTGTGTCTCTCTCTGTCAAATAAATAAATAAAATCTTAAAAAAATAAAAAAATGGGAGAGGAGGCTATAAACAGTACTGCTTTGTTTTTAGTGAGCGAGAAGGGACGAAGTGGCTGGTGAGGGTGACAGCCCAGCATCCTAGTTTGAGGCTGAGGGGTTTGAGAAATTGAGGGGGTAAGGCCTCCTCTCCCCTGGGCTGTGGATACCTTCCCTTCCCCCTCAGCCTCCTTCAGTCGTGTATTGATTGATGAGGGCTGTCGGCCAGGAACTGATCGAGGCTTGTTAATTGCATTTGTCAAATGCAGGGAAATTGGGAATTAGTGAGATTGGAGCAGGGAGTTTGGAAAACAAATGACTCTGGTGCCTGAGGAGATTCATTTTGCTGGAAAGTGCCTCAGGAGCCCCTGGAATCAGGGAGCTGCCAGGGCCAGGGCTAGCCGGGACCTGGGCCTCCTCTCCATGAGAGGCGGGCAGGAGCCACCAGCCAGTGGTTAGCTGTGTTCTCAGGTACAGTGGTCCTCTCAGGACGCTGGTTGGCAGACCTTTGTTACAAATTAGAACTTTAGGGGCACCTGGCTGGCTCAGTGGGTGAAGCATGCGACTCTTGATCTGGGGATCATCAGTTTGAATCCCACGTTGAGCATAAAGCTTACGTTAAAAAAAAATCAGAACCTTGAAAAAAAAAAGAACTCTTGAGAGAAATTCTAACACCTGAGAGAAATCAAATCAGGTTGAAATAGAGTTGGGGGGGCGCCTGGGTGGCTCAGTTAAGCAACTGCCTTTGGCTCAGGTCATGATCCTGGAGTCCTGGGATCTGCAGCGGGCTCCCTGCTCAGCAGGGAGTCTGCTTCTCCCTCTGACCCTCCCCCCTCTCATGCTCTCTCTATCTCATTCTCTCTCTTAAATAAATAAATAAAATCTTTAAAAAAAAAAAAAAGAAATAGAGTTGGGGGCTCCAGAGCCTCCACCACTGAGCCTCCTCCTCCATGGAGCCACGGCCCACAGCACCACCTCCCTGCCTCCACGGACCTTTATATATACACACTCCCTGGTACTCCTTGGAACCCAAAGGAACACAGTTTGAAAATTACTGTCCTGGGAAATAACCTTGAGGGTGGAAGAGAGTTGAAGATTGGAATTCTTTTACGTGAATGAGCCTAGGACTCCTTAGCCCATGAAAGAAAATTAAGTCTGGAGAGAAGAGATGGTCTCGAAGCAGTTCTCCCCTTGCCCGGTTTCCGGCTCACACCTGGCTTTGGCAGAGGTCTAGCTGTTTAACTAAGTACCTGTTCTGCACTGGCTGAGGCCTTACGAACATTCAGGCAAGAAAATGCACAACCGTCAGTCCCATGTTCTGTTCTACATATGCCCGTTTCTCTTCCTTCCTGGATCTTGGATAAAAGAAAGAATGGAAGAGATCGATGTGTGGTAGGTTTTCTGGAGAGAAGGTAGAGCAGAGGTAGAGGAAAACTGCAAGTGTCTAGGCCCAGTTGTGGGCAGTTGTGGCTTCTTGCTGCTGAGTGCTGGTGGGGAGCTGGCTTTGCAGGGATGTTGTATGTCTCCGCTGCGTAGGGATGATGGATGCCACACAGCACTGGAGAGATTCTGTCGAGTGGAGTGGACCAGTTCAGGGACTCCCATCAGATTCATTTCCCAGTGCAGTCCTCTTGACAAAGGATGATGGAAAAGAAATTGCCTTAAATAGCTGGAAGATTAATTTCTCTCGGCAGTTCCCAGGCGTCCACGGGACAGGGCTCTTCAAGTGATGTCTGACAATTTCTTCTCCTTCTACAGATAGCTCGGTGACACCAAAATCTGACTCCTCAGGGTAGGTAATGGGACTAATCTGATTAAAGAGAGAGCAGACACTCCTCGAGGCCTTGGGCTTTCTCTTGCTAGCAGGGAATGCTGTGGGGTAGAAGGCAGACGAGCCTTATAGCGTCTCTACACCAGGCAAGAGAGGGCTGTGGGGATGGGTGGGTAGAATGTTCAGGAGGGAAAGGGAAAAGGTAGGCAAGGACATGGGGGGAGGGGGAGGAAAGGCACAATGAAAGGAAATCAGGGACCTGAGCATAATAGTTACTGAGTGTTCCCTCTTTAGGCAAAACCGGAAGGTCAATGTCTCTTGATACCCTCCTCAGCTCGCAAATGAGAAAACTGTCAAAGCCATTTGGGGAGTGGAAGGTTACATCCTTTGAGGGAAAATAAAACAACTGATTTATGCTGGTCCATGGATTCCATGTGGTCTGTTAGGGGAGAGGAGCAAATGTGGGATGAAAAGGGAGTAAGGTAAAAAAAAAAAAAATGTGGAGAGAAACAAGGGGGAGCGGTTCCCTTGTCAGGCGGTGAGGAGGAGGATTGGGTCAGTGAAGGAGTTACAGGAGCATATCTAATCTGGTGAGTACAGTTAGGGTTTTTTATATGGTTATTTGTGTTTCTCTAGAAGAGCCCCTCCTGCCAGGGCTATAGCAGGGGATGAGGTACTTTGAAACTGACCAGCAGCAGTGACCTCAGGACATGATTAAGTGCTTTATGATTAAAATATGCATATATTGCAACCAAGCGACTCTGCTGTTTTTTGTTTCTTGTTTGTTTTCAAAATCCTCGTTTCCCTTCAGGAAGCCAGAATCATATCAGGAAAGCTTTAATTACAGGAGGCAAGGGGAGAGAGCACACACAGCATCAGAACTGCTCTGACTAGCAGCTGCCTGACCCCGGCCGGCCCTCCTTCCCCAACCCCTCCCTCCAGTCCACCAACCGTCCACTTTCCTGCAGCATTCCCCAGGCCTGGCCTCTGAGCCAAGTTCTTGCTTCCAGGGCCTATGCCCCACTGAAGCATTTCAATAAAAACCATTTCTAAAATGTCCTGTTCGCAGTTGTTAGTGGGTCAGGCAGAAGAAATTCTACCCACGTCAGCTTCTTGAGTTTATTTAACCCAACTCATTTCTCCCTGAAGCTTTTGCCTCTGAGTGAGGTGCCAAGCCTAACTTGGTACTTAACCCTTTGTAATCCAGACTCCGCTGTCGTCAACCATGACTATCCACCCTAGTTTATTTGAAGGGAAATAAGACACCATGGGTTCCACCTCTTCTGATGCCTCCTCTCCGGCCCCCACCCCATCTGTTCAGGCTGCCTGCCCCTTCTCTCTGTTCTCCCTCTGCTCGATTCCATGTTTTCTCCCTGCTCTCTCACTTTGTAAAAAATTCTCTTTACTTGCCTCCCCCAGAATTTAAATAAAAACCAATCAATCAATAAACCAAGTGCTGCGGTGGACTTTAATGTAACGAGAAAAGGTTATCACTAGCTGCGGGGTACCCAAAGCGCTGGTACTGCAGAGGGAAACACAGACGGAATGAGAGAATGGGAGCTAGAGAGAACCAGAGACAAATGAGAGAAGCAGGAAAGCAAGTCCTGGGCAGCAAGAGTGAGAGTGAGCAAAGTAGAGAGGGAGCCGGGGACATGGTAGGAAGGATGGCAGGAGACAGTGATGGGCAGAGTGGCGCTGTGGGAAGGGAAGGAGGGGCGGGGGGGAAAGGAGACCCCAAAGGACAGTGATCAAGAGAGTGGGCAGAGGAACGGGGAGGAAGGGAGCGGCTAGAAGCTAATGCACAATGAAACATGTCCCCCTGGAGACAGATAATTTCTCCAGCCATACATAACGAACACGCGCCCCTCTGTGTGTTGCCCCTGTACTGTCATAGTCACTTACGTTCCACAAGAATCTCTCCATGTGTCCCCTGCTTGTGCGAGGTTGGGAAGAAGGTTTGAGCCCTCAGCCAGGCCAAGGACAGGAAAATAGAACTCTGTCTCACAAGGGGAGCTGGGTCACAGATTCAGTACCTTTTACCTTTTTACTTTTAGGTTCGTGAAGAGACCCTCTCTCCCCTCTCGGCTCCGTATCCCCGGCCACGCCCATCACACATGCATAACTCATCCCATTTCTTTCTGTAATGCCCACAGGTCAGGGCCAAGGCTGTTCAAGTGGAGAGAGGAAGGCCACAAAATCCCAGAAAGACAGGAATAGCGGGTGCTCCCAGTGGGAAGGAAATAAGCAGTTCCAAGGAGGAATGTGTGCAAACCAGAAGGGACCAAAGTCAAGGGGATATTTTTGCAACTACTGCAGCTCTTTTCCCAGCTTAGCCTCAATGCCACCGTTGTCCCAAGGACAGTCATATGTTCGAAGCTTCCCCATGCATACAGTTTCACACAATACCTAGGCTCTTTTTTTTTTTTTTTTAAAGATTTTATTTATTTAAGAGAGAGAGAATGAGAGATAGTGGGCACGAGAGGGAAGAGGGTCAGAGGGAGAAGCAGACTCCCTGCCGAGCAGGGAGCCCGATGTGGGACTCGATCCCGGGACTCCAGGATCATGACCTGAGCCGAAGGCAGTCGCTTAACCAACTGAGCCACCCAGGTGCCCAATACCTAGGCTCTTGCATGGTAGCTCATCTCCAGTGGTGATGTGCGGTGATGGGTGGTGGTGTCTGGTGTACTCACTCCAGTGAGTACCAGGGTTCTGTGGGAGGGCTCATAATCACCCTGTGTCTCCTGAGTCCTGAGGCTGCTCCCCCAGCCTAATCTCTAGAAAGAAAGCAGTGGAACATTTTAAACCAAAACAACAGATGAAGCACAGTCCCATAGCAGCCCCCAAAGAAGCAAAATGTGCAGAAAGGTGGCTCAGCCTGGAGTCAATAGAGCCTGAATGTGGTCCGTGGGTAGGGGTAGCAGTGTTCCCCAACTCATTTAAACAGTCGATGGCACGTGGCCCATTGGAGAGCGTCTCTGTTAGGGTCTCTGGTTATTTTGTGATCTATCTTCCTTTTTAGTCAAACACTTACTATGCTATACATTTGTTTGTTCCTATATGTCTAGCACAGTGCAGGCTACTCAGTAGAGATAATATAATACATGTATTTAATGAGTAAATGAATGAATGGACTTCACTATGTGTGAATACACCAGTGATTCTTTCTACCCTTCTTGGAACTGTGACTCCCGGGAATTGTTGAATTTCAAGATGCTCTTTGCTGCCTTTTTGTTTGTTTTTAAAGATTTTATTTATGTATTTGTCAAAGAGAGAGAGAGCACAAGCAGGACGAGAGGCAGGGAGAGGGAGAAGCAGGCTCCTGATATGGGACTTGATCCCAGGACCCTGAGATCATGACTTGAGCCGAAGGCAGATGCCCAGATGCTTAACTGACTGAGCCACCCAGGTGTCCCTGCTCTTTTTTTTTTTTTTTTTTGCTGCTCTTAAGCATACTTTGAAACATATATTAATTTTTTTTTAAAGATTTTATTTATTTGACAGAGACACAGTGAGAAAGGGAACACAAGCAGGGGGAGTGGAGGGGGAGAAGCAGGCTTCCAGCTGCACAGGGAACCCAATGTGGGGCTCCATCCCAGAACTCTGGGATCATGACCTGAGCAGAAGGCAGACGCTTAACGACTGAGCCACTCACGCACCCCTAAATAAAATCATTTTTAAAAATTTATATATGTTTAGGGGCGCCTGGGTGGCTCAGTCGTTAAGCGTCTGCCTTCGGCTCAGGTCATGATCCCAGGGTCCTGGGATCAAGCCCCACGTCGGGCTCCTTGCTCTGTGGGAAGCCTGCTTCTCCCTCTCCCACTCCCCCTGCTTGTGTTCCCTCTCTTGCTGTGTCTTTCTCTGTCAAATAAATGAATAAAATTTAAAAAAATGATTTTATTCACTTGAGAGAGAGAGAGCGGAGGGGGAGGGGCAGGAGAGGGAGAGAGAGAATCTCAAGGAGACTCCTCACTGAGCACGGAACCGACTCAGAGCCCGAGACGGGGGCTCCATCTCATCATGACCTCAGCCAAAACCAAGAGTCAGATGCTTAACCGACTGAGCCACCCAGGCGCCCCTAATTTTTTAAATTAAGACGAAATTGAGAAGTTTTTAAAAATGTTATGCCACCCCTGCTTATAAAAATGAAGACAACTAGGTGTCATAAAAAGCAGTTTTTATTTTATTTTTAAGTAATCTCTACACCCAACATGGGGCTTGAACTCACAACCCCTAGATCAAGAGTTGCAGGCTCTACTGACTGAACCAGCCAGGAGCCCCATAAAAAGCAGGTTTAAGGAGCAATCTTGCCCATTCCCACCTTGCCCAGATTCTGCAGTCCTGCTGTCTTTCCCTTCAAATGCTAGCATTAGTCTCACACAAAATATGGTCAGGCCCTGAAGAATTGAGCTCCCCAGGGTAGCTCTGCAGGGTATCTCTCTTAGCACGTGTTGTTTTGTTCTGTTTTCTGTTAGATCAATGGGCAGAGGCTTCGCTGATACTCAAGTCTGGTCCCTGGATGTCAGGTGCGTGAGTGAGTTGCTCTTCACAAGGGGAGAACTAATCGATGGTGAAAGGGAGGTTCGTGTATCACCAACCCCAGCATCGTAAAAACAAAAGCCACTTTTCTTTGGGTTTGGGCTTTTCTCACAACCTAGAATTGTTGCCACTTGTTCTTCTTCCACCTGTTTAAAAACATTCTTTGACTTTCTAGGTGGTATTCATTAACATGCTCTTTTGAATTTTCTGAAGCATTATATAACAAAGTCTAAAATAAATCAGGGAATGCCAGAGACCACGGCACTATTTCCTTGGCTCAAGTAAGGGCTGAATCTAAATATCTAAAGCAAAAACATGAACTATTTTTATTATTTTTCAAATTTTGAAATATTTCAAGACCAGAGAAGTTGAAAGAATAGTACAACAAATACCCATATACCCTTCATATAGGTTCACTAATTGATATCATTTTGCCACATGTGGTTATCTCTATATGTATATATTTATTTGTTAATATGTATTTTACCGAATCATTTGAAAGTTAAGAGATCATGACATTTTACCCCTAAGTGTGTCTCCCAAGAACTAAGATATTCTCCTGTGAAATCACAATACCACACCAAGAGATTTAACATTGATACAATCATATTATCTTGGTATCTTGTTCATATTCAGATTCCTCATTTGTCCACATAGTGCCCATAATAGTTTTCTCTTTTCCTGATCCAGAAGTCAATCAAGGCTCACACATCACATTTTTTTTTTAAGATTTTATTTATTTATTCGACAGAGAGACAGAGAGAGAGCACAAGCAGGCAGAGTGGCAGGCAGAGGGAGAGGGAGAAGCAGGCTCTCTGCTGAGCAGGGAGCCGGACGCGGGGCTCGATCCCAGGACCCCAGGATCACGACCCAAGCCGAAGGCAGCCACCCAACCAACTGCGCCACCCAGGCGCCCCTCACACATCACATTTAATTGTCGTATCTTTTTAGTTTAGTTTAGAACAGGCTCCCATATTTGTGTGTGTGTCTTTTATGACATTTATATTTTGAAGAGTCCAGGCCATCATCTGTCATGTGCAGCCCAGATTGTCTGATTGTTTCCTCCTGATTAGATTCAGGTTAAACATTCTTAGCAAGAATATTACCTAGGTGGTATTGTGTATTTCCCACTGTACCACACCAGGAGGCATATGTCAGTTTGTTACATTACTGGTGATGTGAAGTTTGTCTGCCAGATTTCTCTACTGTAAAGGCATGTTTGCCCTTTGTAATTAATTACTAAACTAATAATTAGTAGAGTGATCATTTGAGATCATTTGAATATCCTGTTCTCCTACAATCTTGCACCCAGTGGATTTAGCAACCATTGATTATCCTTCCTGAAACGATCTTTGCATTGGTGGTTGCCAAACGCTGGTGTTTCAATTTCTGTCATTCCTCTACATACATTAGCTGGCATTTATCTTTCTCCTCCTCCTCCTCTTCTTTCTTATTCTCCTACATTTTCACATCTATCTATATTTAATTTTTTTTACATTGTAACTTTTTCTATACTTACTGCTTTTTGCTGGCCTTTAAGAAAGACTTCTCAGCTGTTTATACAATTTCCTTTGCATTTAATAATCACTCTGATTCAGAAATTTTTTCCTTTAAAATCTAATCTGCCCTGGGGCGCCTGAGTGGCTCAGTGGCTTGAGCAGCTGCCTTCAGCTCAGGTCATGATTCCAGAGTCCTGGGATCCAGCCCAAGTTGGGCTCCCTGCTTGCTGCTCGGGCGATGGAGCCTGCTTCTCCCTCTCCCTCTGCTCCTCCCCTTGCTCTTGCTCTCTCCCTCCCTCAACTCACTCTCTCAAATAAATAAATAAAATCTTTTAAAAAAAAATGAAATAACATCTAATCTGCCTTCACTCCTGCTACAGTATGAACTCCTTTACTTGCTGTTCCTTGAGTGCTGTTCTCTGCTACCTGCCTATCTTCCTTCTCTTTCCCTTTGCATTGTCTTCGACCTTTCTGTAACCTCTCTCATCTCTTCAAACCTCAACTCTCTCAGACACTTCCCTCTCCAGTGCCTCTGAGGACATACTCCCAACTGACTCTGGGATTTCCTTCCACTACGGTTCTAAAATGCTCACGGGTGTGTTAATGAATGACTGTCGGAAGCAGCTTCCCGGCCTCACTCTGGGGGAAGTTAGATTTCACTGTATGGGGAGGCTCCCATGGGGTCTCACTAAATAGAAATAGCTTAAAATAGAGAGATCTGCTTGATTCAAAGCCAAATGAGCAGCTTTTCCTCAATCGACAAGTCATCTGTAAAGCTTAACATTTGAAATCTCCAATGTTTTGGAGTTCAAAATTATAATTTTTTTAGGTGAAAAGGTGCATTTTTCTTTCTATTCTCATTACCTAATAGCACAAAAATGCTTTACCCCAACTTTCTACCAAAGATTCCTCTATGACCATAGGGGGAAAAACAGAAACTTAAAATGAAATGGCTTTTCCAACTTAATTCTGGCCTTTGTAGAAATGGACTCATAATTTAAAACGTGTCCCAGGAGGGGTGTCTGGGTGGCTCAGTTGGTTAAGCGGCCAACTCTTGATTTTGGCTCAGGTCATGATCTCAGGGTCGAGAGATCGAGCCCTGGGTTGGGTTCCGCTGGGCATGGGGCCTGCTTAGGATTCTCTCTCTCCCTCTCCCTCTGCCTCTCCCTCCCGCCCTCACACTCTATCTCTTTCTAAAATAAAAAAAATAAAATAAAATATATCCCAGGAGACATTGGTGGGGGCAGGGGGGTGGGTATGAACATTCTATTGATCCTCAGAGGGAAGACAGCTAATCTTTCATGGACTCAAAACAAGAGACGAAAAGAGAATTAACGCAGAAAGGCAGAGTAGATTTCAATTTAGGCAGAGACTAATGATTGCTCAAGGGCACAGGTTCTGAAGTCAGGAGGCCTGGATTCAAGTTCTGACTCCACAATTTAGTGAGCTCAGTGATCCTGAGGTAAGTCACCTGCCCTCTCTGAGTCTGTTTTCTCATCAGTAAAAGAGACAGTATAATAGTACTTATCTCATAGAACTGATTAAATGAAAGAGTGCCTGGCACCAAATAAACCCTCAATAAATGTTGATTATAGTAATTGTCGTTAACAATTCTATTTTTCCTTCATCCTAACATTTTGAAAATGACCACCTGTACGTTCGTGGATATAAGATGTTATAGTAGGGGCGCCCAGTTAAGGGTCCTACTCTTATTCTTTTTTTTAAGATTTTATTTATTTGAGAGAGAGAGAACACGAGCGGGGGGAGGGGCAGAGGGAGATGGTGAGAAGCCGACTCTCCCCTGAGCATAGAGCCCAACATGGAGCTTGATCCCAAAACCCTGAGACCATGACCTGAGCCGAAGTCAGACGCTTAACTGACTGAACTATGGCGCCTCATGGCGTCTGACTCTTGATCTCAGCTCAGGTCTTGATCTCAGGGTTGTGAGTTCTTAAATATATATATATATAATTTTTTCCCTATGATTTCCTGGCTGGCTTGTATTATTTAAAAAAATTTTTTTAATGGAAAATATGGGAAAAGAAACAGAAAATCTATAACCCTTAAGAATATAAACACTGCTGGAGCGCCTGGGTTGCACAGTGGGTTAAGCATCTGACTCTTGGTTTCAGCTCAGGTCATAATCTCACTGTCATGGGATTGAGCCCCACATTGGGCTCTGTGCTCAGTGTGGAGTCTGCTTCAGATTCTCTCCCCTTCTCTTTCCCACTCATTCTCTCTCTCAAATAAATAAAATCTTTAAATAAATAAATAACTAAATAATATTGGCTCAGTCAGAGGAGCATGTGACTTTGATCCCCATGTTGGGTGTAGAGATTACTCAAAAAAAAAACCAAAATCTTTTTTTTTTTTTTAAGATTTTATTTATTTTGGGGCGCCTGGGTGGCTCAGTTGGTTAAGCGACTGCCTTCGGCTCAGGTCATGATCCTGGAGTCCCGGGATCGAGTCCCACATCGGGCTCCCTGCTCAGCAGGGAGTCTGCTTCTCCCTCTGACCCTCTTCCCTCTCGTGCTCTCTATTTCTCATTCTCTCTCTCTCAAATAAATAAATAAAATCTTTAAAAAAAAACGTAAAAATAAAAAAAAAGATTTTATTTATTTTGACAGAGAGAGAGAGAGAGAGAGACAGCGAGAGAGGGAACGCAAGCCAGGGGTGGGGAGTGGGAGAGGGAGAAGCAGGCTTCCCGCGGAGCAGGGAGTCAGATGAGGGCCTCGATCCCAGCACCCTGGAATTATGACCTGAGCTGAAGGCAGACGCCTAACGACTGAGCCACCCAGGCGCCCCAAAACCAAAATCTTTAAAAAACAAAAAAAGCTATGCTGTGGAGCCAGTGAGGCATAATGATTAAGAACTTGGGCTATGGAACTGGATTTTCTGGGTTCGAATCCAAGGTCTACCTCTTACTACCTGTATAACCTTAGTCACTTATTACAGATGGTCCCTGACTTAGGATTTTTTGACTTTACAATGGTGTAAAGGTGATACACATTTAGTAGAACCCATACTTGGAATTCTGAATTTGGCTCTTGTCTCGGGCTAGTGATATGCCATAGGATACTCTCTCATGATGCTGGGCAGAGGCAGTGAGCCGCAGCTCCCAGGCAGCCAAGCTATCACAAGGATAAACAACCAATACACTTAACAACTGTTGTGTTTTCTACTTTTGGTATAGTATTCAATAAATTACATGAGATAGTAAACTCCTTATTATAAAATAAGCTTGTGTTAGATGATATTCTCCAACTGTAGGCTAATGTAAGCGTTCCAGGCACTTTTACGGTATGAGGTTCAGGAGGTGAGGTGTAGTAAAATCACTTCCAACTTAATATTTTCAACTTAAGATAGGTTCATCAGGAAGTAACTCCATTGTAAGTTGAGAAAGATCTATATACCTCTCTGCACTTGAGTCTCAAATATAAAATGGGGATAGGTGTGCCTGGCTGGCTCAGTGTGTAAAGCATGCAACTTTTAAATCAGGGTTATGGGGCACCTGGGTGGCTCAGTTGTTAAGCATCTGCCTTCGGCTCAGGTCATGATCCTGGGGTCCTGGGATCCAGCCCCACATCGGGCTCCCTGCTCAGTGGGAAGCCTGCTTCTCCCTCTCCCACTCCCCCTGCTTGTGTTCCTGCCCTTGCTATCTCTCTCTCTTTCTGTCAAATAAATAAAATCTTTAAAAAAAATAAAATAAAATAAACTCAGGGTCATGAGTTCAAGCCCCATGTTGGGGGTGGAGCCTACTTAAAATAAAGAGAGAGAGAAAAATACATTATAAAATGGGGAAAAACATAGTACCTCCCCACTACTGAGGAGATTAAATAAATTAATATTTGTGAAGTGTTCAGAACAACTCTTGCACAGTAAGTGCTCATGAACCGTTACTATAGAAGGCACATTCTTGTTGTGGGATCTGAGTTTCAAAATTTGTGTCTTAGCTAGAAAAAAATTCACTCATTTAATTATAAATGATTTTTTCCCAGCGCTTACCAAATGTCTACAATAATGCCAGCTGCTGAAGTAAGAATTAAACAACAACAACCAGTTCCTGAATGGAAAAAGAAGTTTAAGATATGATCTCTGATCTCAAACAGCTTACTAGTGTGAAATCACTAAAGTATGTGAAACAATCAAGTTAGAGTTAAGTGCCGCTAACCCGCTAACCCGAGAAAGCCTGAAGTTCATGCTGATAGGAAAGAAGGAAATGGTCTGTGCTGACTGATAAAGCTGAAGAATGGGTAAAAACTGACTAGTCAGAGAAGACGAAACAGGCATTATTCCAAGCAGACAGGAGCACTTGAGCAAAGGAATAATTCGGGGCTTAAAAGGTGAGGGCAGTGGGAACCAAGAACAAACCAGGGTGTGGGACCAGATTATGGGTGGTTTAACATTCAAGTACAGGCCATCAGGTCCTCACACAGGAGGGAAAGGGGAGCCATTTTAGGTTCCTGGGAATGTTATTTTAAAGCCAGGTAGAGAAAAACTGGAGGCTCAGGCTGAGCAAAAGCAACGCCGAAAGTCTATTTTGTCCTCCACCTTGCCTGAAATGTGCGTTCATGTAAAGGTGGGAGTGTCAAGCAACAGACACGACCCAGATACGTTCTACCTGGAAATCATGAGCTCAGGCCGACGCACCAAGTCCTTGATGCCTAATTCCAGTCTGGAATTTTACTGACTAGCTAGCTAACCAAGTTTAGCAAATTGTCAGAAGGAGCTCGCTCACTCAACTGTTACTGGTAATCGATGCCGAGGGCCTCGTTTGACTGAGAAAGGACGACGGGAAAGGGTGAGGAGGGTGAGAAAGTGAAAGGAAAGCGAGAGAGGTGGGGAAGGGGAGAGATGCGAGCCGACCGCCACGGTCCAGCTGGGAGGGGGTCGGGGGTCGGGCGGCCCTCAGGGGCCCCCTGGGGACCCGGCCTCGGGCGCGGCGCGTGTGCTTGCGGGAGGGGCGCCCCGCGGCCGCCGGCGGCCAATCCGGGAAGGCGTCCGGGGAGGGGCGGGGCTTGCCGGCTCGGGCGCCGCGAGTCCTCCTTTTTGCACACACACGAATACAAAGAGCCATACGACCTTCGGGTATCCTTTTTCCATTTTTTTTCCCTCCTTAATCTTGTGTGTGTTTTCAAAATTTTTAAAAATAGAGATCTGTGGCAGTGCTGGGGTGAGGAAACTGTTGCTAAGGGAAATTTGCGCTTTCCCCCATTTCTTTTTCTGTCTCTCTTCCTCTTTCTTTTTTCCTGGTCAAGGTTTTAAATATACCAAGAAGTTGAGAAGCCGGATGGCCGTGTACAACTATTTCCAGCCAAATTTATTGAGATTTTTTTTTCTTTTTGTTATCACATTTTAAGAACTGGTAAATTTTTATGGTCGAGGTATTTAAAAAATTTAGCCGCTTGGGGAGTATAGTTTTTTTTTTTTTTTTTTAAGGCGGGGTGAAGGGATAATGTAAATTTCTGCCACGAGCAACGTCAAGGGCAACGTCGAAAGAAGCGGAGAATTGAGACTCCCTCACAAAGCTGTTTGCGTGCGTTTTACACACCCTCCCCCAGAACCAAAACCAAGTGGCTTTAATGTGGCAATTGTCCAAGGCCAATAGGTTAAAAATGTTTGGATATTATAATTGAGACACTCATCTCCCTGGGGAGGGGGGCAAAGCCCTTCTTACAAATGTGTCTTACATTTTCATGAAGACATTGTGTGTGTGTGTCTGTGTGTGTGTTTTGAAGCAAATGATTTCATAAAGATTTATCTTGGGGTTTTGTGCTTTGTGTATATGTACAGTATGTGTATATGTGCCATATCAGATTTTGTTTTCAAAAGAGATTACCTTTGATTTTATGTGTGCAAAGTAGCCCTTATTAGGATGTGATTTTTTTTTTCTGTTCTGTTCCCAAATGTGATCCAAACAGGATTTCGTGTGCAAATTAGAGCTTAGAAGAAATCCTATGCTTAGCATACTTAGGCACTTTTCATTTTATGTGCATTTACTGTATTTTTCTACTCTTTTAAAAAAAAGTATCAGATTAGTGAATAATTAAATAATTGCCAGGGAGTATATAGTCCATGTGGCAAATGAGAGTAGGCAATTTATTGAATCTGTGGTTCAAAGCCTTCTTTAGTGACTGTTTTGCCTTAAGTGGTTTTGCTTTTTATTGTCTCACGTTCTTAAATGTACAGCTGTGTATATTTTGGCCTTCATGTGTGGTTTGGTTGGTGTGTTCAGAAGGCAAGTTCTCTTTTGGCTTTTTGACAAAATGGTCGTTTATAGGTTGGGATTTGTTCGAAAAGCTCCACAGCTGGCAAAGTGTCAGGAAAATAATCCAGTCAAGTCCAATTCTCAAAAACCGTTCATGGTGGTTGTGATGGGGGAGGGGCGAAGAGGAGGCAAAGGCAAATAATACATAGGAGGGGGTTAAGAAATGCATTGTGGTTATCGTGTTGCATTTTTGGATTGAGTAGCCTTCTCCCCAGGTCTAAGAGTCAAGAGACAAGGGTAAAAGAATCAGAGGACAAATCAGGCTCAGAGCAAAGCCTCCTGTTATGTGAGCCATAGTCTCACTTCATTCTGTTACTGAACCACTGTCTCCTATTAGGAGTCATATGGAAAATACATTCTTATCTGTTTTCACAGATTGGAGTGAAAGCATAGGAAGTGTATGGGGTGATGAGGGAGAAACTGGAATGTCACCAGTGAAGTAGCAACCAAGATATAAAAAAGGATCTACTGTAGACTTCAAATTTAATTACAACAAAGCCTCTGTAGGATGATGGTACTACATTTCCATTCCTCAGCCAGCGCCCTACTCAGTTTCAAGTAGTATTTAGGACGCTTCAACAACAGCTTTAAAATTATTTGTCCAGGTCTTGAAATTCATTATAATGAAAGTGGCCCTCTGTGGGCTCTCTGGGCTTCTTACCTGAACTGGGTGTATTTTTATTTCCTGACAGTGCAAGTCAGATCAGTACTTAATAAATACTGTCTCAAATGTGGATCATTCCACAAGTTTAGACCTGCATGCATATCTTTGAAATCTAGTCAGATTCCGATGACTTTGTGATGGCGGCAGCGCTGGGAATTTTTAATGGAGTTTTGTTCTAATTCTTTTCCACATCACTGCAGGTCATCCCTCTTCAGCTTCTCGGGAGAGAGAGCTCGTCCCAGAGAGGTACACAACCCATGCCTCTGACTTGCTAAGCTATTTGATTTTTCCTAGGAACCTAGGCTCATGTCCAGTGTTCTTGCTTTGAGTCCCACGAACATATCGTTGGCTTTGTCTTCCTACCAAAGCACAGCTAAACTCGGTTGACTTTGGGAATCGCGGGGCTCCTAGAGATGTAAACTTTGAACTAAGGGGAACTGCCATTTTGCTAGTGGTATCTGAAAGACCTGTAACCAAGGCCGACAGAAATTATAAGCCTTCCACCACCAAATGTATGAGACCTATTTGTGGCACTGAATTTATAATCGTGTACACGCAGCTTTGTAAGCAACAAAGAACAAACCCGAGCAAACAAAACAAAATAAGCTAAAGATGGCGCCTGACGGCCTTGAAAAAGCCTCGCAGTCGTGTCCCTCCCTGAAGTGGCCCCTCCCCTCCCTGGCTCGTTGAGTGATTGTGGATTGCAGCCAATAATGTCCCTTGCCCTGCTCCCCCGTCGTCCAATCGCCAATCACCGGGAGCCAGAGGACAGGCGGGGCGGTGCCTCCCCGCGTGCGCGCGCTGGCTGGGTACACGGGCCGGCGCCGCTGTTTCCCTCGCAAGGCTGCGCGCGCGTGTAGGCGCAGCTGAGTCAGCTGGAGCGGCGGCGCCGGGCACACGCGGTGGAACACCCGGGACGGAGCACCTGTAGGGCTGCCAGAGCCGGACCGCAGCGGGAAGTTCCCGGCGGCTCTCAGCCCAAGTCCGCAGAGCTTTTGTGGCCACGGAGTCTACCCACGGTGACCCGGCGAGATTCCCGACCGCGCCTCGGGCCACGGGGCTGTTTGCCGCTACGCCCCTTTCCCCCGGAACCCCCAGGGCACTCTCTGCAGTGGGGCTCAGGGGCGAATCGCCCTGACCCGTGCGGCCTGACCCGAGGGCAGTGCTCAAGCTCTGTTCTCCCGGTGTCGGAAATGGTTCTGCTGTCTCTGCTGCCCACCTTGTTATCTCTGACTAGTATTTAATCAATTAACATTTACCGAGGGCTCAGGGCACATGATGTAGCTTTAGGAGCTAGCTTTTCATTTTTTTCAGTTGATCCAGAAATGCAGGACTTGTCCTTTATGTCAGGTACATTTCTATGAAAATCTTAAACCAATCTTAGCAAGTTGCATTTTAACAAATGTAAATTAAAAAGACGGCTACACTGGGCTAAAAACTCTTAAACCACTATACAAGTATACTTGGAATCTTCGGATTAGTGGAGATCTTTTTTGGGGGATCTCATTCTCCCCTTAGGTCTACATCTCTCTCTCTTTTTAACCCCTGAAAATGAGGTCTTAGATTCTCTCTGCAGAGCCGTAGATGGGTCGATCTTTCAAAATGTAGGAAAATAATATTTTCTGGTATTTGCTTACTTGCTCTGGTGTGATAAAGGGCTCTTTCTTGATAGAAACAGGTGAGCCATATTGCACCTCCAAGTGGAGGAGCAGGGCTGACCAGCACGGCTCGAGCTTTAAGTGGCCATTTTCCTCTCTCTATTTCTTAAAATGAAAATTATGGTATGAATTGCTGTGCTTTCAGTAATCACATTTAAGGAAGTCCATTGCTAGCGTGACCCTGAATGAGTCAAGGGCCCATTACAAAGACATATATCATCAGAGTGATACCATATCATACACATCTATTAAATAGTAAGGAAATTTTTATTTTTCATAGTTTGGAGGTGAACTCAGTCATGCAGAAAATTCTAAACTCAGAATGGGTTGAAAGCAAGGGAGCTGCCAAGAGGATGATATATTTAGTTCTAACACAAATACATGTGATTTGGGAGGAAAGGCGTAGTTAAGATTATGGACAGTCTCACCCTGAACTGTCTGAAGAAGATGACTTTTCTTTCTTTTTTATCTAAATATTTATTATTTTTTTTAAAGATTTTATTTATTTATTTGACAGAGAGAGACACAGCGAGAGAGGGAATACAAGCAGTGGGAGAGGGAGAAGCAGGCTTCCGGCTGAGCAGGGAGCCCGATGTGGGGCTCGATCCGAGGACCCTGGGATCATGACCTGAGCCGAAGGCAGAGACTTAATGACTGAGCCATCCAGGCACCCCTTTATCTAAATATTTATGAAGAAAATACCAAAATTACTGAAAAGTACATTTTCCGGGCCCCTTTCACATGTGTTAAAATTAGACCAACACTGAATGAACCCCAAATATATATTTTATGCAAAGTTAAGTTTGACAGCTCCTGTCACTTTGTGTTGGCAACTCATCAAAAGATTAGGGATCTTTTTCTTAACAGTCAATTCTAAAAGTTGATAGCATTTTGCAAATGGCCTGTATATTATTCTGTGGCGGTCAACCTTAGTTTATTCCCTTTTTTTTTTTCCTTTCTGGAATGAAAATATGAATTCTTGGCTTGAAAATAAATTAGCAATCTGAAATTGCAAAAGTTGACCGTATTAAAATGTTTAATAATGATGGTTTATATACTGCCCAGATAATTTACTTCAGTTAACCATTGCTTTGCCAAACATTCCATGGATTGCTTCATGGGTTATTGAATTAAAGTTATACATTTTGAGAAGTAAAATAAAGATATCAGAATAAAGTTTATGCACCCTAATAATGTTGGCAGGGTTAAATGGGCTCTAGAACCGTAAGCCAGTGCTGGAAAAAAGCAAGAATAATTAATTATGTTAGTTTGGGAGCGTTAGAAAAGGATTTAATAGGTTGTAACAACAGATAATGCAGCACTGTTTATAATAAAGTTCTGTTATCAATCTGGTTTATTCATACTGAGGAAAATCTGCCTCTAAGTAAAAAGAGAGTCTCAATAGTATATCTCTTTGTCTTCCTATCTCCACCTCAATGAATCTTTGCCCTGTATTCAGTTTTTCTTCTCTGCAGTTTCAGGGAAAAGTTACCATTCCTTCCTTCTCACATTGGGAGGATCCTTCCTAGAAGAAAATTTAAATTCTTTTGTAATATCTTCATCCTTTACTTTCTCACAGCCTTCTTTCTTTCTTTCAAGTCTTGTTCTTTTTTTTTTTTTTTAAGTAGGCTGCACACCCAGCCTAGGGCTTGAACTCATGACACTGAGATCAAGTCACATGCTCTACTGAGTGAGCCAGCCAGGTACCCTTGGTAGTTCTATTTTTAATTTTTTGAGGAACCTCCATACGGTTTTCCAGAGTAGCTGCACCAATTTGCATTCTGAACAACAGTGCACAGGGTTTCTTTTTCTCCACATCCTCACCAATACTTGTTGTTTCTTGTGTTTTTGATTTTAGCCATTCTGAGAGGTGTGAGGTGATAGCTCATTGTGGTTTTGATTTGCATTTCCCTGATGATGAGTGATGTTGAACATCTTTTCATGTGTCTGTTGGTCATCCGTATGGCCATCTTCTTTGGAGAAATGTCTCTTCATGTCTTCTGCCCGTATTTAAATTGGATTTTTGTGTGTGTGTGTGTTGAGTTGTATAAGTTCTTTATATTTTGGATACCTTTATTGGATATGTTATTTGCAAATATCTTCTCTCATTCAGTAGGTTGTCTTAGTTTTGTTGACTCTTTCCTATGCTGTACAGAACTTTTTTGTTTTGATGTAGTCCCGATAGTTTTGTTGTTGTTTGTTTGTTTTTTAGAGAGGGAGAGCAGGGAGTGGCAAAGGAAAAGAGAATTTTAAGCAGGCTCTATGCCCAGTGCAAAGCCTGAAGAAGGGTTCAATCTCATGACCCTGAGATCATGACCTGAGCCAAAGTAAGAGTCGGACGCTTAACTGACTGAGCCACTTAGGCGCTCCCTAATAGTTTATTTTTGCTTTTGTTTCCCTTGCCTCAGGAGATATATCTAGAAAAATGTTGCTGTGGCTAATGTCACAGAAATCACTGACCTTTTTCCTTCTGCTTTTGTAAGTGTAGTAAAGCTCTAGAGCCTCTTCTGACTTCCTTGTTATTTCCTTCCTTTCATAACTAAACTCTAGAAGACTTGACTTCATGTCTTGTTTGCATTTTCTCTCCATCAATTCCTTTTTCATCTACTGCATAGTATTACTTTCACTGAAAAATTACCTCTCTGGTCATGACCAATGACCATCACAGACAAATAAAATGTATCTCCTTAATTTTCATCTTTTTTAGCCATTCTGCTGCACCTGTCACAGTTGATTAGATCCACGTTCTTGAAATTCTTTCTACTTTGGCTTTCATAACACTCTTTTTCTCCCACCTCACTGACCATTCTTCTCTTTTAATGAAGCCTCTTGCACAGATTGGCTTTAAGCGCTGTCCTTGGCCTTTGCATTTCACACTTTATCCTTACTCCTTGGAGAGTGCATTCACTCTCTCAGGTTCAACTACAACCCTCCTGCTAAAGATTCTAAATCTGCATTGCAGCTCTGACCTTCCTCTGGGGTTTTTTTTTTTTTTTCTTTCGGTCCTAGTCAGTTGCTATCAGGACATCCATTTAAAGATTTTGCTATCGGGTACCTGGGTGGCTCAGTTGGTTAAGCGACTGCCTTCGGCTCAGGTCATGATCTTGGAGTCCCGGGATCGAGTCCTGCATCGGGCTCCCTGCTCAGCGGGGAGTCTGCTTCTCCCTCTGACCCTCCTCCCTCTCATGTACTCTCATTCTCGCTCTCTCAAATAAATAAATAGTATAGATTATATATATAAAAATATATATATATTTATATATATATAAAATAATAAAGATTTTTAAATTTATTTATTTGAGAGAGTGAGAATGAGAGATAGCACGAGAGGGAAGAGGGTCAGAGGGAGAAGCAGACTCCCCGCTGAGCAGGGAGCCCGTTGCGGGACTCGATTCGGGGACTCCAGGATCATGACCCGAGCCGAAGGTAGTCGCCCAACCAACTGAGCCACCCAGGCGCCCATAAATAAATCTTAAAAAAAAAAAAAAAGATGTTGCTATCAGTTTGGAAATTTAACTTGTTAAGTAAATATACATCGGGGGTGCCTGCTGGCTCAGTTGGTAGAGCATGTGACTCTTGATCTCGGGGTGGTGAGTTCAAGCCCCAAGTTGGGCATAGAGCTCCCTAAGAAATAATAAATAGGGGCGCCTGGGTGGCTTAGTCGTTAAGCGTCTGCCTTTGGCTCAGGTCGTGGTCCTGGGGTCCTGGGATCAAGCCCTGCATCAGGCTCCCTGCTCTGCGGGAGGCCTGCTTCTCCCTCTCCCACTCCCCCTGCTTGTGTTCCCTCTCTCGCTGTGTCTCTCTCTGTCAAATAAATAAATAAATAAAATCTTTAAAAAAAATACATACATACATACACATCTTCCCTAACATGGTGGTGCCTCCTCTCAATGTCCTCATTTCCTTTTTTTTTTTTTTTTAAGGCTTATTTATTTGAGAGAGAGTGTGTGTGCACATGTGCATATGTCAGCAGGGGGTGGGCAGGAGGGGGAGAGGGAGAGAATCTCAGGCGAGTTCCCCACTGAGCACAGAACCCGATGTGGGGGCAATCCCACAACCCATGAGATCATGACCTGAGCCGAAACCAAGAGTCGGGCGCCCAACCAACTGAGCCACCTCAACTTTCTCATTTCTGTCATTCTGTCGATGGAACCACCTGCTGACCCTCAGGTTGATAAATCGTAGCCAATATTTCTGTCCCCATATTTATTAAGTAAAGAAATATTATCAGGTCTTCCTTCAGAATGTTGAAACTTCATATCCACAACCCTCATTCTCAATTCACTTCAGGATTGAAGAGTCTGCTAATAATCTCTTAACTCTTCCACTTTACTATAATAGATACTTTAGGTATCTAAGACAAGGGTCAGCAAATTGCAGCCCATAGGCTGGCTGGCCTGCCATCTGTTTTTGTATGGCCCGTGACCTAAGACTGGCTTTTATATTTCTTAATGTAAGTGTTAAATATAATATCTGATGACATTTCTGTGTCCATAAATAAAGTTTTATTGGAACACAGTTGTGCTCATTATGTATTGTCATGTTTATGTATTGTCCGTGGCTGCTTTGTGCTACAATGGCAGAGTTGAATAGTTGTGACAGCAACCACATGACTTGCAAAGCCAAAATTACTTACTGTCTGGTCCTTCATGTAAAGGAAAAGATTTGCTGACCCCTACACTAGAAGTTTCCTTAACATGGTTTTCAAAGTCCTATGTCAGCTTTCCATACCTTTGCTCTGACCTCGCACATGCACCTTGTAAATTCCTGTAATGTTTGTTTTTCCTTTCATCTCTCACGTCTTCTTTCTACCCTACCAATTCCTTCTGTACGTTGCTCAAAGCTCAGTTGGAGGTTTTTCTTCTGTAAGACCCCTTTCTCATATGATTTCGTTCTGTTGATCTTTCCATTATTTTAAACTATCTCCTCAAGAATTTTTGTCTGCACCATATTTTTAGGCACTTGTATTTTGCTTTGTTCCTTAAACATTCCATTCTCACGTATGCTGTAAGCTCCTTGCATGTAGGGACTTTGTCTTCCCTTCATTTGAGTACTTAGTGGTGGCAATCCATTTTGGTGACTCATCCTTCCATGGCCTTGCATACAGATAATTTTTAGAAACTTTTTTTTCAACTTGTTTTTTTTTTTTCTCTAGTGGGGGTGTATGTAGCTAATGAAATTTGTGCTTTGTTTTATTTTTAATCCAACTTATCCAGCATTTAAGTTATCTGGTTAGTAAATATTATAATGTAAAAGATTCCTTTATTACCTGCTGACTCTCCTTTCTTTCCTTGTCCTTTCATTTCAGTGTCTTAGAGCTTAAGTGGATATAGCAGCCAGTACAATTAAGTCAGCAGGAATGTCCACAGAAACCAAATAAGAGTTATTTGAATACCCATTGTGCTACACTGCACTGTACCAGATTTATATAGACAGGTCAATTAAAGAAAAAAACAACTAATTGTTGCTCTGAATGTGACATTCTAAAATGGACATAGTTAGAGGCACCTGAGTGGCTCAGTCAGTTAAGCGTCTGACTGTTGATTTCAGCTCAGGTCATGATCTCAGGGTTGTGAGATTGAGCCCCGAGTCAGGCTCTGTGCTGGGCATGGAGGCTGCTTAAGATTTTCTCTCTCTCTCTCTGCCCCTCCCCCCCTCAAAAAAATAATAATTAAAAATAAATAAAATGGACATAGGGTTTTTTATTTTTTTTTAAAGATTTTATTTATTTATTTATTTGAGAGAGAGAGAATGAGAGATAGAGAGCACGAGAGGGAAGAGGGTCACAGGGAGAAGCAGGGCTCCTGCTGAGCAGGGAGCCCGATGTGGGACTCGATCCCGGGACTCCAGGATCATGACCTGAGCCGAAGGCAGTCGCTTCACCAACTGAGCCACCCAGGCGCCCGGACATAGGGTTTTTTAAAAAGATTTTATTTATTTATTTGAGAGAGAGAGTGTGTGTGAGAGAGAGCACGAGCCGGGGAGGGGGCAGAGAAGAGGGAGAAACAGATTCCTTGCTGAGCAGGGAGCCCCACTCGGGGTTTGATCCTAGGACCCTGAAATCATGACCTGAACCGAAGGCAGATGCTTAACAGACTGAGCTACCCAGGCACCCAGACATAGTTAGGTTAATACACAAAGTAGAAAAGCAGAAAGAAATCGAGGAACAAAATTATAGAGATGGTAGAATCATGATTTAGGGTGGGGGAGGGGCAAAGGGAGAGGTAGAGAGATCATCTTAAGCAGGCTCCACACCCAGCACAGAGCCCGATGTAGGGCTCAATCTCGAACCCTGAGATCATGACCTGAACCAAATTCAAGAGTCAGACTCTTAACTGACTGAGCCATTCAGGCGCCCCGAATCATGATTTTTTTATGTCAACACAAATATGAAAATATATTTATCATTAAAAGCTAGCAGAGTTGTATATTATCCCCAGTCTAAAGCCAGTTCATGAGAGTAATAAATTGCAAATACTCTGGTTCTTTTGTTTTGTTTTAAAGATTTAATTTATATGACAGAGAGAGACACAGCGAGAGAGGGAACACAAGCAGGGGGAGTGGGAGAGGGAGAAGCAGGCTTCCCACAGAGCAGGGAGCCTGATGCAGGGCTCGATCCCATGACCCTGGGATCATGACCTGAGCCAAAGAAGGCAGACACTTAGCGACTGAGCCACCCAGGCGCCCCTGCAAATACTCTGTTTTCTCAATAACTTTACTAATGTATATCAGAGAAGCTTTTATATGTATACATGCCTCTTTGTAGACTTGAATTTATTGTTTCTTAGAAATTTGGGGGCGCCTGGGTGGCTCAGTTGGTTAAGTGACTGCCTTCGGCTCAGGTCATGATCCTGGAGTCCAGGGATCGAGCCCCACATTGGGCTCCCTGCTCAGCAGGGAGTCTGCTTCTCCCTCTGACCCTCTTCCCTCTCGTGCTATCTCTCATTCTGTCTCTCTCAAATAAATAAAATCTTTAAAAAAAAAAAGAAATTTGTATTAAATTTAAGGGGGAAGTCCACCAAGTTCCATTTTAAGCCATTGCATTTTTTTCAAGATTGGGAAATCAGGATGGGGGTCCAGGCTGGGAATACAAAATATTTCAGGAATAATCATAATATCCAGCTGCTATTTGTGGAGCACTGACCATGTGCCAGCACTCTGTAGGTGCCTTACATACATTATGTATGTATAATCATCACAAAAATACTCCAAGTAGGCAGAGAGAAGAGCACTGGGGCTCAGAAAAGGGAGTCATTTTTCCAAGTTCACACAGCTGTTAAGTAGTGCAGCAGGATGAGAAACACACACACACACACACATTTTTTTTAAATTTTTTATTGTTATGTTAATCACCGTATATTACATCATTAGTTTTTGATGTAGTGTTCCATGATTCATTGTTTGTGCATAACACCCAGTGCTCCATGCTACACATATATATTTTTAAATTTCCAGTTCAGTGCTATTTTGGAATGATGACCTGGGAATGACCATTCAAGGGGGAAGGAAGGGCTCGAGGCAGGCACAGCACTGGCAGGGGTTAAGGCCTCTTGCAAGAAAGAGTAAGTGTTGGGGGCAAGAACGTAGCCATTGTCATTTTTTTTTTTTTTAAGATTTTATTTATTTGAGAGAGAGAGAATGAGAGAGAGCACGAGAGGGAAGAGGGTCAGAGGGAGAAGCAGACTCCCCGCTGAGCAGGGAGCCCGATGTGGGACTCGATCCCGGGACTCCAGGATCATGACCTGAGCCGAAGGCAGTCGCTTAACCAACTGAGCCACCCAGGCGCCCGCCATTGTCATTTTGGTACCAGAAGGGGTACCCTCCCAGTGTGCCAACCTGATGCATCTTAGTTTCTAATTTTACAAATACTGAACCCAACTGGCAACCATTTGTATCTTATCTTCTACTACATAACTGTCTTTTTCTCACAATAGCCACGGTTCAGATTAAACTCCTTGCATGACGTTGGCTAAAAACCCTGCAAGGACAGTGAAGGCCCTTATTTAGGAAGGGAAAGGATATATAAATGATTCATCCATAAACTGACACAGGACTTGCTTAGTACTTTCCTCTAACCTTTAGTTTTAGGTTAAGCTGTGCCTTCCAGTGATTCTAATGACAGAGAAGCTGCAAATGGATTTGAGTGAAGTTCTTATAAGTGAATACCTGGCACAGAAAACGTTTTTTTGTTGTTTTGTTTTGTTTTGTTATAACCAAATGTAATTAAAATGCATTGTCAGATTTACGTTTTAGTACCACAGAGGCATTGATATTACCTGTTTCTGAAATGAGATTAATGATTCAAAAAAAGCCCCCAAATCTCAATATAGAAAATTCTCTTACCCACCTTTTTTAATTGTGATGTTATGATATAATTTACAGGGTAAGATGGAAATGTATCTCTTGTGGAAACTCTAAACATACTTAAGTTTCTGTCACTTAGGGGGCTTCAGGCAGAGGATTCTTTTTTCTATAATCAAGTATTTAGCAAAACAACATGAAGCTCCTTGGACTGTTCTCAGTCTTACAATCCAACCCTCCCTTACCTTTTTTCTTTTCCTTCTAGAGTAGTTTAGTTGCTTACCTACAGTGATTCAAAAGTGAGGCAGTTTGGTTTATCATCAGTATTCTGATTTCCTCTTTAATGGGGCTAGTCATGTGGGCAAAGTGGCAGCACTGAGCTATTTAAACATGCCTTTTGAGCTTTGCCCCTCCCTCAAGGAGTTTGAGAAGTGGAGATGAGGGGCCTCAGAGGTGATTTCTCTCGGGGCTACCAGCTGTAGGATTCAGAACAGCTGGATTCCTCTTCAGAGGCTGGACGCCCAGATGCACAACTGTGAGAGCCAGGGGGCTGTGCGGCCAGGGTCACCGCAGCTTGATTCTCTGATCCAGCTTTCCCCTTCCTTTCCCTGCCCCACCCCCAAAGCGTCAGTGATGTAATAGTGTGAGGTTGGCGACATGTTGAGTGCTGTTGGCATATTCCTTACTTAGGAGTCTTACTCTGAATGCATCTGTAAGAAAATTATAGGGAGGGTAGAATCGTGATTCTTTATGTCAACAAAAAGTGGTTATCAGTTAAAAAAATAAACACTAGATTGAAAGTAGCAATAACTGGATTCCGCCATCTCCCTCTGACCTTGAAAAAGATCTATAACTCGTCTTGCATGTCTCTTCTGTGGACCTGGGGTAATATGTGTTTCCTAGAGCTTCTGTGCGGTTGAGATAACCTGCGGGAAGTGTTCTGAACTCCTTAAGGAATGATGTCAAGGAGACGAAAGGCAATGACTGTTATTACCGCAAAGATAGTGAGGAGGCAAAGACAGATCTGCATTTCTTCCTTAATCTTCTCATCTTTCCAGATGCTTGTGGGTCCTTTTGAGTCCCCCCGCTCTGTTCCTCAGGTTGGAGTGGCGGGGGGTTCCATGCTTGGGTGCAGGAAGAATGCCTTCTACCCCCTGACACTGTCTTCAGCAGGAAGGCCTGTGTAGGCACCACCCTCTGGGTCAGGGGTGAGTGGGACACCCAGCACCCTGGGAGAGCACGAGATCGGCAGATAGAAGAGGGCATCTCTCCTCTGCAGGCCCAGGCCAGGCAGCCATGGACGGTGTGCTCCTGCACGGCTTGCCTACTCCTTCACACAGCCCACCGCCTGGTGCCCAGGCTCCTCTGGTTGCCCTCCATGACACAGGGAAGTGAATCCAAAGAGGCCAGTGCTTCCTACCCGCCTGGAGTCGGGCCGACTGGGGACACCTTTCCGAACGGTCCGGCAGTGTGAGCCCAGTTGTTCCTGTGGCCATCAGCCATGTCCTTCAGCGCCACCATCCTCTTCTCCCCGCCGGGTGGCAGCGAGACCAGATGCTGCTGCTGCGCCTGCAAGAGCGAGACCAGTGCGAGCAGCACGGGCTCCCAGGGCGGGAACCCTCCTACCAGCACCCCCATCACGGTGACCGGACATGGCCTGGCCGTTCAGAGTTCAGAGCAGCTCCTGCACATTATCTACCAGCGGGTGGAGAAGGCCGTGGGCCTGGCCGAGGCCGCTCTGGGGCTTGCCCGGGCCAACAACGAATTGCTCAAACGTCTCCAAGAGGAGGTGGGTGAGCTGAGGCAAGGGAAAGCCTCGGCCCCGGATGAAGACGGGGACGGCCAGGCGCACGGCTCCCTGCCCGAGGAGCCGGGGCCTCTCAAGGAGAGCCCCGGGGAGGCCTGCAAGGCGGCAGCCGCGGGGGAAGAGGAGTGTGACAGCGTGGGCAGCGGCATGCAGGTGGTGATTGAGGAGCTGTGGCAGGTGGGAGCCGCCTCGGCCGTGGGGCCCGGGCCCTTGGGCTTCCCGGCGGCGCAGAGGGACGCGCGGCTCCCGGGGTGTGCCCTGGCGGCCGGCGAGGCGGCCCCGCTGCTCAATCCCGTGAGTATGGCCGCAGAGCAGGACGCGAGTGCTGTGGGGTGGCTGCGAGGGCTTTTCTGGGCCTGTCCCCTTTCCTTCTCCCTCCCTCTGGTTCCTTTCCAGCCTTCAGCCTTGCTTTTTGGTGTTCCTTGTGCGGAAACAGGACCGCACCAGGCGTCCTTTGCCGGCAGGGATAGGCAGCCCTCGCCCGCTTTCCCCTGAACCGCAGCCTCGGTGGCAGGAGCTCGGGTCTGGTGTGCGGGGTGCCGGCCGTGGTCCCCCCTCCTCCCCCGCCCCAGGAGCTCTGCGTGCCACCTTCCCGTCCACAGGTGGCTCCGCTGCTCCGGGGGCTGGCCTGCCGTGCACAGACGGCTCATTCATATTTTATCACGGGCCCTCCGCTTGCCAAGAGGAATTCAGTACAGAGAGACTGGGAATGTGGGGGGCAGAGAGGCAGAGGTGGAGAGAGAGGGAGAGCCGGAGAGGGACAGAGGGAGGGGGGGGGGGGGGGGGGGGGGGGGGGGAGGAGACGGAAGGAAGGAGAGAGCTGGAGGCCAAAGGGAACGGAAAGACAGGTGTGTAGGGAGGGAAGGAGGCAGGTGGAGATGAGGGTTGAGGAAGGAGGAAAAGTTTGAGAGCATAGAGGAAAGGCGACTCTAAATGGAAAGAGACTTCACGCGCGCAAGAGAACGTGAGGGAAGGTGGGAAGGAGGTAGAGGGAAGGGAAAAACGTGAGGACAAGAAGTGGACTGACGGCTGGGAGTTCCTGGGAAGAGAGACACGTAGGGAGAAGGAGGGAAGCAAGCGCGCCTATTTTGTGAGCAGGAAAAGACACAGAAGTACACTGTGCTATTTCAGTTTCTTTACTGCTCAGGGCCATCTGAGCAGGAAAACCCTGGCTGAGTGGAGTAAAAACTGCAGAGCGTGGCACATGGAAGTACAAAAAGGAGATGGAGCAACTAGGGAGATCATAGAGATGGGAAAGTAACAGATGTGTCACCACTTGAGAGACAGTGGGAGGTCTGTCAGCTCTCCTCCCCCATGCTCCCCCTCCCCCACTTCCCTCCTCCCTTCACAGGCACAACAAGGCCCAGACACCCAGGAAAGAGAAAAGGAGCAGAACACATAGGAGAGATGGGAGGGAGGAAACTCCCAGCCCATCTGCTAGATCTGAGAAATGAATGTAGAAGCCCCCTGTCCCCCTCCAGTGTCACGCTGCAGCTGGTCACTGCTCCCTGAAGGCTAGGTGGTGGCCACTGCTGCTTGCCCCACTCTGCCCAGCCAGGACTCTGGGGGTTGGGGGGGGGGGGGTTTGGGGCTGCGGGGAGGTGGGAGGAGGCGGGGGGTACCAGGTACCAGGCCAGGTGATGCCCTGAGCTTTGGTTCTGTCAGGCAGGGAAGCCTTCCAAGCCGACAGGATGGAATTAGATTTCACAGCATAGAAAGCAGCTCACAGGTCTATAAATCTCAGCCTCCTCCCCCGCTTCTTTCTGTGTTTTTTTTTCCCCCCACTTTCCCTGTTTTGTTTTCTTGGCTGCAGAAATCCCCCCTCCTTTCTTCCCTCTCTGTCTCCTTCCTCCCTCCTTCCTTTCCCTGCCCTGTATGTCCTTGAGTGAGGGCACAGGCAGCAAGTGGATGTCAGGACAGTGACAGTCGGATGCGGCCAGGGCAGGATCAAGGTGAGGGCACAGACAGGTCCTGCGAAGGGAATGGGGTGGGGGGTGGGGCAGTTGGTGCCAGCCTCTCTAGAAATTTCTGACTTTATATCTCCCTTCTTTGCTCCCATTTTTCTCCTGTTTGTTGTTACCATTTTATTTTCTTGTTCCTTCTCTTGCTTGGTGTTCCTTTCTTACCATCACTTCCTCCCCCAATCCCTTTTAGACAAAATATTTGCCTGGCTACTGTTCTTATACCCAAGAGCAAATCACAGATGATTCCTCACAAATAGAGCGTCAAAACAAGCCTTGTCCTTGTAATCAGTCCTATGGGTAACAATTCAACCCGAGAGGCCCTGTATATCCAAGAAATATTTGCCAACACTCCCATAGGAGTCCCAGAGAAACAAGCTATTGACCATTAAGACTGTGCTGGATTCCCCCTGCTTTCTACTCTCTGTTCACTATCCTTGGCCAAAGAATGATGGTTGACCAGGTTCCCCTAAGCCTGGATGGCTAATAGGCTATTCTTTTTTATGTTCTTAGCTGGTGGATGATTATGTGGCCTCTGAGGGTGCAGTACAGCGGGTGCTGGTCCCTGCTTATGCCAAGCAGCTCTCACCAGCCACACAACTGGCTATCCAGCGGGCAACCTCAGAGACAGGGCCAGAAAATGGAAGCAAGCTGCCACCACCCCGCCCTGAGGACATGCTCAGTGCTGCTGCTGTGCTGGATGGTGCCTTGGAAGAGTCAGGCCCCGGGGGAACAGGGGAGCTGAGACACTCTCTAGGGTTTACCGCTTCCCCATGCAGGACCAGAGGGAGTGGGCAGAAGAACTCCAGGCGCAAGCGGGATCTGGTACTCTCCGTGAGTGAGCTCAATTCTATACATTTTTCTTCAGTCTGGAGAGAGAAGTGAAGAATGAAGTGTGGGTTGATTTTAAAAACGTCCCATATTGAATGAATGGTATCCTGAATCCTACTGGAATGGGAGGGGCAAGAAGGAGAGAGATTGGTCCATAGCCCTAGGGATAGGCAGACCCCCTGCTAATTGGGGAACTTTTTAAAGGCTTTTCCAAATAGATTGAAATCTTCTGTTTAAAGAGAAGAGAATTATATCATATCTCCTCCCCGTGAGCTAATAGTCCTGATGGGAAGATCTTTAAGGGATTGATCAGACTGACCACTGAAGGGTAGCACTGAGGTAGCCTGCAGATGACCAGTGTTCAGGGTAAGCAGCAAGGGGCCCCTTGGCAGAATGGCCAAGGTGTGCTGAGGTAGTCCCAATCTCCAGAGGCGCAGAGGGCCCCTAGACACTCAGCTCAGTTATAAAGGTTTGGCGAGCCTAGGGATTCTAAGAGCTCTTGGCAGGGAAGGTACTGGGCTGAACCAGTTCTGCCTGAAACTTGGAGTGGCTTGGAGCCTCAGGAGCATCCCTAAACATCCTCCAGTGCACCGGGCAGCTGCCCACAATGATTCGACCTAAAACGTCCATTGTGCCAGGGTTGAGAAACCCTGCTCTAGGGTGACCATAGTCCTTTGGATCACCTCTGTGTCCCCAAACATCTTTCTGATAACCATCGGGGTGTTCTTTGGCTAGATCCTCTTCATATGGACTGTAAGGCATTTCCCTTCTCTGGCTCATGGCTGATAGAGTCACTGGAGAGTTCTGGATAGGAAGAGAGCTCACCATTCACACCCACCCGAAATCTCGTCAGAGTCTAGCCCTTTTCCTCTTGTCACGGTCTTAGTAAAGGTTGAAGCCTGCCGGGTACCGTGCGTACCTCCTTCATCTTCACTGGAGATTCTTCTTTCATTACTTCTTGCTTCTTTTTCCCCTTTTCTAAGGGCTCCTGACTCTTACCCTCCCTTTCACTTGATTTGTTTTTACATTGAGGGGTTCTTTCCTTCCCTGGGAAAGGAAGACACCATTCATAATCAGAATCAACTGGTTTCTAACCTTCATTTTAAATTTTGGTTATGTTCACTTATCAAAATGGAATGGATTTAGTTTTTCTGTCAGAAACTTCTGGCCCAAGAGGGCCACTCTCACTGCCAATGACAGAAATGGAGGCATATACTTAGAAATGCACTGCAAGGGATTTCCCAAAACTTCGTAACGTTTAAATGATGAATAAATGTGTGATAATTACGATTTCCATAAAAACGGGACTTTTGACCACTCCCTGTTCTGCCTACGGCCTCCAGCGAGAGGTCTGGGGTTGAGGCCTGGCTGCTGCCTGCCCTTTGGAGAGCCTGGTGGAACTGAGGACCTTACAGGAGGACAGTGGGCTCACCCCTCCTGCTCTCTGTTGCAGTTGCTTGAAAGGGCTCTGGAGGACCGGTCAGGGAATTTTGCTGCCCATCACAGAGGAAGGTTTCAGATGTTCTTGTGCCAGACTGTGGTTTCGAGGGAGACGGTTAGCTGCAGGCCTTCAGTCTTCCAGCCTTTAGCTCTGGGAAGGAATCAGAGAGGCATCCCTCCAATCTGCTCAGGCCGCTGTGGATTGCTGCTGGGAATCCGGAAAGGGGAACCACTGATTTCTTGGAATGCGGCTGATCCCAGCCACCCCTTGGGGAAATGTATTTATTTTTAGCTCACCGAGGAGGTGGGTGAGCCAGCAGCCTTTACAGTCTTAACACTTACTATTGTCTTAGAGTATTTTCCCTTTCCACTTCAAGCCTGGTTTGATTTTTATCAGCTGATTTCTTCCAAGCCACTTGAATTGGAAGCGGTGCAACTCCTTTTTTTTCTTTCTTCCTTCCTTCCTTCCTTCCTTCCTTCCTTCCTTCCTTCCTTCCTTTCTTTTTCTTCTTCTTCTTTTTTTTTTTTTTGGCAACACTTTCAAATTCTTTCTGAAGCATTCACCCATCCCTTGTGATTCCTTAAATTGGGACTTTTAAGAGGTAAAATAACGATATCAAATATGAAGCTAATTTCATTAACAGTCCTTTTTATAGAGTGGAGACCCTAACCATAAAAAGGTGACAGTACTTTCCTAAACTGATATGGTCAGTCAGTCATAGAGGCAGAAGGGTAAATTGGGGATTTCTCAATTGAAGCTGAAGTCCTGAGATCAGGATATGAGTCCATCGGTTTGGGACAGAATTTCCACCCACTGAGGGAGCTTGGGATGAAAACACCATCAGAAACACCGGAACTAAATTTAATCGGAAGAAATGTAGAATTCTGCATCAAAGTTTAAAAAAACAAAACAGTTGCAGAATGGCAGAGATAGTAATCCACATGAAAAATGGACTTGAGTTGACTATAAGCTCACTAGGAATGAAAACTGTGACCTTAGGAATAGGGGTGGGGTTGCTAAGAAAGGTAATACCATCTTGGGTTTCTTTCATTCCTGGAAGTGTAGAGTGCCACTTGGCGAAGTAATGCTCCCTTTGGCCAGGTCTCCACTGATGCATTAGATTCGGTTCCCACTGCCAGGTTGTCCAAGGGACACTGGCAAGCCAGGGAACCTGATGGTTTCAAGAGGCATCTGTCTGGAAATTGTGTCATAAGGAATGGTTGAAGGACTTGGGGATATTTAGACTGGATAGAAGACTTAGAGAGTACATGAGAGTCTTGAAAGATTTTCGGTGCTGTTAGGGGCAAAACTGGGCAGATTTTGGAGTCTAAGGCAACACTTTTTAACAAGCAACAGTAAAAAAGCTGACTCGAGAAAGAGTAGTGAGAACCCATTCTTAAAGGTATGTGAGCAAACCTGAAAGCCTGTTGAATGATGTGAAAAGGAGGTTGGGTGATCGCGTCTCCAAGGTCCTTTGCGTTTCACATTTCTGTTATTTTAGATTTGTGTTTTTCAGACCATGCTGCGTGTACCCTTGAGATTTGTGGTAATGTGCAAAGGAATATACTTAGGGCATTTTCCTGGGTCATCAATTTTACTAGGAGATTAATAAGACATTTGTTTTATTTTATTTTATTTAAATTCAATTAATTAACATATAGTGTAGTGTTAGTTTCAGAGGTAGCATTCAGTGACTCATCAGTTGCATATAACAGCCAGTGCTCATTACAAGAAGACATTTTTAGATTAAAAGAAATACAGATATATTGTAAAGAGTAGGGGCCCTCAAGAAATGTCCACTTGCAGTAGTCCTGGTGTATATTTGCTCTCTCCTGGCTATTAGGAAGGAGTATGTTTGTGAAAATGTCTGAGACCTTCTGCCCTAGTGATCATATTCCCCAGAAAAAGAAGTAAGACCAGGGATGATCCTGGAGTCTCCATACAAATTAAATGAAAAGGACCACAAAAGGGAGGGCATTCGAAAAACTGACTTGGATAAGCTCTCTGGCTCAGAAGGGGCATGAACAGAAATGGTGCCCAGACTATGGGAAGGATTCAGGCAGAGAACCCCATAGGGACAGTGCTTAGGGAACAGAGGAGGGTGTCATCATATCCACTCCCGGCTTGAATCTGTTTTTGTTTTTTTCCCCTAGAAATTGGTCCACAATGTGCATAACCACATCACCAATGACAAGAGATTCAATGGGTCTGAAAGGTATGATCCTCTTGAGGGAAAACAATCACAAGGTACTCTGCCAATGAGAGGGAAGCACAGGGCTTCTCCAATACAGCAATGAGGCTAAGGCTTTGCCCTCACCATTGTCCCTTGCCTCCTGTCCTTGGCCACGGGGGAGTTTGCCACAAAGTTGATTCGTGCCAGGAATCTCTGTATGGCTTTTAAAATGCTGACTGCCTTGTTCACGATCTTCTTTGCGGCAGCATCAAGTCCTCTTGGAATATTTCAGTAGTGAAGTTCCTTCTGGAAAAGCTCAAGCAGGAGCTGGTGACCAGTCCCCACAATTACACTGATAAGGAGCTGAAAGGTGAGAAAAACGGAATTAACTCCCATCCCATTCTTTTTCCGCTCACTGTTCTTGGTCAGAGAAGAGGCATAATGGAGATGATTTAGGTGGTTTTGAAAATAGTGGACTTAAAATGTTTTTCTGGCTATTCTCACATCTTCGCAGGATTGTTTTTCTTTTTTTCTTTTCTTTTCTTTCTTTTCTTTCTTTCTTTCTTTCTTTCTTTCTTTCTTTCTTTCTTTCTTTTTCTTTCTTTCTTTCTTTCTTACTTTCTTTCTTTCTGAGAGAGAGGTTGAGCAGGGGTTGGGGTGGGGGGAGGGAGAGAATCCCAAACAGACTCCGCGCTGAGCACGGAGCCCAACACGGCTTGATCCCAGGACCCCAAGAGCATGACCCAAGCTGAAATCAAGTCAGAAGGTCAACCGACTGAGCCACCCAAGCACCCCTTCTTTTTTTTTTTTTTTAAGATTTATGTATTTATTTTAGAGAAAGAGAGAAAGTGTAAGTGAGGGCAGGGGTAGAGGGAGAGAGAAAATCTCAAGCAAACTCCCTGCTGAGCGTAGAGCTGACTCGGGACTCAATCTCAAGACCCTGAGATCATGACCTGAGCAGAAATCGCTCAACCAACTGAGCCACCCAGGCGCCCCAGGATTGTTTCTAATTTGCCTTTTTTTTTTTTTAATTACCCTATCCCGCTTGAAATGAAAATGGGAGAAGGAAAGGGCTAACTCCAGCAGGCATGATGTTTCCGCAGGGCCTGAATCTAGGGTGTTAGGAAAAGGAAGTCAGAATCCAGGCCTGCCCTTTTGTCCCTAAATATTACATCCTGGGTTTTCTACTTTCCTTACTCTTCTATTATTTGCCCATAGCTAACCCTGAAGCATTAAGAAAGCTCCTGCTGAAAAAGCGCTGGTAATCCACTACCAGCAGAGTAAAATGGGAGTGGGTTTAATGGAGCCCGGGTCCGGGGAGGGAGCTACAGAAGCTCGGACTTGTTGTGTGCCAGTGGGAGACATGGGGGGAGTCAGTCTGGACAGGGAGGTGAGCAGAGAGAGCCAAACCAAAGAGGAGTAAATAGATGCTGATGGGTCTGTGAGAAAGCCTACCATCTAGAGTGATGCTCACCTCCCAGCCAGTACTGTTAGGGCAGAAAAAAAGGGCTGAGCACCTGCTCTCTGCCCCCTCCCTTTTCCCTCCTCAGGAGCCTGTGTAGCCTACTTTCTCACTAAGAGGCGTGAGTACCGCAACTCCCTGAACCCCTTTAAAGGCCTGAAGGAAAAAGAGGAGAAGAAGCTTCGAAGTCGCAGATACCGGGTAGGTTTCTAGGCCTTCCTTTCAAGATGCTAAACACTAAACCCTACTAAGCTCCAGTGGGAAGGGCCAGTGGACGTGGCATCTGAGAACAGGGCTGAGAGCCAGGAATGTTGGCAGATAGAGGAGGAGGAGGGGGAGCCGGTTCTAAGATGACTTGGGGGCAAGGTTGTCTCAGACACAAATTTTACACAGCCTTCTTCCTACGAGAACCTTCTCCCCAAATCTAATGCATAGTTTGTTTCTCTTCCTGTCTCTGCCCTGGGTCCCTACCTTAGCTTTTTGCCAACCGATCCAGCATCATGAGGCATTTTGGACCTGAGGACCAACGCCTGTGGAAGGATGTGACAGAAGAGCTGATGTCAGATGAAGAGGACAGTCTTAATGAGCCAGGTGTCTGGGTGGCCCGGCCTCCCCGGTTCCGGGCCCAGCGCCTCACGGAGCTCTGCTACCACCTGGATGCTAACTCTAAGCATGGCACTAAAGCCAACCGTGTGTATGGGCCTCCCTCAGACCGATTACCTTCTGCTGAGGCCCAGCTCCTTCCACCAGAACTTTATAATCCTAATTTCCAAGAAGAGGAAGACGAGGGAGGTGATGAGAATGGACCTGTCTCCCCATCCTTTGACCAACCCCACAAAACCTGCTGTCCTGACTTGAACTCATTCATTGAAATCAAGGTGGAAAAGGATGAATGAAATCTATAACCAAGAAGAACTCTGGCATCTGCCACTCCCCATGTCCCAGGGATGGGTGGCCATGGGGCTTCCCAGATTAACAAGATGTCCTCTGCAGTCTGAGAAAGCAAATCTGTCTCTCTTCTTACCACAGTCCCCAACGGAAGTGGAAGCTGGCAGCTGTGGTGGGGTAAAAAGACTTACCTAGAAGGGGGACTTCCCCGGCTCCCCGTGAACGGCAAGCCAGAAAATGCTTATTTCTAAGCATAAATAGTGCCTCGGGGCGCCTGGGCTGAGAAAAGGAGGAGGATGGGTCTAAGAAACATGAGGCCTTCTTGACATATGCCCCAGTCTCGGAATTGGTTTTGTTTCTGGTTTCACGCAAAGCCCTGGGGAAGCAGCCCTGGTTGCACCTTCTGCTTCGCCCTGGCTGCTGGTCTGGCTCTGCAGTGGCCGCCCCACAGGACCAGTCCAGGATCCGACTGCCCCCTGGTGGGCAGTTTCGGTCATGGGCTTGCGTCTTCTGAGCAGAGCACCGCTCCATTCTTATTTGGAATTGGAATACGGATATAATAGCTATTGTTTATTGAATTATGTAAGGCAGATTTTATTATTCCCATCTTACACATGAAGAAATTAAAGCTTAAAGAGTTCCCATGTCTCACTGGCAGCTGCTGTCCCACTGTGTGACCCAGCAGTATATGGGGCTTTGTAGCTGTTTCTTAGTCCTGTCAGCCAAGCTGTATTTGGAGGAAGGGGTGTGTGTGTGTGTGTGTGTGTGTGTGTGTGTGCGCGCGCGCGCGTGCAGGTGTACACACTCATGCACATGCACCCACACACACTTGCATACAAACTTTGTGCCTGATGAATGGATTGTGAATTAAAAACGGCTTTCTGTTCAGTCATACAGCAAATACTAATTACTTCCTAGGTGTCAGGTACTGTGTTAGGTGCTGTGGGTACACTGTTGATCAGGTTAGGTGCTGATTAGAGGTTTTATTATCTAATCAGGAAGCCAGGCAGTTAAGTAGACAGTGAACTGAACTGCCATGGGGTGATGATGGGGGGTTGTAAGGCGCTGCGGCAGCAGACCGCAGGGGTGGCTGACCTACTCTGGTGGTCTGGAAAGGCTTCTCAGAGAGTGGTGCTTAAACTGGTACCTGAAAGGTGGGGGGGCGTTACCCAGAAGGGGAGAGGAGGCCAGGAGTGCTCCAAACAAGGGAATAGCAAGGACGAAAGTCCAGAGGCAAGAGAGAGCACAGAGGAGTTGCCATCCTCCTGCAGAACAGTTTGAGGAAGGGAAGGTGCGGAGAGAAGCTGGAGAGACACCGAGACCTCGTCAAGTATCTTAAAGAATAGAGACTTTAGTTCGAAGGCAGTGAGAAATCACTGAAAGGCGGTGAGCAGGGAAATGAGGTCATCAGTTTTGTGTTTGAGAAGAATCGCTTGCCCTCGGTATGAGATAGATGGCAGGGAGAAAGCCAGGCCGGGGGGGGCGGGGGGGGCGGGGGGGACTTCTGCAGTGGCCCAGGAGAAAAGAGACAGCTGGACAGAAAATGATGGTGACAGGAGGACCGATTTGAAAGTGATTTAAGAAGCCAGACTGATAGGACTTGGTGATTGACAGGCCTTGCTGACGGGACTTGGTTGGACTTGAGGCGGAGGGAGGATGACAGAAGGTTGGTGTTCAGGTTTCTGGTTTAAGCAGCAAAGGAGCTAATGGCGCCATTTACTCAGGGGACACTGGAGGAGCCAGTTTCGGGAGGCAGGGAAGGTGAAGTCAACTGAGAGTTGTATGCCTTTGAAACAACCAAATGGAGATGCTAGTAGTCAGCTGAGTTTTTAAGTCCAAGAAAGTCTGGGCTAGGGGGCGCCTGGCTGGCTCAGTCAGTGGAGCATGTGACTCTTGATCTCAGAGTCATGAGTTCAAGCCCCATGTTGGGCATAGAGCTTTATTTATTTATTTATTTTAAGATTTTATTTATTTATTTATTTGACAGAGAGAGAGAGAGAGACAGCCAGAGAGGGAACACAAGCAGGGGGAGTGGGGTCTCAAGAGAGAAGCAGGCTTCTGCCGAGCAGGGAGCCCAATGCGGGGCTCGATCCCAGGACCCTGGGATCATGCCCTGAGCCGAAGGCAGACGCTCAACGACTGAGCCACCAGGCGCCCCTAGAGCTTACTTTAAAAAAGAAAAAGTGTCTGGGCTAGAGATAAGGATTTGGGAGCCATCTGTGTACATAGTTCGTAACTCAAATCTTGAGGAGGGAGAACAGGGCGAACAGCGCCTGTGGAGCTCCTGGCTCCAGATGAGACTATGGAACCGTTACCCCAGGTCATGAGCACTCCTGGAGCACGCCTTCATTGCATCCCTCTGCCCCTTCACTTGCCTCTGGTTCTTGTTATCCCCTGAAAATCCAGGTCGTTGGTCTCAGCTGTGCCCATTGCTGCTACCAGCAATTCCCGCATGGACCTCCTTTAAAGGTTTCTCAACTTCTCATAAGGTTCACTCTCCCATCCTCACTCCAGCGTGGGAAAGCTTACAAATATAAGAGGCTCTGTGGATATTTTGGTTGTAAGTAGTTGGAAGGAAGAATCCAGGTTCTTTCCCATCTGGAGACAGGAAAGGAGGGAGAGCCTTATGGTTAATTCTGAAGATGTCGCTCACAGCAGGTTCTGGATACAACCTGATAGCTCCCCTCTGTTACTAATGCTTTCAGTGCTCCCTACTTCTAGTCTGATAGTGAACTCTCCTCTGGATCAGAGAAAAGCTGTAGGCCTGACAGGGAAACAGAGAGGCTGATTACCCAGAGAGATGAGGTCAGGAAGACAATGCAGGTAGGACAAAGAAGCCAAATAGTTTGTGCCAAATTAACTTCCCCAAAGATATTAACCTCCTTTGCTTCCCCATTCCCTAAGGCTACATTAAGATTATGAAAGGTGTTCAAAATGTTGAAATGAAAATAATATGCATGATTTGTTTGCATAAAATTTTCATACTCATTTACTATCTAAATACAAAGGAATCATTTTCCTTCCCCATTTTACCTCCTCTACCCCTTGTCCCTGATGTGCTAAGGGCAAAATCAGTTGCGCTGGTATTTAATTAGGCATGTTCAGCTTCAGCCACCGTTTCTTCCTTTCCTTATTCTTGATGTTTACAGTATGGCCAACACCAGAAGCCTCCCCTTTCCCTTTTCCACCCTGATCATTTTCACTTGCTAGCCCGTCTAAATGACATTTCTTTTCTTCCTCTTAATACTTATTCTTTATTACAATCTCCTGTGGGCCCACCAACGGGGGAGGCGTTTGCTAGTCTTAACAACCAGGCCTCCTATCCCTATAGTCGCCTGAAATAGTTGCTAAAAATCTCTTTTCCCAACACCAGGGGGTGTCTTCTAGTCCTCTTTCTGTCCTACCCGGACCTTAGAGATGAGTCCCAACCCTCCTCCTCGTTTCTTTTGCATAGACACCAAAGCTCCTTCCCTCCCTACCGGCGCAGAGCTTTGGGTTCAGAAAGTGGTGTCCTTTTATTGCAGTTTATATGTTGGGCTCTCATTCTGTCTGGACTTGCACAAATTTGCCTTTTTCTTAGTCTGCTCATCCTTCGGTCTGCGCACCACCCACGATCCCCTCCCTTTGCTCCGGCTCCCCCTTTCTTTCGCTACCTGTCTTCCACCACCTCTCTACGCGACCTTCCTCGCCCTTCTGGGCTCTTCACATTAGCGTCTCTGAACCTCTTTATGTATCTACCTTTCTTTCTCCCTGTCCCCCTCTTTATGGATCTTTCCCTGCCTCACTACTTCTGTGCCAGTCTCTCTTCATCTCTCCCACAGTCCCCACAGTAGGAACAAAGTCACGATGTTTGCGCAGAACATGCCTCGCGTCACCCCGTCCAGGACCGCGACATTCCACCGTGCCCCTCCGCGCATTCCAACTGCAAACAAAGAGTTCCTCTCCCCCCTCCCTCACTTTTCCCGGTCCCAATTCCTGAGAGATGTAGTAGCAGCTGCCCAAACTGCCCCTCGGCCGCCTCTCGCCTCCAGTCGGCGGGTCTCCACGTCCAGGACAGTTAGCATCAGCAGCACCCTCCCCCGCCCGCGTACGAGAGATCCCTGCGCAGACACCCGCGTTCCTCTCGCACACAGCGCTCCGCCCCTCCCGGAAAGTAGATCCGGCCAGGCAGACAAAAGTTTAGGAGAGAAGTTCGGTCTGTGCTGAGTGTGAGAGCGAGGGGGGCGGGGGCCGGGGAGAGTGGGGCGGCCGGGCGAGTGGACGCGTGAACAGACAGACCTGCGGACGGGACAGCCGAGGCCGTAGGCCCTTCTAGCTTCGCTTAGCCCCTGATGCGCGGGGGGAAGCAGCCCCTCTCGCTGGGGGATGCTGCGGGATTCCCGGCGCCGGGCATCCGGGCCGCCGGCTAAACCTCTGTGCCTACCCCGTGCCCCCGGGGAACCGGAGTCCGGCCGCTGGGAAAGAGAAGCGGCCGCCGAGACGCTGCAGGGTGCCGGGCGGGGAGGGGGCTGGAGGCCCCAGGCCCGAGGGCATGGAGCGGTTAGGGGAGAAAGCCAGTCGCCTGCTGGAGAAGTTAAGGCTCTCGGACTCCGGCAGCGCCAAGTTCGGCCGCAGAAAGGGTGAATCTAGCCGGTCTGGGTCTGATGGGACCCCCGGGTCGGGCAAGGGGCGCCTGAGTGGGTTGGGGGTTCCTAGGAAATCAGGGCCCCGTGGAGCTACTGGGGGACCTGGGGATGAGCCGTTGGAGCCAGCCCGGGAGCAGGGCCCCCTGGACGCTGAGCGGAACCCGCGCGGCTCCTTTGAGGCGCAGCGCTACGAAGGCTCCTTTCCCGGGGGGCCGCCTCCCACCCGGGCCTTGCCTCTACCTCAGTCATTGCCCCCCGACTTTCGGCTGGAGACTACGGCCCCAGCTCTAAGCCCCCGCTCCAGTTTCGCCAGTAGCTCAGCCAGCGACGCCAGCAAGCCGTCCAGCCCCCGCGGCAGCCTGCTGCTGGACGGGGCGGGGGCAGGCGGAGCCGGAGGTAGCCGACCCTGCAGCAATCGTACCAGCGGCATCAGCATGGGCTACGACCAGCGCCACGGCAGCCCCCTGCCCGCCGGGCCCTGCCTGTTTGGCCCTCCCCTGGCTGGAGCTCCAGCGGGCTATTCCCCTGGAGGGGTGCCGTCCGCCTACCCGGAGCTCCACGCTGCCCTGGACCGACTGTGCGCTCACCGGCCCGCGGGGTTCGGCTGCCAGGAAAGCCGCCACTCATATCCCCCGGCCCTGGGCAGCCCCGGAGCTCTAGCCGGGGCCGGAGTGGGAGCGGCAGGGCCCTTGGAGAGACGCGGGGCGCAACCCGGACGACACTCAGTGACCGGCTACGGGGACTGCGCCGCGGGCGCCCGATACCAGGATGAGCTAACAGCGTTGCTGCGCCTGACGGTGGGCACGGGGGGGCGAGAAGCCGGCGCCCGCGGGGAACCCTCGGGGATTGAGCCGTCGGGTCTCGAGGAGCCGCCGGGTCCGTTCGTTCCAGAGGCCGCCCGGGCCCGGATGCGGGAGCCGGAGGCCAGGGAGGACTACTTCGGTGAGTGAGAGAAGTGGTTAGGGACGGGACGGGACCCGTCACCGCTTTCGTTCCCCACTGCCCCGACGGCCCAAATTGCCGGCGCCGGGAAGTCGGAGGCGGAGACGCGGAGCTAGAAAAGAGACAAGAGGGATTTCCCCTTCCCACCAGGTCTCAAATGGACCAGGGGTTCCTTATTCCTGCTACTCTCGACCCCCCTGATTATCTTGTGAGTCCCAGTTGAAGCTTTAGAGCCTCCGTTTTTCGTGGTAGGAGGCCTCCTCGGGAGGGGACCAAGTGGGGAGTGAGAGCATCCCCCCATCCTGCTCCCCCCTTGGCGGCGGTGCCCCTGCAGGCTTCTGCGCGCCGCGCCCCCACCCGGGCCCAAGCTCCGCCCGCAGGAATTCGGGGAATGCGCGGGTGGGGGGCGGGGCGGGCGGGCCGCGTGCGTGCCGGCTCCTGCCCGGGCGCTCCAGGTGCCCGCGGGCGGGGCCGGCCGCGCGGCGCGGGGCGGAGGGTGGGGTGCGGTGGGGCGGGGTATGTGTGTGTGGGGGGGTGCTGTTTGCTAACACGCGCGGAGCCGTGGCCGCGGTCGGGGAAATGGAGCCTGGGAGGGAGGGTGAAGCGCTCTGGGAAGGAAAGCAGGGACCCTGCCGCCCGCTCGTCCCAGTCCTGCTGGCTTGCTGCGTGCGTGGGCATTTAAGCGGAGACCTGGTGGTGTGCGCTTCTACTTTCCCCATCCTCCGGAAGTCAGGGCAGAAGCCGTGACCACCTGGACACCAGCATCCCTAGTAGGTTAATGACCCTGTGTAACTGACAGGAATAACCTGGCCTTCAGTTTGGGCCACAACCTGCTCAGAATGCGGGCTAGAAATAGCACGTTATCTTCTGCCGCTGTTAAGGAAACCTGGTCGCTCTCTCTCTCCCGCACGCGATTACCTTTAAGGAGTATCGATTGATTGTATGTCTCAGCTACCGGGGGATATTGGGATCTTGAGGATCTTTTTAGCTAAGACCCACAGCCACCACTTCGTTATATAAAGAAATGCTAATACGGTGGGAAGAAAAGAAGTGGAAGGCCTTGGGCCTCTCCTCACCTTTCTCACCATCCATGTTCCTGCCCTGGACCCCATGCTCTAGACCTCTATGGCTACAAATGGGGAGAGGGAGAGGAACCTAGCCAGGGAGGGCAGGTTGAGGCGGAAGTTGAGAGGTAGCAGGGCTGCAGGCTGACCGGGCCTTCCCTGCCCGGTTCAACCCCAATCCTCCCATCCTAAGGGAGGAAAACCTAGAGTAGATGACGCTTTGGTCAAGGGAGACTAAGGGACCAGGTCTTTTCAGCAGTTTCCGTTTGGAGCCCATGAGAAGTGGCAGTTGAGGGCAAAGAAGTCTCTTTGGCTGAGCCATCAGAGTGAAAAGGAAGAAAGGAGCTTGGACAGAGTGCAATAAAATGGCAGGAAGAACCTAGGTGCAGATATGCTGGGTTAGAGGAGGCTAGGTGGACATGTCTGAGCAGTTTGCACCTGTCTTACCATAATGTCCAAGGCTTCGCAGAGAAATGCTTCTGATGGGCCCCCCTGGCATGGCGATCTTGGCTCACCCTTATGGGCCTTTTGACCCCAGAGGTAGAGGCTTCTTTTCCCTGAGAGTCAGGTTGCCTCCTCTGACAGAATTCCTAGCCTGACTGTTACCCTCCTACTCTGGCCCCTAGTTAGGGGCCCTCTTCCTTGGCTCCAGCCTTGCCAGCTGCCAGAGGGTGGGAGCAGGACAGGCCTGGGCCCATCAGTCGCTGCAGCTGCTGCACGGGCTCCCAAGCCCCTGGGCAAAGACTGGGATGGGCCCCAACAGGCAAGGAGTATGGCAGTGTGCCGAGGGGGAGAGGTGGGGCGGGGTGAGGCAGGCCCGTTGGGATCTGCTCCCCAAAGACAGGCCCTAGCCCTCACTCATGAGCCTGGAATTGGGGAGTGGAGGGAGAGAAGAACACACCCAGGAAAGGTGGGTGCCAGAGCCAGGTGTATGTATTTTAGGAGGGGGGCTGTCAGAGAAGAGCAGTTCAGCTCTATCCTTCCCATGATAGATTTCAGGGAGACATTAGGGGTTCTGTCACCCTTCCCCCACCTTCCTGTGCAACCTCCAGTGCCTGGAACACACCCTACATTCTTAGCAGCCACCTCCCCACAGGAGTCATGCTCACATGGTCCCCTCTGCACAGGGCCCTCTGCTGAGCCATATCCTTCTTTCTATCCTTGGAAGCCTAGATAGAGGTGTGGAGCAGTAAGAAGTCATTCTGTAGCCATATAGCAGCTCGTTTTATGGATGGGGAAACTGAGGTCCCAGAGAGGCTTTCTAGGCCTCTAGGAGGCCACTGCTGGGCCATTATGGACTGGCATCTCTGACTCTTTGTCCCACACAGTACAACGGGGGTCATACCCTTGCCTGTTAGTCTTTTCTCCCTGACAGAATCTGCACATTTGAAGGTCAACGACCATATCTTTGGCGCTCTTCCAATTTTCCACGGTATCGGGCACCATATTTTTGCCAGGCACAAAATAGATGCTCAGAAAATATCTGTTGATTAATCAGTAAACAAGGTTGGGTCTGCTCAGCCAAGACCTTGCTGCATTCCATTTCTCGCTCTCCTCTCTTCCCAGGAGGGAGCCCATCAAAGGAAGGCTGGGACTGGTGGTCCTCTGGAGCAGTCAGGAAAGAGCAGTCAGGAAAGATCCCGAATCCCTGGTTTTGAGCTGGGGGTGTTAGGTGTGATGCTGACAACCTCTTCTCTCCCCTCAGGCACCTGTATTAAGTGCAACAAAGGCATCTATGGGCAGAGCAACGCCTGCCAGGCCCTGGACAGTCTCTACCACACCCAGTGCTTTGTCTGCTGCTCCTGTGGTGAGTGGACCCCTAGGCCTTGTGCAGCGGGGGGGCTGAGGCCTCAGGCACGCCCCACACGCATACACACTCTCAAGGGCCTGGGGAAAGCAGAGCTTGTGCCTCTTCGGTGCCCCCCCCCCATGTGTCTGGATGCCCACTGCTGCCCCACCTGCCCTCCTCTTTGCTGTACCTGGCTCTCCAGCCCCTATGTTGGGTCTGCTTTCTGGGGTCAGCCCTCCCTTCCTCCACTCAGCCTCTTTTCCTCCCCTCTGTTCCTCTCTCTTTCTTCTGCCTCCTTGCTTGCCCAGCCTGGACTCGAGCCCGGCCTCCTCGGCCTCGGCCTCTCCTTGGTGGGGTTTGGTCCTGGGCAGTCTGAGTTGCCTGGGGCGACAGTGAAAGACTGGAATGTGGGAAGGGTGGGGGTGGGCTGGGGGAGTGGGGAGCCCTGGGGGGCGGAGAGAGGGGGTTTTCTCTTGGCTGGTCAGAGTTCAGCCACCTCGCTGGAGTGCAGGCCACAGGGCCATGCCAAGCTGATGACATCACGCTCCAGGAATGCCTGCCACTGTTAGCTCAGGAGGCCCGCCTGGGGGGGGGGTGCTCCCAGCGGCCTCAACTCCCCAGCCCTTCCCTCACCTCCCTCATTACCCCTCCCCACTGCTTGCCCACTCTTGATTCCTCTGCTAAACCTTTAATCTCCTATCTCTGCCTGTCTGACTCCAGCACTCGGCTTTTCTCTCCCACCACCGCCACCCCCGCCCCCCGTCACCCCCCACCTCTGCCTGGTTCTCTTAGGTTCCTCCATCTGTCTCTCCTGTGTATAGGGCCTCTTCTGGGTGTGCCTCTTTCCCTCTCTGTACTCGCGCTGTGTCTCACGAGTTTCTAAGTCAGCTTTTCCAAACCATTGGGCAGAGGTAGAAGAGATTTTGATCAGAAGAGGGCAGAGGAGGTGGCACACTTGCCCATTCTCCGCCCTGGGTCTCACCCCTCCCCTCTCCCTGACAATTTAGACACCCTGGAGCAGTTCCTAAGTGTTGGTCACATGCCTTGTCTGCTCACAGAAGATCCTGGATTCTCTGGGTTCCTCTAAGCTTGGGGGAGCGGTCTAGTGCAGGGGGAAAGGGCAATGACTTTGCTCCCAAGCAAAGCACTTTGTCCCCAACAGTAATGCCCATATTTCCTGACCTCTACTGGGCCTGTCTCTGGAAGAAGACAGACAGGGCTAGGAGAGCAGGATGGCTGTGCATAGGCAGAGGCCCTTCTGTTGGAAGGTCCCAGAGGGCAAGGCCTGCAACAGTGCGACCCCCTCCCTGGGCATTGGACGGCACCTTGTTCAGAGCTCCTTCACCTTGCCCCCCAGCCTGGGGTTGGCTTTGCTCTCCCTGGTGGCTCCACACGCGCTGGATAGGAAGGCACTCATTGAGGGAGGGCAGGATCCTAGGAAACTGTTGAGGCAGGAACTGGAGGAGCAGCGAGCAGAGGAGAGGGGAAGTTGGCAGGAATGAGACCAAAGTAAATTGGAACTGCGCCGGATGGGATTTTTGTGTAGAGAGGGAGGACACACAGCAGTGAGGAGCACGGGCACTAAAGTCCAGGTTTAAATACGTCATGCGACATTGGAGAGCAGTGACCCTGGGGCGGGGACGCCCTGTACGCGGACCCTGGGATGGCTCCAGTCCCTTGTCTGCTGCTTCTAGGGCGAACTTTGCGCTGCAAGGCTTTCTACAGCGTCAATGGCTCCGTGTACTGTGAGGAAGATTATCTGGTGAGTGAGGGGTCCCCCGGGCCTGGAATGGCTCCCACGCTGGGACCCCCGCTTCTTGGCGGCTCACTGGGGTTCCACCCATCAGGTCGTTCTCTACTTGTAATATCCTCCCTTGGTCTTTTCTTTCTCCCTAGTTTTCAGGGTTTCAGGAGGCAGCTGAGAAATGCTGTGTCTGTGGTCACTTGATTTTGGAGAAGGTAAGCAAGGTGTCGTCAGCTGAGACTCACTGAGGCTGGGGGGCTGACGGGTAGAACCAGGGGCTACGTGGGTTCTAAGAAAAGGTGGGGGGAGGATCCCTCACTGCATGAGTCACTTTCCTCTCATTCTCCCCCAGAGCAGCTGTTCACGGTGGCTTCCTTCTGCCGGTGGGGTCAAGTCTGGACCCCTAATCCTGCCATCCCAAGCCTCTGTGATCTGGCCCCCCTGCCTCATTCTGCACGCACAGCCAAGCTAGGGGCGCAGGGTCCTGGGTCTTAATCCCCTTCCTGCTGCTGGATGGGCTCAGTTAGGACTCAGGGTTGTTGTTGGTTTTTTTTTCTTTTCCATACGAAGGAGGACTAGGATTAGATCAGTGGTCCTCAACCCTAGCAGATCACCTGGCAAGAAGTAAAGAATATGACCAGTGCCTGGGTCGTCATCAGAGACTGTGACGAAAACTTCTGGGGTGAGGCCCAGGCATTGATGGGTTTTACAAGCTCCCCCGGCGACCCTAATATACAGCCCGGGGTGAGAACCACTGGCCTGGATGCTCTCTAAGACCGTTTTCAAGGTTTCTGCCTGGGTTTTGTTTGTGTGTTTGTTTGTTTTTGTTTTTGTTTTTAAGATTTTATTTATTTATTTGACAGAGAGAGACACAGTGAGAGAGGGAACACAAGCAGGGGGAGTGGGAGCGGGAGAAGCAGGCTTCCCGCCGAGCAGGGAGCCCGACGCGGGGCTCGATCCCAGGACCCTGGGACCATGACCTGAGCCGAAGGCAGACGCTTAACGACTGAGCCACCCAGGCGCCCCCCTGCCTCTGTTTTAAGAGGCCTAGGCCCCTTAGATTACATAGCATTGTTCTGGGAGGAGGGCAGGGAGTTGGATGAGGTTGGGGGACAGCGGGGAGCACCATGGGGAGCTGGAGAACCGAGACTAGAGGGAGACTGATTGATTCTCCTACCACCCCGTGAGCCAGATCCTGCAGGCCATGGGGAAGTCCTATCACCCAGGCTGCTTCCGATGCATCGTTTGCAACAAGTGTCTAGATGGCATCCCCTTCACAGTGGACTTCTCCAACCAGGTGTACTGTGTCACTGACTACCACAAGTGAGTTACCCCCATGGGGTATGGTGTGGAACTGGCCTCGGGGGTTCCCCAACCTCAACTCCTCTCTCTGTGCCCTCTCTTTTTCAGAAATTATGCTCCTAAGTGTGCGGCCTGTGGCCAGCCCATCCTCCCCTCAGAGGTCAGTATGTCTGGGTTCTCCTGCAGGGCAGCCAGTGCCGCTGCCCCTGGGAAGGGGATGGGGACATACGGCCCGGCTTCCCGCGGGAGGCAGTGGTGCTGAGGAATGTACTCTGAAGATTCCCGTGTGACTCTGCTCTCAGGGTCACCACCCTGACCCTAACATCCGGGCCTGGACATGTCTGACAGCCTCACTGGGCCCAGGCTTCATCCCGTCTCTCCCAGTCCAGAGGAGGAGACTTCCTTTCTTTGAGGTCAGGGTCACCAGATCCCAGATGTAGGGGCTAGAAAAAGGTAGGAAGAATCCTCAGGGCTGGAAGGAAGATGTCGGCAGTGATTTATGCTGTGTGTGCTACACGTTTGCCTAGGGAGAGAATCCAAAAGCCAGTGAGGAGCCAGACCCTACTGGATCTCCTCGTCCCCAGCCTAGCTTACTTTACTTAGGCTGCCTGCCCCTTTGCCTCTGCACAGCTCGGAGAGGTAGGTAAGGCCAGAGCTGCTGGACAGAGGGAAGACTGTGAGAGGACATGCCCTCCTGGAGGCAGCACCAAGGAAGGGGAGGGGAAAGCTCTAGGAGGATTTGCAAAGGCCATCTCAAGGCTACAGATGATTGCAGAGAGCTCTCTCTGGAGGCCCTCCGTATGATCTTCGCATTGGGGTGGGAAGGGGCCCGTAGCGGGGAGGGCAGAATCGGGGTTGTCATGCTACGCTCATCCCATGGGGGTCTGCATCATTTCAGGGCTGTGAGGACATTGTGAGGGTGATATCCATGGACCGAGATTATCACTTTGAGTGCTACCACTGTGAGGTGAGTGCTAGGAGCCAGGGCTCCTGGAGGAGAATCTGGAGCAGGGGAACGGGGCTGGGGGAAGAGGCATGTCCCTGGACTGCCCGAGTCTGTAGGAGAGGTCTGAGGCATGGAAGCCAGGAAGGTGCTCCGACCCGTCCCCAGTATCTCTCCCGTCCTCCCGTCCTCCAGCCAGGCTCTCTGGTCCTGAGGGTTTAGTGCTTTCTGCATCTGGCTTCCCTGGAGGCAAGACTAAACTGGGGACTCCTGGTAACCCCTGCAGATGGGAGGCCGGCTCATTATTTCCGCTGTAGCAGCGACACCTGCTGTCCTGCTGAGGTATTTTTTCCGGGCCTCTCCTCTGGGAGTCCATTGCTTCCAACCGCCCCCCCCTTTCTTCCAGTCCTTAGGAGGCTGGTGTGGAGCAGGGCAGACTCCCAACATGTCCGAGGTGCCCAGGCTGAGGTGAACTAGGTGTCCTTCTTCCCTAGGACTGCCGGATGCAGCTGAGTGACGAGGAAGGCTGCTGCTGCTTCCCTCTGGATGGGCACTTGCTCTGCCACGGCTGTCACATGCAGCGGCTCAGTGCCCGACAGCCCCCTGCCAACTATATCTGAACTGCGGTCACCGCTGCTGCCTTCGCCACCCCTGACAAACTCCTCTGGCCAGAGGGCCCCTCTGAGGCCAGCCGAGGCCAGGAACGCACTCCCAGGTCAGGCAGAAGAGTCCTCTGGGGAGGGCCCCATGGGCCAGAGACCCAAAGATACGACATTCCAAATGGACTGTGGAGAAGGACCCTTCCGATTGCCATGGTGGGGTGACTGGCTTTCTTCCCATGTGCACAACCTGTGCTGTAGCATATACTCGGGTATGCACAGGCAGGTTCCAGGACTTTCTAAAGGTCTGGTTCTAGTCTGTATCTCCAGTATCCGTTTATGCATAAGTCAAGCAATGTTCCGGCTTTGGATTATAGGAAGAGAGGACATTATGAACACTCCTCACTCATTTGCACCCCTCATGTGGGTCAGATACGGGGTCAGCAGGTTCTTACCAAGTATCTTATCTCTGTATCTGGATGAAGAGGTGGAAACTGGACCTTATCCATGAGTTGTTTCTTGGTCATCTTCTCTCTAAGGACCAGGAGAGCCGCTCACCCCTGTGCTGGGAAGCAGGGGCAGCTCGGGTGGACCTGCTGCCGGTGTTGGCATGTCTCTCAGGGACTCACGTGGGCCTGGGAAGGCCGGGTGGGTGCCTGTCCTGGGTTCCTCTTCTCCTCAGCTCGGGGACGTAACGAGTGGGTCTTTGGGGGTGGAGGTGCCAGGCGAGCCATGCAGGAGGCCTCAAGCTAGGCCACGCACCCAGGTGCAGGCACACGGAGCCCTCCAGCCAACTATATACACACAGAGGCACACTCACAGATACACACCCGCTCTCTCACTCCCTTCTTCTCAGGACACTGTCATCCCCGTCCCCTCACAGGAGCCCACCACTCCAGACCTGCCACCCTGCAGAGGGATCCAGGCTTCTAGCCACTGCAACTCCCAAGCCCTGAGGTTCTGGGGAGCCAGAGGGGCGACACGCTTTGACCTGGCTCTAGTCCGTTTGGCTAAAATTGGTCCCTCTAAAGCCAATTTTAAATTCATGGAACACTTATACACTTAACTTTACTTCACTGGGTTTTTTGGTGGGTTTTTTTGTTTTTTGTTTTTTGTATTTTTTTCAGTGCAGAAAGGATGTTTTTATTGAAAGCGCGGGGACAGGACCCATGGGCAGAGAGAGCTGCCAAAGTTTACATCACTTAATGACCAGTTTGCCAAAAGCTCACTTCCATCTGGGGAACCGTTTAGGTGTTCACTTAGGTGTTCTATTATTTTTGGGTGTTTTAAGGATTTAAATCTATTCATTCAACAGTACTTCTGAGTTATTGTCAACATAAATTTATCAAATTTGCAGCACTTTGTAAATGAGATTGTTTCCTACTTTTACGGACATCTTTCCCTATGTTATCTACTTTTCCAACATTTTTTGAAAAAGTTTAAAGTTCCTAGCAATAAATATAATTAATTGGTACAGACATTTTGTGTATCATTTTTTGTGTTTCTTAATCTAATATCCCTTTACAAATTAGATGCCTTGGAAAACGTAATGGAGCTCATATGACTTTGATGCTTTGGCCTAATTTCTACATCCCTGCTGTTAAAAATGCCAATATATTCTAAACAAATGAACAAGCATGTGGCATATTCAGTTGGCTAACAGTTAAAGGTTACATAGACAAGAGCAATAAAAAGTGAAAGGGTAACTCTGCTAAATCCTTTTGAAATGCTGCAGATTTGATAAATATTTGAGACTAATTGTCTCTAGGTGAGTTGGTTTTAGGCAAATTAATCTGATAATCTTTGATCCTTAGTCTTCATTCTTTGTCACTAAGAGTTTCATACTGGAAATGGTGACTCCTGAGAACAGAAATTCCACATTTAGGGGTTATTCTAAGGTGGCCGTGTCAGCCAAGCTGGGGTTGCAGAGAAGAGGCCTGTGCATGAGGGTATGATTGAGAGGAAGAGCTCACATTCATACCACTGACTGCCGGAGGGGATGCACTTTTTGGAGTGATAAATGTTCTGAAACTAGATAACTTGGTCTACAGCTGGGATTGCTTCTTCTGAATTATTATTATTAAATAAGTGAATACAAAGACTCTGACTGGGCAGTTTTCTCACCAGGCCGCTGCAGGCCGGGGAAATCCAGGCAAGCACGTATAACTTTACATCCATCCTTTCTTTGACTCTTGGGGGTCGTGTCCGCTCTGACCCTGCGTTTCTCACTCTGATTTCAGCCTCCCATCTGTTGCTGACTGGCTGATTCCTTTCTGGGTCTATGCTCATCTGTGCCAGCCCTGGGGCTTCCCAAGACTGTTCTTGACACTGGGGCTACTCTCTCCCTCCTTCCCGAGGAAAAACAAGTGCTAACATCTGATGAGGACAGGCCCAGGGAAGGCAGGCCGTGGCAGAAGAGCAGCCCCTGCCACCCCACATCATCACTGGTGGGCTCCCAAGTGTGCCCTGCATTGCAAGAGTTTGCCTTCTTCCTGTTCGCTGGGACTGCTCATCCTTAGTCGTCCTGTTTCATATCTACAGCTGATAGATTCCTGGGGCGCTGCAAAGGATACAGCAATAAGTAGACCTTGTTTGGCCAACGAACCACCTGATTTTCATCAGCAGCCACTAGGCCTGAGATGGGGAAAGGGGGAAATGGAAGAATTACAGATCCATTTTGTGTCTCTAGATGAGAGTCACAGTACAGGGGCCGACTTTGGCCGTTTGCTCTGGTCAGCCCCATTCACCACAGGCCTGAATGTGGTTTGTGAAGAATAAGGCTGGTGGTGGTTCTCTCTCTGCCTCACTCCTTAGAGACCCATTTCCCCCTTCACCACCTGGAACTCTCTAGGCCAGGGAGATGGTAAGAGTCCATTTGTAATCAGGCTGGAGACTGTCCTCAGCCAAGAAAGAGAAAGCTATCTTCAGGCACATAAAGCCAGCTGGAGGAGGTCCTTGAGATTGTACCTATAAAGAAGGGAAAACGAGAGAAAGGAGACTGATAGAACTGAGACAAAAGGATTGGAAAAACCAGTGAGCAAAAGCATTTTGTTGTTTAGAAGGATCCAGACCCCAGAGTGGGCCTGGGGTCATTCAGAGCCCTAATGTGAGGGGGCTCCACAGCAAGGACAACCTCTGTCCTCTTCTCCCTCACAGCCAAGGAAGACCTAAGACGGTCTCCGCCATGCCAGTTACTGGTGTAGAGCCCTCGGGATATCCACACTTGGCCCTGGCTGTGAAGGACTGAGGTTTGACCTTGGAAACGAGCAAACTGTCACTGGGACGGATGGATTAGAGCAGTCTAACTGGTGTTTGGAGAGTCGTCCAAGGCAGATTCTGTCCACCTAGGCTTGGAAAGGACAGCACTGCCCCATGTGAAGGGAGCCAGGGAGCTATCCAAGCAGGGAGACACAGCTTAGGAGGAACATCCAAAAGGTGCAGGTTAACTCGTATGCTTAGAGCCGAGCGGGGTGTGACTTTAGAGAGAACCCAGTGACCTCATTTTACCAAATGAAGAAACAGAAACAGTGATAAGGGCACTTACCCAAGGTCATGCAGCTGGAAAATGACTTTCCCGCTTTTGAAGACTAATAGAGAGCTTCTTTCCCCTCTTGCCTCCCACTCCAGCCCTCATCCTCATCACAGGAACTCCCACAGCACAAGTAAACTGTAAATTAGATCAGCCCTTCATTATGATAAATAACTAGGGAAAGTTTTAGTGGGAAAGCCAGGGAATCCAGGAGATGATAAAAGCACATTAGGAGAAGCAAAGGAAAGATGCTGCAGGAGAGTCCCTGCCCTTGAGGAGGTCACCGTCTAGCCAGGGAGACAAATACACACATCAAATGTCTGAGAAGATTACAAGCAACATGTCACCAAGTGCAAAGTAATTGAGTGTCAAACAAAAGACCTAATGCTGCAGGGGACAGATGACAGGGGGGAGACTTTGTTGGACTTACACTGTGGATCAGAAGGTGGTGGCCCATAGACAAATCCTGCCCCCAGATGCATTCTTTGGCCCACTGGGAGTTATTTTTCATAATATTAATTTGAACCCTCATTGAGGAGGGGGGGAAAGGCCAGCTAACAAATGTAGAAAGAATGACAGAATTGGAAGAACAGCATTTTGTGAACTTGAATACCTGATTGATCCTGGCAAAGATTATTCATTGGAGTTAAAACGACAAGTGAAGCAGTTGGTGGACAACTGGACATTGTCAAGTAGCCTCTCGGCGCATGGTCTTGGCATCACCCATTTCCTGGAATGGGTCTTGGTGTCACCAACCAGTGGACCAGTTCTGGTGTGAGGCAAACACAGACCCCAGCCTAGTGTATAGTCTAGCTCCTCCCCCCCTCCCCCAGAGGTGTTGGATAGAGCTTACAGTTTACACGCCATGCCCAGAACAGAGAAAGTAAAGGACACTAAAAGGAAGCAACTAGACAAACTTAGGAAGGGAGGCATTCTGCAGGATACCTGGCTAACTCTTCAGCAAGTCAGTAAGATTTTTTTTTCTTTTTTTTTTTTTTTAACTTAAATTCAATTAGGCAACATATAGTACACCATTAGTTTCAGGGGTAGAGTTCAGTAATTCATCAGTTGCATATAACACCCAGTGCTCATTACATCAAGTGCCCTCCTTAATGCCCATCACCGAGTTACCCCATACCCCCACCCACCCACCCCCAGCAATCCTCAGTTTGTTTCCAAGTCAGTATGATCTTAAAAAATTCAAAACTGCTAGATTAGAGAGACTTAAGCTATCTAATAACGATACAATGTGTGGTCCTGGATTCCCTATTGGTTTAAGCAAATTGCTATAAAAGATATTTGGAGGGGTGCCTGGGTGGCTCAGTCGGTTAAGCGTCTGCCTTCGGCTCAGGTGATGATCCCAGGATCCTGGGATCGAGCCCCGGATCAGGCTCCCTGCTCAGTGGGGAGTCTGCTTCTCCCTCTTCCTCTGCCTTCTGCTCCCCCTGCTTGTGTTCTCTCTGTCAAATAAACAAATAAAAACTTAAAAAGGAAAAAAGGATATTTGGAGTCAACTGGAAAATTTTTTATATGGACAGGGAATTAGATGAGGTGAAAATTTACTGAGATGGAAAGGTCAAAAATCATTAACAAAATGCCAGTTACGAAACCAGTACAGGGGACTCGTGTTTTGTTTCCAAAGTGTCTATATATGTATGGAAAAAAAAGAACTGAAAGGATATGCATTAAGGTGTTAACAGTGGTGATGTCTGAGTGGGAGAGTATGTTTTCTTGTTGTTGGCCTACATTTTCTATTTTTATACAATGCACGTGTCCTGCCTCTGTTGTAATAATAAGCTGTTGCAAATAAAATAACTGGTTGCCAACATTTACAGTTCAGGAGATTTCACATAAAAATCTGGATATTGTATATAAAGAGTGGGATTTCTAAGGTTTTTTGAATAATCAGAAGATCTGTCACACAAACTCCCTTCCAGGCTCACAAGACAGCAACTAGTGGGAACCAAGTGATGGCTGCTCCTTTATAGGGTGTATGGTCTCCTTTCATCTGTCATACTCCCTACCACCCTGTGTGCTTCACACACCGCTTACCTGCCTGGCTTCTGTAGACTTTTGATGATTTGGATGATCCTGATGGGCTCCCCATCCACAGAGCCTCCCATTAATAATCATTTGAAGGTATCAATAAATTAGTTTTGAAATGCTGCCCAAGAAAAGCATCCATTCCAGAATTACCTATGGCTGGGTTTTGTTGTTGTTTTAAGATTTATTTATTTATTTGAGAGAGAGAGAGAGAGAGAGAGAGAGAGCGTGCGACTAATGGGAGGGGCAGAGGGAGAGGGAGAATCTCAAGCCGACTCCCTGCTGAGTGTGGAGCCCCACTCAGGGCTCGATCTCATGACCCTGAGATCATGACCTGAGTTGAAATCAAGAGTCAGATGCTTAATCGACTGAGCCACCCAGGCAACCCTATGCCTGGGTTTTTTATAAGGCTACCCAGTCATGGGAAACCCAGATGTAATACTTAATCTACTTAGCAACCATGGTTGCATACTGTAAATTAGTTTAGCAAAATTTCTCTTTGGTAAATGGAATTTAGAAAGTATACTAAATTGCTAACTTCCTCAAGGTCTCACTTTTTTTAAATTAATTAATTAATTAATTTTTTTTGCCATAACACCTTAATCTTAGGAGGCATTTCAAAATTTACAATGTATGTTCTTCCCAAGCATGAAACTCCAAATGCCCTTTGGTTGGTCTGTTTCTCCCACTGGTTCTGATACAGTTTTTAAAGGAGAAAATCTCTTTCATATGCAACTCAGTATAAGATAGTGTCATCATCAGTTTAAAATCCAGGGAAATACTTTTATCAGCCTGGCACATGTTTTCTCATTACAACAACACACTCAATCCTTATAACAAGAACTGCACACGTTGTGCCTCATGTCTAGCTTTTCAAAACGATACTAGTCTTCTTCTGAATCAATTTCCTTTACTGTCTCATATTCCTTTGGTAAAAATTGTTTCAATCTGTCCCATTTTTTGAGCCAAATTTCTCAACTTCTCTTTGAGATCCAAAATGTCCTACCAGGCCTTATTTATATACTAGTTCACAGTGGTGTCTCAAAGTAAAACCAGGCTCATTTCAGTTTGTATAACAAAAGTTCCCATGAAGAGACAGGCAACCCTTGAAGCGACAAGGCGGCTGGGTTTGAAATCCCCTTGGAATGGTTAAGCAATTTGAAAAATGGCACATTATGAACATTTGTTCTAAAATTTTCATTTGATGTCATAGGTTGATTACATATTTTCTTTATCCACTTGTTTCCTCCTTAAATCATTGTACTTACAATGGGCATGGAATTTCCTAGCTTAATCATCAATAGTTGTGTCTCTGAATACCTTCATTTTCCAGTGAACACCCTTGAAAATAATTCTAAAACCTCTGGACTGCCTGTAAATTTCATTCCTGAAACTAGTTTCTGGGTCCATAATACAAATATATTCTTGCTACTTGTCTTTGGATACTTTCAAAGTGGTATGGCTCTTTTTCTTTTCTTTTTTAAATTTTCTAAACAATTGCTTGGTTAAGTGTGGTTCCACAGTCCACCTGCTATTTTAACATCCCGGCTTTGAAACTGGTTATTTAAGCCTAAATTTTCCATGTGAGACCATATTCTACTTGAAACTTTCCATTAGTTTGATAAATAGAATATGTGCTAAATACTCACCTGAAATTTCTTTGTGGCACCATTTTGTTTCCCCAGCTAGAGTGTGGGAGGCAGAGTCCTTCCAGGTGCTCTCAGCAAATCTCCATTCTTCTCTGTAATTCTAAACAATGCAGCAAAGGAATGTCCAAGTCTGAAAGGTTAAGTAAACTTTTTCTCAGGCTCCCATTTACATTTATCATCAAGTTAAAAACATACACGTTAGTGTTTTTTGAGTACTTGATCAAGAGCAATGTCTTCAAGAAAGTAGAGCTAGATTGTGGGCAGGAGTTACGCCTAATTTATCTTTCTACACCCTCCCTCCCCCCAACTCCCTGCAGGAATCTAGCTCAGGACTACTTCTGAGCATGTTCTTGGCTTTATCATTACAGAACATTGAAGACGTGAGTGACTGTATTTTGCATATGGCATAGCAGAATGTGAGATGAACACTGATGAAGAGACAGGCCCATAAAGGTCAAGCATTCCACTGAACAAACAAAACTATATAAAGAATTAGCATTGTGGGAGTGGCCAAAATTCACTCATGCAACAAATAAGTGCCTCCATATGCCAAGCACCGAGATAGGTAACTTAGGGTTATGAAGGAAACACCCCCTTAACTACAAACCCAAACAAATGAAAGTTTTAAAGAGGATTCTGTACTACTTCTCAGCAATAAAAAAGACATGAGGTAAAAAAATGGATTATTGATACTAGCAACAACATGTATGAATTGCAAAATTATGCTGAGTGAAAGAAGCCAGACAAAAAAGAGTACATCTTTATTTGATTCCATTTATATGAAATTCTAGAGAGTGCAAACTAATCTATAGTGACAGCAAATCAGTGGTTGGGAGGGGCCCGAGAGAATTACAAAGGGGCACAAGTAAACATTTAGGGGATAATGCCTATGTTCACTATTTTGATTGTGGTGATAGTGTGTATAGTTAAGGGTAAAACTTAATGAATCGTACATATTAAAGATTGTGTATCAAAATACCTAATAAAAATGTTTTTGTGTGTGTGTTTTGTTGTTCATTTTTATTTTTATTTTTTTACTAATCTCTACACCCAACGTGAGGCTCGAACTCACAACCCTGAGATCAAGAGCCCCAGGCTCTTCCCACTTGAACTAGCCGTGTACCCCCGTGTGCATGTTTTTTGTTTTTGTTTTTTAATCTGGGAGGGGGGGAAGGAGAGAAGGAGGGAGAGGGAGAGAGAAAGAGAATGAATTCTAGGGCTTCTCTTGCAAATCTTACTTGCTCAAGGACACCAGATGGTGTGTGATTGTAAGATCTTTTTTTTCAGTACTTTTCTGCAGTTTTTATTGCCAAGATGGTCTATAGGCTCAATGTTCTAGTCTTAGATAGAACTGGCCTATACAGTCCCCTTCCCTTCAGCCAGTCCCATCTCCTCTTGAACCCAGGAGGCGGCTTGGACTCCCTGTCCCTGCCTCTGCTTGCTGGGATGTTTCCTCCATTTCTAAATGATCCAAATTTTCTCTCCTTTTAGGCCCAGTTAAGATAAAATTGATTTCATAGTCTTTCCTATCCATTCCTTCAGAAAGGGTTCTGTACCTTAAGTTTCTCAAGTATGTATGTATGTATGTATGTATGTATGTATGTATTTAGAAGATTCTATTTATTTGTCAGAGAGAGAGAGAGAGTGCACAAGCAGGGGGAGCTGCAGGCAGAGGGAGAAGCAGGCTCCCTACCGAGCTAAGAGCCTGGGACTGGATCCCGGGACCCTGGGGTCATGACCTGAGCCAAAGGCAGCTGCTTAACCAACTGAGCCACCCAGGCGCCCAAGTTTCTCAAGTATTTATTTTTTTTTTTTAAAGATTTTATTTATTTATTTGAGAGAGCGAGAATGAAAGAGAGAGAGAGAGCGCACATGAGAGGGGGGAGGGTCAGAGGGAGAAGCAGACTCCCTGCTGAGCAGGGAGCCCGATGTGGGACTCGATCCCGGGACTCCAGGAGCATGACCTGAGCCGAAGGCAGTCGCTTAACCAACTGAGCCACCCAGGTGCCCTCTCAAGTATTTATGATCTAAACTGCTCTTTTGACACATTTTTACTGCCTTGTACTATTTGCTTTTCACGTGTGCATGTCTTAATCTTCTCAACTGGATTATGAACTTCCTCAGGGTAGGGACTGGGTCATATTTATCTTTGTGTCTCCTAAGGCACTTAATACGTGCTCAGTAAGTGTCAATTTTAAAATACCTCACTTTGATAGTCTTTCCAAAGCACTTTCTCAGCCATTATCTCATTTGATCATTACCTCAACACTCCGAGATTGGAGGAGCTAGAAATATGTTATTTCCTCCTTCTGACAAATAAGGAACCTGAAGCCCAAGGTCACCGAGAGAGAGAGAGAGAGAGAGAGAGAGAGAGAGAGAGAGAGAGATGGAACAGATAATTGCATATGAAGGTTTGATTCAATTCAAGGCTTCCCATGGCTCTCCCCCTCCCCTCCCCTCTACCCTACCTGAAGACAGGCCTCTGCACCTTTCTCCCATTCCCCAAGTCCTTTAGAGCTGCTTAGACAAAGCTTATAGTACCCTCTTATAAAACTTGACAAATATGAGACATGAAATTTCAGTCGATTTCTGATCAGCTCTGAGTCACCAAAGCATGTTTGCTATTTTGTTCCAAGTATCATTTTTTTAGCACCATTATGCCTGATATTTAATGATGCTGCACTACAGAGCTGAGGAAGCATAAATGATTTTTAAAAGCCGTAGAAAATGACAGCACTTTAATATTAAGCACGAAAGGTGGCAGCTGACAAGATGACCAGGGATATAAAATTTCTGCACTGCATCACACTATTCCTCTATGTATTGCTAGTAGAACTCTCTAGTTGGTACTAAAGGAAAAGATGAAACTCTCTACCGCTCTGCATGCCTAACCGACATTCCTTCCCCACCACCCCAGACTATCAGCTTCTCTGATGCAAGAGATTGAAGAAACTTGGTGTAATTTACTTAGTATCAAATATTATTTTTGAGATAATTCACTTAAATGACTACATTCCAGTCCCCTCTGAAAAGAGGGTGGGAGTGGTGTCAGAGGTAATTGTCCCCCTCCTCCCATGCAACTCCTGCTGGGATCCCTCATTGGCTGAAAGCAGTCAGAGACTATGGAAACCTGAAGTACTTACTGGTCTAAATAGGGTGTCAAAAAGCAGAATGTGCATCTGCGGGGCAAATGGAAGACATCTAGCTCATTGGTCTAGAGATGGCAGGTGACCCAGTCTGGCCCATGAGACATATGGGAAAGTCCGCTGGGTACTCTGGGAAAGGTTTTCTTCCCTAACTAAAGGCTCTTCCCCTTCCTTCCTGCTTGGGATGCTGTTGAGTTGGACGTACTCCTTGGATTTCTTACGCTCATGAGGGAAATGCAAAGAGAACTGCAAAGAACCTTGACCACAGAGCTACTAAAAAGCTTTGGGACCTCCAGCTCCAGACTTGTTAAGCAAACAATAAATGCCCCTATAGTTTAAAAATGAGGCAGGGAGGGCGCCTGGGTGGCTCAGTTGGTTGAGCGACTGCCTTCGGCTCAGGTCATGATCCTGGAGTCCCGGGATCGAGTCCCGCATCGGGCTCCCTGCTCAGTGGGGAGTCTGCTTCTCCCTCTGACCCTCTCCCCCCTCATACTCTCCCTCTATCTCATTCTCTCTCTCAAATAAATAAATAAAATCTTTAAAGAAAAAATAAAAAGGTGGCAGAGAGGGAGGGAGGAAGAAAGAGCACAAGTGAGAGAGCAAGCGTGAGCGAGCAAGCCAGCTGAATGAAGGATGAGAGATAATGGAGAGGTTAGAGGAGCCTGGGGCAGGAAATGAGAGAAGATGACCCCGGGGGCTGCGCCAGAATGAGGAGACTGACAGGCTCAGTGTGGGCGGCAGTTCTGGGAAGGTTCAGAGGGCCACTGGGTCAGGTTTAAACGCTGTGAGCTGCGACCTCAAACAAGTACTTAATTTCTTTGCGCCTTAATTTTCCCCTCTGTAAAATGGATATGATAGTGACTTCCTCACAGGACGCTGTACGAATTTACACGAGATCTAAATGAGGAACGGCAAGTAAACCCTTGCTTGACAGTTCCTGACTCATTGTAGGCCCTCAATAAATATTAGCAATCAAAACCATTTTCTCAACATTTGCCCTCAACAAGGGGGAGGTACTCAGGAAAACGGGCCAAGAGGCCTTCCCGGCTCTAAAGGCTGGGTTCGCCGGCGGTTGAGGACCGAGGGCTCGCGCTCGGCGGGGGGCGGGGCCTGCCGTTCCCGCCTCGAGCGTGGCCCCGCCCCTCTTCCCCTCTCACAAGGCCTCGCGTGCACTTTGGGCCTACGCCCCCTCCCCCCGCCCCCGACGTTCCCGCGCGGTCCTCCCGGGCCTCTCTTCCCCCAGCCCCAGCGCCCGGCCCGAGTGAGAGGTTCCGGAGCCCGGGCACGGGCGGGGTCGCGGTATAGACGCTGCCGGCCAGCCCGTCCCAGCCCGCTCCGCACGGCCTCGGGAGCTTCAGCTGCCCTCTGGTGTGCAGGTTTGCCTCGGAGGGTGGGCGGGCCGCGCTGCGGGGAGGGTTAGTCCGGCCGCCGCGGCCGCCCTCGCCCTTGGGAATCCTTGGCTGCCCAGACAGAAGGGAAGTAGGCGCCGGAGAGCCCGCTCGGCATTTTGATTCATCTCGGGCCCTGTAAGGGTCACATCTTGTGAAAATACCTGTAAAATCAATTTAACGTTCAGTGCAGCGTGTAAAGACAGCTCTTAAGAATTTAAAAGACGCCTGAGTCAGAACATTTAAATGCTTGGGTCCCCTGTAGCAGCGTTTTAACACGTCTGAGTGCAGAGGGTGGAGAATCGAGCCTGATTGCCGCCTTCGTTCACGCCCGGTAACATTTTAAAAGGGTGAAAGAAAGGCACCCCAAGAAAACCCAAGTGGGCAGTTCCCCTAGGGAGGGAAGAACAGCTGACTTTTGGAAATCTGTGTTGGTCCTCATTTCCGTGTGCGAAATTTGCCTGTAGAACTTAGATCAACGATAAACAGAATTGTTAAAACACTGGGCTTAACTAACTAGTGGCTTTTGTTGACAAGTCGATTGTGTTATTAATTCTTGGTGTCTCAGCCAAGGCAGGATTCATTATCTCCGTTTTGCAGGTGGAAAAACGTTTGGCACACACACAAAAAAATTTCCCTTAAATTCACACAAAAGGAACTGCAGAGCTGCGAATTAAGTTTTAGCATTCCGACTCCTCATCTGTGTTCCCCCCTGGACCATGTTACAAAATAAATGAGTAGTTGCTTTGATGCTACTCATAAAACGAGGGAGTAAGCCAAATGTTCTGTGAACTTAAAGTGTTAAATCATAATAACCTTCAATGTCTTCTGCTTTGGGAGACTCAGCTGCCCTTTGGAGTTGATACCTTACAGAGAGGTGTGGGTGGAAAAAAAAAAAGGAAAATAACGTCAAGGGAAAAATTTAGTCTTCAGAGTCCGCAAACTGTGCCCATGTTTACTGCCCCTTTGTGTTGATGTCATACTTTTCAGTGTACTCCATGTTCTGGCAAAACACCCGACAGCTGCCATCCCAGCCTCAGCTGCATTAACTACACCTTTGCGTTGCTCTTTTGGCACTGACCTCCCTGTCAGTCTTCTTGTCATGGTCTTTCCTCCAGGTGCTCCTTACTAATGCTGTTATGTGAAAACTAGTTGTTGTTTTTCAAGTGTGGAATGATTTGTCACTCCTGAAGGATGATTCGAGAGTTAATGATCAAAAACTACCAACAGATTTTAGATGAAAGGACAAGTTAAAGAAGCTCAAGAAACTATTGTGGAATTTGATAGCTGAGTTATTTGACTGGGGGGGAAAAAAACAGACACTGACTCCCCCCCCCCCCCCCGCCACACACACACACCCTTTTCCCCAATTCACTCATAACCGGAAAACTGCAACCCTATTTTAACTTAGACATAATGTTGAGGGGGAGGGGAGCATCCTTCTGTTTAGTGAACTGGAAAATTTTCTTTCCAAAGGAGGCTCCCATTTTTGACAGCTTGGAACAAGTGGAAACATTTATGTGCTTAGAATGCAAATTGTTTTGCCACTTATAAGTCTGCCCATAAAACTTGTACAGGAGCTTGAGACCCAGGGTGTGTGATATAGTCTCTCCCTGTAAAAGGCATCCCTGTGGTTCCTCCCCAGCTTATAGACAACAGAAATTTGAACCCAAGGTAGTTTTCTTGGAGCAGCCACCCAATTTATTTACTTCTTGTTCTTTCACTCGGTTCCACACATAAGAATTTCAAGAAAATCAGATGGCATCCGGAGATTTCTGCTCACCTGGAGAGGGGATGGAAATACTCCAACAAGGTAAGAGCTGCCATTTGAAGGAGGTTTGATGACTTACCCAGAGAGGTCTGAGCCAGGTTCTTGCTTTCTATAATAAAAAGGATTTATAAAGTTCACCACTATGGTTTCTCACATAAAAGCCGAAGTTCCTGGGGAAACTAGGATACATGAAGATTCTTCGACGCTCTTATTAGAAAACAAATTACACCGGCTCCCATTAAGGACCCGCCTGTGCAGTAGACTAAAAACTCCAGTCGCTTCCATGCTGTATCAGTAGGCATAACCTGAAGAGAAGGACGGCCAGCAAACTCTGTGAAGGCTTCCTTCCTACCTGGATCTTGAATTTTCTCATATCTTGTACTCCAAAATCTCAGATCCTTACGTATCTTGAATTCTTCCCCTATCTCAAGCCCTTTCTATATCTTGAATCCTTCTGTATCTTGAATTCTTTCCCTATCTCAAACCCTTTCTATATCTTGAATCCTTTAAGAACTTGAATCTTCTATATTTTGAACATTGCCATGTTGATCCTTCAGTGCCTGAGGGGGAGAAAAAAGAGTTCTTATTTTCCAAAAGTGCTTTCTCATGGTCCAAAGAATGAAAGTTTGATTGTTTGGTAAGTAGGAGTAAAACAGAAGACCCCAGCAGAAAGCATGTGAGAAAAGAGATGGAAAGAGAGGCCCTTGAGCTGAGGCTATAACCAGAGGATCCCAGTTTCTTGCACTTTTTCTCATTCTTGTGCTGCTCTGAATTCACATGGGTTACCCAGCTCTGTTTATAATAAGAATTTAATTCAGTTTTTCAGTTACTCCTAAGAGTATACCTTCTTGCAATCTTGCTTATGCAACTAGATCACCTCCAAAGTTGGAACTTTACCTTTGTTTTTTTTCCCTTCCTCAAGAATTCTAGTTATTCTATGTGAATGAAGCATTTGGAGTACTGTGGTGACCCCTACTAAAAGGTCCCTTATTCCTGATTCTATTTGTCTGATACTTTCCAACTGTACTTCCATTTTCTAAGCTCTTAGTTTCATTAGAGACTCATTCCCTAATTCTTGGTTAATATCTTTGTATATATATAGAAATGCATGTTACTTCTGAGTATTGCCTTGAGTTTATTTGTGGGTTTTGTTTTTTTTTTTAACGATTCTATTTATGTATTTGACAGAGAGAGACACAGCGAGAGCAGGAACACAAGCAGGGGTAGTGGGAGAGGGAGAAGCAGGCTTCCGGCTGAGCAGGGAGCCCAATGCGGGGCTCGATCCCAGGACCCTGGGATCATGACCTGAGCCGAAGGCAGACGCTTAACAACTGTGCCACCCACGCGCCCCTTTGTGAGGTTTTTTGAACATTTCATTAGATTTAGAAAACTTCCCTACTAAAACCCTAGGGGTTTTTTGGAAGTGAGTATTAAGCTAAGAGTGATTCTCAATTAAATATGATAGCTTCTTTGTCTTTTTTTTTTTTTTTTTTTGCCCCTATGGGGGACATCCCATTAAGTGTGCAGCAAACAGCTTCCTCCTTGTAACCTGAGTGAAGAGGACCTGTTACAGAACCCGTACTTCAGCAAACTGCTGCTGGGTCTCTCACAGCACATGGATGAGAGCGGCTTAAGCCTCACCCTGGCAAAGGAGCAGGCTCAGGTAAGAGCCCTGGGAGGAGGGATGATAGGAGGAAGGAAAACTTCCAAGAGAGAAAGAGGTTCCTACCTGGGATTTTTTTGGTTTTGTAGGCATGGAAGGAAGTTCGACTGCATAAGACAACATGGCTGAGGTCTGAGATTTTACAGAGAGTCATTCAAGAGCTGCTTGTGGACTACTATGTGAAGACACAAGACACAAATTTAACTTCTGAGGACAAAAAGGTGAAGCAGGAGAGATGCAGTAGGGGGTAGTTACCAGCTGCAGGAATGACCAGGCCAACTATGGCTTCACCTGATTGTATGTATGCTCTGGGGGAAATAGGAACTTCAGGTAATGGTTATCAAAGAAGAAATGGACTGGGGCCCATGGCTGGCTCGGTGGGTGGGGCGTGTGACTCTTAATCTCAGGGTTGTGAGTTCAAGCCCCACATTGGGTGTAGCTATTACTTAAAAATAAAATCTGTTAAAGGAAGAAGAAGAAATAGACTGTAATTATGGCGGAAGAGGTGGGTGTGTTGTCAGGTTTTGAAAAGAAAGATTGACAGGAGAAGGCACTGGCAGCTGAAGGGTATAAGATGTTTGAGGACTTTGAAAATATGTGAGAAACTGGTTTATGAGGATGGAGGAGGTGGAGGGGGAGAAGTTGTATAGTAACCTCTTTTTGTTTTTTATTCTCTCTCAGTTTCATGAGACCCTTGAACAGCGGCTGCTCGTGACTGAACTGACACGACTGTTAGGTCCCAGCCAGGAGAGGGAAATGCCTCCACTGCTGGGGCTGGAGAAGGCGGACCTTCTGGAGCTCATGCCCTCCTCAGAGGTTGGGGGTGGGCAGATATTGGGACCAAAGAAGTGAAATGGCTTAATCTCTCCCATATATTTAAACATTTTTTTTTGTTACACTTTTGTTTTTGTAAAAATGATACACGTTCACGGGGGCCAAACTCAAATAAGAAAAATGTTACACAGAAGAAAGTAAAAGCTGAAATACTACATCTAGGAATAAGTACAGTATATTATATACAGCTCGACGTAAATAGTATTATAGCCTCCATGCTTGTATAGTGAATGTAATCTGTTTTCACTTAATATATTTGGGACTTTTTTCAAGTCAATAAATAAATATGAATAAGATGATAGCTCCTAAAGCACTCTTAGCACAGTGCCAGGCACATAGTCTGTGCTCAGTGTTCTTATATCATCAGTTTATTTTGTTTAATTTTATTTATTTATAAAAATTTATTTGACAGGGAGACACAGCGAGAGCAGGAACACAAGCAGGGGGAGTGGGAGAGGGAGAAACAGGCTTCCCGCCCAGCAGGGAGGCCGATGCAGGGCTCGATCCCAGAACCCTGGGATCATGACCTGAGCCGAAGGAAGATGCTTAACAACTAAGCCACCCAGGCACTCCTGTTTTATTTTATTTTTTAAAGGATTTATTTATTTATTAGAGAGAGAGTGCAAGTGAGAGGAGGGGCAGAGGTCGAGAGAGAATCCCAAGCAGACTCCCTACTGAGCATGGAGCTGACTCGGGGCTCAATCTCACAACCCTGAGATCATGACCTGACCCGAAACCAACTGAGCCACCCAGGTGCCCCTGTATCATCAGTTTAAATCACTGATAGGATTCCATTGTATGGGGGCGCCTGGCTGGCTCAGTCAGTAGAGCTTGCAACTCTTGATCTCAGGGTGATGAGTTTGAGCCCCACGTTGCAGAGTAGAGATTACATTAAAAAAAATGGATTCCGGGACGCCTGGGTGGCTCAGTTGGTTAGGCGACTGCCTTCGGCTCAGGTCATGATCCTGGAGTCCCGGGATCGAGTCCCACATCGGGCTCCCTGCTCAGCAGGGAGTCTGCTTCTCCCTCTGACCCTCTTCCCTCTCGTGCTCTCTATCTCTCATTCTCTCTCTCTCAAATAAATAAATAAAATCTTTAAAAAAAAAAATACTAAAAAAAAAATGGATTCCATTGTATGGATGTAGCATAGTTTGCTTAACCTTAATGATGGATATGGTTGTTTCTACATTTTTGCTGTTAGAAACCTCACTGATAGGAACATGCTAGTTCATAAGTGTGTTTGCCTTTGTATGATTATCTCCCCAACTATGAGTTCTCAAAGTGGGATCACTCGTCAGAGGATATACACATTAAACATATTGGTACATATTGCCAGTTCCCCACCTTTTCATCAACATAGGGTCTTGACCATCATTTTATTCTTTGCAAATTTGATAGGCTAATAAAAATGAATCTCACTGTTATCTCTTGATGCATTTTCGCTGGTTATCGGTGAGAGTGTTATTATCCTGTACTCATTGGCTGGATCGTAGTTCTAATAGTCTATTTGCATCTCTCTTTTTGCTTCTGCGGCTATAGGATTTTGTGTGGATGAGAGCTCGGCTCCCACTGGATGTGGAGGAGCAGCTCAAGAAGAAATGTTTCACCCTGCTCTGCTACCATGACCCCAATTCAGGCAAGTGCTGGCACTCTGCTATGTTCCCAGCTAACTTGCAGGGTTCCTGGTCTGCTCTTCTGAGAAGAATGCACTGAATTTTAGATTTGGGACGGAAGCTAGGAAGCATTGGAGATGCTTATTTGTTTGCTTCCTTGCTGGTAGAATACAAGCAAGGAATTGTGTGAGAACTCCCTTTTCTCTTTTTTTTTTTTTTTAAAGATTTTATTTATTTATTTGAGAGAAAGAGAATGAGAGATAGAGAGCACGAGAGGGAAGAGGGTCAGAGGGAGAAGCAGACTCCCCGCCGAGCAGGGAGCCTGATGTGGGACTCGATCCCGGGACTCCAGGATCATGACCTGGGCCGAAAGCAGTCGCTTAACCAACTGAGCCACCCAGACTCCCAAGAACTCCCTTTTCTCAGCAAGGTACCAAGTGTCCTCTCACTGCAGGGAAGGATGAGTTCATTCGTCTCCAGAGAATCAGAATGGAATAGGGAAGAAAGTTCAGGCTAATACGTATTCCCTTTATCTTCATTTCTATGACTTAAGAATTAAGGGCCAAATCTGGACTTAAAGGTAAGAGCGAGGGGCACGAAGCTGGCTCAGTCTGAAGAGCATTTGACTCTTGATCTCAGGGTCATGAGTTCGAGCCCCATGTTGGGTGTAGAGATTATTTAAATAAAAAAATAATAATAAAGGTAAGAGCAAAGAGAACTTTATGAGACCTGGGCCATTTTATTATTTTTTTTTGTTTTTTTTTTAAAGATTTTATTTATTTGACAGAGAGATAGATAGCAACAGCAGGAACACAAGCAGGGGGAGTGAGGGAGGGAGAAGCAGGCTTCCCACTGAGCAGGGAGCCCGATGCGGGGCTCGATCCCAGGACCCTGGGATCATGACCTGAGCAAAGGCAGATGCTTAACAACTGAGCCACCCAGGCACCCCGAGAACTGGGCCATTTTAATAGGACACCAGAAGCAAACCTGAAGAATTTGTAGGGCTAGATGTGGGATAGCACACTGAAAAATGGCCTTAGAAGGGCAGTAGCAATTAGGGTTTTCCTGTCTAGTCCTCTCTCTTTTGTTTTATTTTATTATTTTTTTTTTAAGATTTTATTTATTTATTAGAGAGAGAGACAGAGTGAGAGAGGGAGCATACATAAGTAGGGGGAGTGGAAGAAGCAGGCTCCCCACTGAGCAGGGAGCCCGATGCGAGGCTCGATCCCAGAACCCTGGGATCATGACCTACCCAAAGGCAGACGCTTAACCGACTGAGCCACCCAGGCGCCCCTAGTCCTCTGTCTCTTTGCCCAGATTCCGACAGTGAAACCTTGAAGGCAGCAAAGGTGTGGAAACTGGCGGAGGTCCTGGTGGGTGAGAAGCAGCAATGCCAGGATGCCAAGAGCCAGCAGAAGGAGCAGACGGTGCTGCTCGAGAAGAAGAGTGCCACCTACTCCCAGGTTTGTCAGGGCAGTGGGATAGCCTCCTGTGTCTTTTATCCTGGCACCAGGGGCACTTTTGGGGAAGCCAGGGAGTTTTGATCTACCTTTTCTACTGTTGATTTTGCCCTCTTCCTGCCTCCCGGGGGCTCAGGTACTTCTGCGCTGCCTTGCCTTGCTGCAGAGGCTTCTTCAGGAGCACCGGCTTAAGACTCAGTCTGAGCTGGACCGCATCAATGCCCAGTACCTGGAGATCAAGTGCAGTGCCATGATCCTTAAGCTGAGGTGAGCTGTTTGACCCCTGTGGGTCTCAGGAACTCGGTCTCACACACCCTCCCCCTCATCTCTCTTTCCTGTCCGCCATGCCTAGCATCTTATGGGTCTTCAGTTAATGGCACACAGCAGTATTAGCCATTGGATTACCCAGAAGCGTTCAACATTCTTTTCTTTTCTTTTTTTGTAAGATTTATTTATTTTGAGAGCGCAAGCGTGCACTGTGGGGAGGGGCAGAGAGAGAGTCCCAAGCATACTCTGTGCTGAGTGTGGAGCCTGACACGGGGCTCGATCCCACAACCCTGAGATCACAACCTGAGCCAAAACCAAGAGTCAGACGCTCAACTGACTGTGCCACCCAGACGCCCCTTTCAACATTCTTGAGTCTTATTTTATTTCATTTTTAAATTTTATTTATTTATTTTAGAGACATGCGAGTGGGGGGGAGGAGCAGAGGGAGAGGGACAGGCAGACCCCACATTGAGTGCAACATGGGGCTCGGTCTCACGACCCTCAGGCAAAATCAAGAGTTGGATGCTCAACCCACTGAGCCACCCGGGTTCCCCTTGAGTCTTATTTCAAAGCCTTCCAAAATAGGTGCTTTCTTGTGAGATATGTTACTCAGGAATTCAGAGTGACCTTGCTTATCCTGTCTCTGCTTAGCCCACATCTTGACCATGGGCAGGTACTATGTCCTGTTCCTAACTCTGCTGCCGTCAGGGACCCTCAGCATTTCTTTTTTCCCCTCTGTCAGGATGGAGGAGCTGAAAATCTTGTCTGACACTTACACTGCCGAGAAGGTGGAAGTTCATCGTCTCATTAGGTGAGAACTCCGAAGGGCCTGGCCCAACTACTCAGGGCTGGTCCCACACTCTCCACACCCACTCATTTTAATGTGTTCACATTCTTGTCTCCTTTCTGAGGAGCCAGATCCTTACGTTGTATCTTCTGTTCCCTGGGCATATAGGGACCGTTTGGAGGGGGCCATTCGCCTACAAGAACAGGACATGGAGAAGTCCCGACAGGTCCTGAGCACCTATGAGGTCCTTGGGGAGGAGTTTGACAGGCTGGTAAAAGAGTACACTCAACTCAAGCAGGCAGCTGAGAACAAGCGCTGGGCCCTCCGGGAGTTTAACAAGGCCTGTCGCTGAGCGCTGCCTGGTGGGGTTCCGGCGGCGGACTTCCGCACGGGTGCTGCCTCCCCCTCCTCCTGCTGAAAGGATCACCTCCACCTGAGGCCCACTTTCACTCCGGGAGTGTGGGGACGCTTGCTTGAAACACTGCAATGGGTTAGGCACCGTCCTGGTTTTTCTTCCTTGTTTACAGTGACTGAGTCTCTTCTGGGAAATGGAGCAGATTTATATAATTCTCTGTGCAGCTATTTGTCAGTGTTAGCCCTGTATTATAGTTGATTATCTCCTGAATAAAGTGATGATGCTTCCTTTGGGCACGGATGAAAAAAACATCAAAGACTAGATGGGTAAGGAGGGGAACTGAGTGGATCCAGATGAACAGATGTGTAATGCTTATGCTAGGAGTGGGAGGTGGGAGTGCCGGCTTGCCCACCTGGAGTCTTAGAGGCTTCATTCTTGGAGAGCAGACATGGATTAAATCTGGCCTTGCTCTTGAAGAACTGTAATATCCAGAGGAGGGCTGGAGGCCACGGTGGGTAGGGGACGATTTCTGTCACCCCGGCTGTTCGTGGGGCAGTTAGGATAAAGCAGCAGGACATCCAGCCCTGCTGGATGTCCAGCAGGACATCCAGGGAGAGACACAAGCCACTTGTGTTCCCAGTTCCCGTGGTGTGGTTTGAGGGTTACTTTTTTCTCTGAAAGCAGAGAGTGGGAAGAAATTGCCCTGTGTGGTTTGAGGGTTACTTTTTTCTCTGAAAGCAGAGAGTGGGAAGAAATTGCCCCGTGTGGTTTGAGGGTTACTTTTTTTTTCTGAAAGCAGGGAGTGGGAAGAGATCGCCCCAAGGAACCAAGTTTCACAGCCCACTTAGCTTAGAACAAGGCAGGGCCCTGATGGCATCAAAGTCGGGGACTGAGAACAGAAGCAGAAGATCTCCACCCTTACTTATAAGAGCCTACTCACCTTCTCAAACTACTTTCAAGGGAGACTATTTTGAGGTGTTCTGCTACAATAAATAATGATGGTCTTGGATTGGTTTATAGGAAAAACTAAGGTCTTTAACATAATTTAGATTTTTTTCTATAAATGGTGCTTACTGTCATTTATCTAAAGGAAATGTTGGCCCACACAAAATTCACAAATCACAAACAGATTAATGGAAAAAGTCAGAAATAGTCAATATTGCTTAGTTCTATACTTTTTCTTTTCTCCATTTTTGGGGTAGAGTTTCAAACCTACAGAAAAATTAAAAGAATAGTACAATAAACACCAGTATAGTCTTAACAACCCAGATTCAACAATTATTAACATTTTGCTTTTCTCTCTCTCCTCTCCCTCCTACCACTCTCTCTATATAGACTGATAAATCTATAGTTGTACAGACTTTTTTCTTCCAGAGCCATTGTATAGTAAGTTACAGATGTGATACATCATTCCCTAAATACTTAAGCAGGCAACTCTTAATAAAGGCATTCCTCTGTATAAGTAATAAAATTATTATCCCTAAAAATTAATAATTTCATGATATCTATTATATAGGTCATATTAAAATTTCCCTAATTTGTTTTCTTCGTCTAGGGTCCATTGAAGGTCTGGGTATTACATTTGGATGTTAGGTTTGTTTTTTCTGTGTTTTTTTTTTTTTTAAGATTTTATTTTTTTATTTGAGAGAGAGAGAATGAGAGATAGAGAGCACGAGAGGGAAGAGGGTCAGAGGGAGAAGCAGACTCCCTGCTGAGCAGGGAGCCCGATGCAGGACTCGATCCCGGGACTCCAGGATCATGACCTGAGCCGAAGGCAGTCGCTTAACCAACTGAGCCACCCAGGCACCCTGTGTGTTTTTTTTTTTTTTAAGATTTATTTATATTTATTTAACAGTGAGAAGAAAGAGCACAAGCAGGGGGAGAAGGAGAGCAGGCTCCCGGCTGAGCAGGGAGCCCAATGCGGGGCTTGATCCCAGGACCCTGAGATCACCACTTGAGCTAAAGGCAGACGCTTAAGCCCAACTGAGCCACCCAGGCACCTCCTGCTTTTTTTTTTTTTTTTTTTTAATAGGCGCCATGCCAAATGTGGGACTTGAACTCACGACCCCAAGATTGAGAATCACATGCTCTACCAACTGAGCCAGCCGGGTGCCCCTGGATGTTAGGTTTCTTTAATCTCTCTTTTTTTTAAAGATTTTTTAACTATTTTACAGAGAGAAAAGAGAGGGAGCACAGGCAGGGGGAGTGGGAGAGGGAGAAGCAGGCTTCCCACTGAGCAGGGAGCCCAATGCGGGGCTTGATCCCAGGACCCAAGGGATCATGACCTGAGCTGAAGGCAGACGCTTAACAACTGAGCCACCCAGGCACCCATTTAATCTCTTTTAAAATAGAACATTTCTGGGCGCCTGGGTGGCTCAGTTGGTTAAGCAACTGCTTTTGGCTCAGGTCATGATCCTGGAGTCTGCTTCTCCCTCTGACCCTTCCCCCTCTCATTCTCTCTCTCTCAAATAAATAAATAAAAGAAAAAAAAAAAGAACATTTCTCCTACCTTTTTTTTTTTTTTTTTGGAAGGGGGAGGAGCAGAGGGAGAGAGAATCCCAAGCAGGTTCCATGCCCAGCGGGGAGCCTGATGCAGGGCTTGATCCCATGACCCTGAGATCATGACCTGAGCTAAAATCAAGAGTTGGAGGCTCAACTGACTGAGCCACCCAGGTGCCCCACTACCTTTTTTTTTTTTTTTTTATTGAAATTAGTTTTTAAAAAAATCCAGTCTGGTTACTTTGTTACTTTGTAGAAAGTCCGGTAGTCCAATTTTTTCCCATGGTGGTTAACTTGCTCTTCTGTCCAATATAGTAGCCACTAGCCACATATAGCTCTTTAAATTCAAATTTAAGTTAATTTAAATGAAAATTAAAATTCAGTAGGTTGGTGGTTACTGTATTGGGTGGTGCAAATATAGAACACTTACATCATTATAGAAAGTTCTGGGGCGCCTAGGTGTCTCAGTTGTTAAGTGTCTGCCTTCAGCTCAGGTCACGACCCCAGGGTTCTGGGATCAAGCCCCGCATCCGGCTCCCTGCTCAGTGGGGAGTCTGCTTCTCCCTCTCCTGCTCCCCCTGCTAGTGTTTCCTCTCTTGCTGTCTCTCTCTCTCTCTCTGTCAAATAAATAAAATCTTTAAAAAAAAAAAAAACTAACCCCTTCCCCCTGCACCCACCCCCTCCCCCTGCTTAGTTGGTAGAGCATGTGACTCTTGATCTTGGGGTCATGAGTTCAAGCTCCATGTTGGGGGTAGAGATTACTTAATAAATAGAAGTTAAAAATAAGCTATTGGGGCACCTGGGCGGCTCAGTCGTTAAGCGTCTGCCTTCGGCTCAGGTCATGATCCCAGGGTCCCGGCAGCGAGTCCCGCATCGGCCTCCCTGCTCAGCGGGAGGCCTGCTTCTCCCTCTCCCACTCCCCCTGCTTGTGTCCCCTCTCTCGCTGTGTCTCTCTCTGTCAAATAGATAAAATCTTAAAAAATAAATAAGCTATTAAAAAAAAAACAAAGTTCTATCGGACAGTGCTATAAGCCTACATTTCCTCTAAACTGGAAGTAGGTCTACAGGCTTTATTAGACTCAGGTTAAACATTTTTGCAGGGGCGCCTGGGTGGCTCAGTCGTTAATCGTCTGCCTTCAGCTCGCGTCATGATCCCAGGGTCCTGGGATCGAGCCCCACATTGGGCTCCCTGCTCCGCTTCTCCCTCTCCCACTCCCCCTGCTTGTGTTCCTTCTCTAGCTGTGTCTCTCTGTCAAATAAAATCTTAAAAAAAAATTTTTTTTTGCAAAGAATGCTTAATGATATTATGTACTTCACATTATAGCACCCTGGAGCCATATCAGGTTAGAATGTCTCACAATTAATTATGCTGAGTTTGCTTGGTTAAGGTGGTAACTGCCAATCTCATATATAGAATACATTTTCCCTTTGTAGTTAGTAGCATCTAGAGATGAACATCAAAAATCTCAAAATAGTTTTTCCTGATATTTATTATGGCATTCAGCATTTCCTCATTTAATTAGGTACTCATCTTAAACCATACTAGGTTTTGATATTTGAAATAATAAGGATAATAATAAAGAAATGGACCCTGTCTTCAAGGTCTATAATTTAATAGTAGACACATAAAAACAGTCTAGAGATATAAAGTAATAGGAAGTGCAAATGAATATGGTTGAAAACCAAGAGAAGTGGGGCGCCTGGGTGGCTCAGTCATTAAGTGTCTGCCTTTGGCTCAGGTCATGATTCCGGGGTCCTGGGATCGAGCCCCGCATCGGGCTCCCTGCTCCGCGGGAAGCCTGCTTCTCCCTCTCCTACTCCCCCTGCTTGTGTTCCCTCTCTTGCTGTGTTTCTCTCTGTCAAATAAATAAATAAAATCTTAAAAAAAAAAAAAAAGAAAAAGAGAAGTGTATCAGGAATTATAAGGTAGAGTCTTCGTAGGGAAGAGAGCTTTGGTTCAGGCTTTAGAGGTAAGTTTGGGAGGGCGTTTTGGAAAAAGTGACAAAAGACAAGGGAAGGGGTGGTGGGTGAAGACACAGGGTTAGAAATGAGTAAGTAGGAAGAAAGTAGGAAGTAAGCCATGAATTCATCTTAAATAACTGAAATTTGAGAAGAATATCCCATGGCTTCAATCAAGTCCCTGGAGAGCTGGGGTCTGAGAAATGTTTAGATTTCCAGCTACCTGAGAAAGCAAAATGGCTTCCAAGGGAATGGTTCCTGGCCCTGTCTCCCTAAATGACATGGAGCTGGACTGCTAGCTGTTCCTTGTGTTTCCCAAAACCCAAATAAAACCGAACATTTGCTTGTAACAGTACTGCCCAACTATATATAAAAATATATTTATTGGCTTCAAAACAACAACAAAAGGAACCCACACAAATATATAATAGTAAAAAGTAAAAGATTTACCACACCCCCTGAGACACACACACACACACACACACACAGCCCATTGCCCCAATCCACTACACTAGAGTAACTAGAATGATTTGGTGAATATTATGCCAGAACTTTTTCTAAACATTTGCAAACATATGTACAGCAATATTAGCTCATATTGTTGGAGTACGGCTACATCATAATATAACCATTCCCTTCACGAGAGACACTTAGATTGTTTCCATTTTGCCCTATTACAAAACGCTTAATTGAATACCATTGTACCTGTACCTTGCTCAAGTGTCTGCTTTTTTGGTATTACAGAAAGTCGGTATATTAATTCTAGTAATTTCATGAGGGCGCCTGGGTGGCTCAGTCGTTAAGCGTCTGCCTTCAGCTCAGGTCATGATCCCAGGGTCCTGGGATTGAGTCCCGCATTGGGCTCCCTGCCCAGCAGGGAATCTGCTTCTATCTCTGCCCCCCCACCCCCCCTTCCCTGCTCGCTTGCTCTCTCTCTCTCTCTCTCACAAAAATATAGTTTGGTAGAAAAAGTATGGCAAAACTGTGCCATGGAGGTGGGAGAAGGGACAAGAGGTGTCCAGTGCTGCCCAAAGGGGGCACCACAGCGGTTTGTCTTGGTCCTTTCCTTCCTCACAGTGCCTGGGGTTGGCAGGTTCGCAGGAGGTGCCCTTCGCATCAGCTGTTGGCTATTGTGGAAGGGGATTGCAGGGCCAGGGGAGGGGCTGGGTGACAGTGCGAGCCGAAGGTTAGCGTCTTGGACTTCAGTTGCCCTCACTCCCCCTCACACTTTTCCGAAAAGATTTACATTTACATTTACTGCCTCTCCTTTCTTTCACAAGCATCTCTCTCTTCACTTGTCTTTTACCCCACCTGACCAAGAACCCCGTCTTGCTGATTCTTCCTCTATAATGAGAAACAAAATAAATCACCCCCAGAACTTGGGATAGGACTGACTATTCTCCATAAGGAAACTCTGGGGCTCTTGGACAAACAAAACCTGTCCCCTCAAGGTTCTCAATGAAGGGTGACTCTCCAGGTCTCTGGGGCAGCGACCCTGCATTCTTCCTCAGCCAGCACAAAGGAAATCCAGCGCCCTCTAGAGGCCAGCCGGATGCTCCCCCAAAGAGAGGGGATTCGCTGAGGTCCAGCCTCTCTGTGGGGCCCCTCAACCCCTGAACAGTCTCTCTACATTACCCATCTTGAAGGACCTGGGCTAGGTTTTGTTAAAGGAACTGGTAGGTCTCCTTATACCTTGAGACAGTGAAGATATAGGAGTCAACTGATAATGGACAAGATTAGCAATCTGTAGAAATAATTTACTGTGAAAAGTGGTTTGTATTCAAGTGGCTGAGGTCTAGCCTAAGTGGTTTTCCTGGTCTAGAAAAATACAACTGAAATTTAGAGAGACCTAAATGTACCAAGCCTGGCTGAAGAAAGAACATATAATCAAAAGTAAACAATCAGCCTGAATTTAGGAAAGGATTATCCAAAGAGCAAGGTCAGGGTTCTCCAGAGAAACAGAACCTATGATTTATATTATATTGTATTATATTATATTATATTATATTATATTATATTATATTATATTATATTAATTATATTATTTTATATTAATAATTATATTTTCTATTTATTATATAAAATGAGATTTATTTTAAGGAATTGGCTAATGTGATTGTGGGGCTGGTAATTCTGAAATTTGAAGGGTGGGCTGTAGGCAGGCAACTCAGGGAGAAATGATGCTTGCTGTTTTGAGACAGAATTTCTTCTTCAGTGAGAAACCTCGGTTTTTGCTCTAAAGGCCTTAAACTGGGGCACCTGGCTGGATCAGTTGGTAGAGCATGCAACTCTTTTTTTTTTTTAAGATTTTATTTATTTATTTGACAGAGAGAGACACAGAAAGAGAGGGAACACAAGCAGGGGGAGTGGGAGAGGGAGAAGCAGGCTTCCCGCGGAGCAGGGAGCCCGATGCGGGGCTCTATCCCCAGGACCCTGGGATCATGACCTGAGCCGAAGGCAGATGCTTAACCGACTGAGCCACCCAGGTGCCCTGAGCATGCAACTCTTGACCTCAGGGTCTTGTTGGGGACCCTATGTTAGGGGTAGAGTTTACTTAAAAAAAATTAAAAAGAAAAAAAGGCCTTAAACTGATTGGTTGAGATCCCCTTTTCATCATCAAGAGTACTCTACTTAAAGTCAGCTGTTTGTAGATGTTAACCACATCTACAGAACATCTTCACTGCAGCACCTAGATTAGTGTTTGTTTAAATAACTGGGTACTGGGGCACCTGGGTGGTTCAGTTGTTTATGTGTCTGACTTTGGCTCAGGTCATGATCTTGGGGTCCTGACATGGAGCCCCATGTCAGCCTCCCTGCCCAGTGGGGAGTCTACTTGTCCCTCTCCCTCCTCCCCTCCCCCCTCAAATAAATAAATAAAATCGGGGCCCCACCTGGGTGGCTCAGTTGTCAGGTGTCTGCCTTCAGCTCAGGTCATGATCCCAGGGTCCTGCTCAGCAGGAGGACTGCTTCTCTCTCCCTCTCCCACTCCCCCTGCTTGTGTTCCCTCTCTCATTGTCTCTCTCTGTCAAATAAATAAATAAATAAATAAAATCTTTATTTAAAAAAAATAAATAAATAACTGGGTACTATAGGCTAGCCAAGTGGACACACATTAACTCACCATCACACAAGTATTCTGGTTTTCTTCCAGCCCTAAACCTGTTTGAAAGAGACACTGAACTGGGGATATAAGTTAGGTTACTGGAGAGAGGGGCTACATTGGGGGCAGGAACAAGGCCTGATTGCAAGCTCTCTTCATAAAACAAGAGCTTTGAAACCTTATTAGGTGCCAGATATGATTTCTAAGCACTTTGTATGTAGTAAGTCATTCAATTATCACAGCAAACTTCCGAGGTGAGTACTATTACCATCCCCACTTTATAAATCGGGAAACTCAGTAAGGTGTGGAGAGATGGGGTAACTGGTAAAATTTCACAAAACTTGTAACTTGAAGAGGACTGGCATGAACCCATACAGTCTGGTTCCAGAACCTGCTGTCCTGAGACCCTGTGATACCTTAGGTCCAAGTATGTATCTTCCAAGCAACATCATGTTTACTGATTTGGTTATCCCTGACTCTGGGAAGAGGATGCCCCACACATCAGATGAATATCCCTGTCACTAGAAAACATTATCCTCCCAAGTACATTGGCAATACAGTATAAATACTGGTCTCTAGTGAGTTTGCAGGGAGTTGGAGACACAGAGGACTACTGGCAAATAGAGGCTCTGGATCTACAAAGCTGGGCCAGACCCTGAAGACCTTGCCAGTGTCCTCCTGCCACCCCGTGAGGTCGTTGGGCACCTTTCCCCTGCTGCTGCCCCATCCTACACAGGTCTTCATTTTGGGCCTTGCCAATTGTCCTGTCTCTCCTCTCATACGCCTCTGTTGGGCCAATTTTTATAATGATTCTAATTTGCTTTTCATAAGTATTTTGTAATTTTCACTTTGTTTTGTCATTTCTTTTTTTTTTTGTCATTTCTCCAAAGACAGTCCACATAGCTTAGCTGTGGATTCAAGTCCTCAGGGTGAAGCTCCACTTTCCAACCTTTCCCCCCATTTACACTCACTACTCACCCTCCACCACCCCCATGGGCTGACTCACCCTTTCATGCTTCCCTGTGCTTGTTACAGTTCTATCTACCTGGCAGAAATCTTGGCTCATAAAATCCTATCATCTCTGAGGCCCACCTCAAGTTCTGCTTCCCCAGTGTCATTCCAGGTAGAAAAGGTCTACCATTTAAATCCCCACAGCTTTGTCACAACTTCTTTAATGGGCTTGCCATGCGAGGAGCTTGAATTTTCATCACAATATTGGGAGGTATGTTTGTTTATTTATCTATTTTGAATGGGTATGATTGTATTCCAATAAAACTTTATTTGCAAAAAAAAAGGCAGCATGCCAACTGCCAGAGTTTGCTAACTCCCGCCCCAGGCCTCTTCTGGCCTAAGGAAAAATAGGAGGTCACGCTGGCACTTATTATTTCTTCTCCACTCCTTCCCCACCTTCATGCCTCTGCCTTTATGAAGGCCACACGGCGATGGAGAACAGAAAGCAGACACCACCCATTTCGCCTGGTGGTTCTTCCAGGACTATCAGAGCTCTGATGGGGATGGAGGCCGATGGATAGGGAACCCAGCCAACACCACCTGATCGCTTTTTAAAATAGTGAGGAAGTGTGCACTGGACCATTTTTACCCTCGAGAGGGTCACTGCCCTTGGGAGCTCAGGGAGGTGTGTTTACAGAAGCATCAGAAGCTCTTGGAGGGCAGCTGCTTGTAAACCAAGTGTTCTCATGTCAGGACTCCTCTACTCTCAACGATTTTATTTTATTTTTAAAGATTTTTTTTATTTTATTCATGAGAGACAGCGGGGTGGGGGGGAGAGAGAGAAGCAGAGGGAGAAGCAGGCTCCCAAGGAGCAGGGAGCCCAATGCGGGACTCGATCCCAGGACCCTGGGATCATGACCTGAGCCGAAGGCAGACGCTTAACCATCTGAGCCACCCAGGAGCCCTACTCTCAACGATTTTAAAGGACACCAAGAACTTTTGTTTATGTAAGTTTTATCTATAGATATTTTTCATATTAAAAATCAAAATGGAGAGAATATCAACTGTGTTTTTCTGAAGACGATCAGAAAAAAAATATTTGTTTTTTTTTTTAAGGTTTTATTTATTCATGAGAGAAAGAATGAGAGAGAGGCAGAGGGAGAAGCAGGCTCCCCACGGGGCAGGGAGCCCGATGTGGGATTTGATCCCAGGACCCTGGGATCACAACCTGAGCTGAAGGCAGACATTTAACCGACTGAGCCACCCAGGCACCTAAAAGCTGTTTGGTTTTATTGAGCATGGAGTTTCTTTTTTTTTTTTTTTTTTAAAGATTTTATTTATTTATTTCAGAGAGAGAGAATGAGAGATAGAAAGCACGAGAGGGAAGAGGGTCAGAGGGAGAAGCAGACTCCCTGCCGAGCAGGAAGCCCGATGTGGGACTCGATCCCGGGACTCCAGGATCATGACCTGAGCTGAAGGCAGTCGCTTAACCAACTGAGCCACCCAGGCGCCCGAGCATGGAGTTTCTTGAATGTAACCCTTTGCCAAGGTGGAGTCATGTCGTATCCAAGTTCCATTAAGTCACAACTGCTTTGATCTTTAAGTATGATCTTGGGGCACCTGGGTGGCTCAGTCAGTTGGGCATCTGCCTTCGGCTCAGGTTATGATCTCAGGGACCTGGAATGGAGCCCCACATTGGCGGTGAGTCTGCTTCTGCCCCTCCCTCTGCCCCACTCCTGCTCCTCTATCTCTCTCTCTCTTTCAAATAGATAAATAAAATCTTCTTGAATATGATCTTGATTAGATCTCAAGTTTGCGAAAGCAGTACTTAGTCCCTGGTGGCAGACATAGAACCAAAAGAACTTTCTGTATCATGTCAGAGGGGAAGAGGTAGTAAATAATGAGTAAGGGTTGAACAGTTTTCTAGTATTCATTGAAACTTGATTTCCTTCCTACTACAGATAAAATGCCATGTGGTAATATCAAGTATATGAATTTCAAGCCTATGTTTTTAGAACAGAAACTTTTTATTCAGAAAAAGTCAAAGATAATCACCTGAAGTTTACTTGGACGTCACTTAAAAAACTTATTTATTTTAGTTTATTTTATTATGTTAATCACCATACATTACATCATTAGTTTTTGATGTAGTGTTCCGTGATTCATTGTTTGTGTGTAACACCCAGTGCTCCATTCAATATGTGCCCTCCTTAATACCCATCACCAGGCTAACCCATCCCCCCACCACCTCCCCTCTAGAACCCTGTTTGTTTCTCAGAGTCCATAGTCTCTCATGGTTCGTCTAAAAAACTTTTATTTTAGGGGTGCCTGGGTGGCTCAGTCGTTAAACGTCTGCCTTGGGCTCAGGTCATGATCCCAGGGTCCTGAGATCGAGCCCCACATCGGGATCCCTGCTCCGTGGAAAGCCTGCTTTTCCCTCTCCCCCTGCTTGTGTTACCTCTCTTGCTGTGTCTCTCTCTGTCAAATAAATAAAAATCTTTAAAAAAGAAGCTTTTATTTTATTTTTTATTTTTAAAGATTTTATTTATTTGACAGAGAGAGAGAGGGAACACAGCAGGGGGAGTGGGAGAGGGAGAAGCAGGCTTCCCGCGGAGCGGGGAGCCTGACGCGGGGCTTGATCCTGGGACTCGATCCCGGAATTCCGGGATCATGACCTGAGCCGAAGGCAGTCGCTTAACCAATTGAGCCACCCAGGCGCCCCTAAAAAACTATTTTAAAGACTAAAGAAACTAATAAAATAGAGAAGTTGTCATTGTTAGAGAAAAGCAAAGAAAAAATCCAGGTAATCTAAATTGGACTTTGAAATGTGATTGGATATTTACATGTTGAAATGATGTATCTGATATTCCATTCACAATAAACTGAATAAACTGAATATTTTCCCAATCAAAAAAATTAAAACTGAGAAAATTTTAAAGAATTTGTTTATTAATTCATTAAAAAATAAGCCCATTGTATGTTAACATAAATAATACATTTTTTAAGGATTTTATTTACTTGAGGGGTGCCTGGGTGGCTCAGTTGTTAAGCATCAAATAAATAAATAAAATCTTTAAAAAAAGATTTTTTTTTCTTTTAGATTTTATTTATTTGACAGAGAGACAGCAAGAGAGGGAACACAGGCAGGGGGAGTGGGAGAGGGAGAAGCAGGCTTCCCGCAGGGCGGGGAGCCTGGAAAAAAATTTTATTTGAGAGCAAGAGAGAGAGAGCGCGCATGAGCAGCGGGGAGATGTAGAGGGAGAAGGAGAAACAGACTCCCCCCTCCCCCCAATCAGGGAGCCTGATACGCTCAATCCCAGGACCCTGGGATCATGACCTGAGCTAAAGGCAGACGCTTAACCAACTGAGCCACCCAGGTGCTCCAATAAAACATTTTAATTAAAAAAGTGTATTTTCAGGCGCCTGGGTGGCGTGATACGTGGCTTTGGTTGAATAAAGAAAACCTGGCCCCACACAGACATGTAGGAGATCCTCAAGCACCTCCTGAAAAGGGTCTCAGGGAGACCCAGGGTCTTTGGACCACATTTTGGGAAAGGTAAAAGGAAAAGCAGTGAGTTGGGAATCAGAAGAACTGAATTCTCATTCTGGCTCCTCCATTTAACTGAAGTATATCTTTGTTCAAGATACTTAACCTCAGTTTTCTCATCTACAGAATGGGTGTATCAATAATTCCTCCCCCAGAAGATTATGTCCTGAGGATTAAGTGAGATAATATATTTAAAGTGCCTGGCATGAGATAGGACTGAACAAATATTAGTCTGTGTAGGAGGGCTATTACATTGGTGCTCTGAAGTGAGAGTGACTGCTGAAGACAGGACAGTGTGAGGGGCCTGGAGAGAGGGATGGGGTCTTCAACAGAAAGAAGGATGCAAACAAGCAGAAAGCCCAGGGGGAGGGCACAGGTTTTATATTCATTTTTTAAAATGTCTTCCCTATAATATAAACATGTTTATTACAGAAAATTTGGAAAATACCATTTTTTCCCCACATATCAAAGTCATTACAGTTTGTAATCTTTGTCACAGAAGAGCATATCATTGAGTGCGCCTCCATGTTATTAAATTTTCTCTGGCTACATTGATTTTAATGGCTGCTTAAGATTTCACTGCATGGATGATTTATTTAACCATACCCCTATAGGATATCCAACTTGTTGTTTTACATTCTTTGTAATCATAAAAAAAATTGCTACACTAAGCATTTCTCTTAATTAATCTTTGTCCTAGTTTGTGAAGATTGTCTAGGATAGCTTTCTAGAAGGAAAATTATAGATGATATGCCTTAACGTTAAGATCAAAGGCTCTGGAGTCAGTTGACCTAAGTTTGCACCCCATCTAAACCCCTTTTTAGGGGGGCAAATCGCTTTATCTTTCTAAGACCAAGAGAATAATACCTCCTACCTCACAGGGTTCTTGGGAATGTAGAGTGCTTTTCATAAACCTGTCACAAAATAAGGGCTCAGTAGGTGTTAGATGATTTTATTATTACAAATTAAATCATATATTTAATCACAAACATGCATACACATATAACTGGTCTGTTTCTGGGCTACTGGTTTAGCTCTTTTATTCTCTCTATTCTTACACCAACTGAACGTTGTCGCCCTTTATTTATATACTGCTTATTTCATAAAAGGTTTAAGGTAAGGGGCTTAAACTATAGAGTCAGTTCCTCCTCCTTTCTCCTCTTTTTTTGAATTTTCTTTGCTTTTCTTGTCTGATTTTTATTGCAGATGAACAGTAGAATCATTTTATCAAGTAACAAGAGATTCCATTAGAGTTGTGATTGAATGTTGTAAAAGCAAGAAATTAATTTGGTAAGAATTGACATCTTTATAACATTCCTTTTTTTTTAAAGAACACGGCTTGTCTCTCCATTTTTTTCATTGTATCTCTCAGCAAAACTGTAATTTTCTTTATATAGGTTCCTCACTTTTTAAATTTTTTTTTAAATTTTTTTAAAGATTTTATTTATTTATTTGAGAGAGAGAATGAGATAGAGAGAGAGCATGAGAGGGGAGAGGGTCAGAGGGAGAAGCAGACTCCCTGCTGAGCAGGGAGCCCGATGCGGGACTCGATGCTGGGACTCCAGGATCATGACCTGAGCCGAAGGCAGTTGCTTAACCAACTGAGCCACCCAGGCGCCTCCTCACTTTTTTTTTTTTTAAAGATTTTTATTTATTTGACAGAGAAAGACACAGTGAGAGAAGGAACACAGGCAGGGGAAGTGGGAGAGGGAGAAGCAGCCTTCCAGCCGAGCAGGGAGCCCGATGCGGGGCTCAATTCCAGGACCCTGGGATCATTTCCCGAGCCGAAGGCAGACGCATAAGGACTGAACCACCCAGGCGTCCCAGGTTCCTCACATTTTGCAGGAAGGTGCCAGCTAAGCACTTTATAGCTGCGTTATTGTTACCATTGTGAATGAGAAAAAACTAATCACAGTATTGAAGGCTTATTGTGTGCAGGGCAGGTTCTCAATGTTTTACTATTTTTAACTAATTTAAACTTAACTAATCCTCCTAACAGCGTTATGAGATAAGAACTATTATTTACATTCTCATTTTATGGACGAGGAAACTGAGGCCGGAGAGATTATGTTCATGTAGTTAGTAAGTTGATGAACAGAGCTTTAACCATCTGGCTCCACCGTCCATGATCTTAACTATCATGTTATTGGGATATTTTTATTAATTATGCCTTCTGACTGGTTATTCTTAGCATTTAAAAGGCTACAGATTTGTATTGTATTTGTCATGTATCAAGTACTTTTCTGAATTCTATTATTAATTCTCATCATTTTAACATTGATTCTCATGGATTCTCTATGTATGCAATCATATCATCTACAAACAGTGATAAATTTGTCTCTCTCTTTCCAAAAGTTATAACCCCCTTTTAAAATTTCCAGCCTATTGTATTTGATTTTTCAGACTAATACTAAATAACACAGTGATGAGACTAGACATTCTTGTTTTTACATAAATTGTTGACTTCATATATATACATGTGTTTATATATGAAGAATATTAAGACTATTTGGAGTGTTTATAGCAAATGGAATTGACTTGCCACATTCTCTTTGGTGACTATTAAAATGATCAGATTTTTTTCTTTCTTTTTTTTTTTTCTAATAGGGGAAAGGAAGCCTCAGTGGAGAGTTAGGCTCAATTCCTTTTTTTTTTTTTTAAAGATTTTATTTATTTATTTGAGAGAGAGAGCACATGAGACGGGGGAGGGTCAGAGGGAGAAGCAGACTCCCTGCTGAGCAGGGAGCCCGATGTGGGACTCGATCCCCGGGACTCCAGGATCACAACCCGAGCCGAAGGCAGTCGCTCAACCAACTGAGCCACCCAGGCGCCCAATCAGATGTTTTTCTTGTTTGGTTTATTTTTGACCTTTTATATAAATAAATTTCCTAATACCTAATCTTGTCTTAAGTCCCAAGATTAAACCCTACTTGGTTTGTATGTAATTATTATATTAACATACTGCTGTCTTTTATATGTTAATCTTAAATGTTTTAGGATTTTTACATTTATATTCATAAGTGAGATTGGTCTAAGAGGGTTTTTTTGGGGGGGCTTCTGCTGACAGGTTTTGATATTCGGTATATTCTGGCTTCATAAACAAATCGGGTAGTTTTCCATCTTTTTCTGTGTTCCCTGAACAATTTCTACTTTCTATTCATTTTGACAGATAAACACTGTATAATAGAGCTGACAAGGAAGATAATGCAAATCGGCACAGATTATTTTGCCTCAGTAACTCTGCCACTTTGGTAGCTGCAGGACAGCCTTGATTGCACAGAAGCAATCTGGAACAGTAGGAGGGTCAAACGGCCTTTATTTTGGTGTGGAAGGGTCTAGCTGGCTGGGCAGGCACAGAGGTGAGTGAAGGGGCGCTGGGGAGGGAGGCAAGTGCTGAGGGAGGAGTGGAGCACCAGAGATGAAGGGAGTGTTTACAATGGGCTGGAGTTGTTTAAACAAGGTCACAAAAACAGGATCAGGTAAAAGAACGGGGCCTGGAGGTGAGGAATGTGAGGGGGGGGGCGTTGAGGGGCAAGGGGAGAATTATCTGCGAAAGGATACTCTTTCCTTTCCAGAAAAGTTTCCAAGGTTCTGCCTGTTGGTCACCGGTTCCTGTTGGAGAAAGTACCATTATTTCTCACCCAGGGTATTTGACCCTCTGTCCTACCTTCTCCCTACCTTTTCATCTCAGCCAAGGCTTGCATCCAGTAGGCGTTCCAACAGCAACTTAACATGCTTCTGAGCACAAGAGTTCAGCATGGAGGTCAGAGTAGAGGGAGGCCAAACAGAAGACAGACTTCCCCAATTCTGACTTTATCCTTAGGGCCAAGTCCTTTACAAGGTGCTCTATTTCTTTTTCACTCCTTCGCTTCTGCTTCTCTCTGGCTCATATAGGCAGCCCCACAGTACCTGCTGTTTTTAGAAGCCACAGGAAAGTGCTGTCGGAAAGGCGGGGAGCATGGTGGTACAGAATTACTGGGAACTGTTCAACATCATGCTTGCCATAGAGCTGAGGCCATTCTGAATGACAAAACAAAGGCATCACAGACAAATGAAATTCAGCCATGTGAAGTTATTTTAAGGTCATCCAGAAATTCCAGGCTCTTTTTGCACAAGTTCTTTTGAAAATTACTTTAACCGATGGCAAAACTGACATTACTTTTTACAGATATTCCTCTCTCCCTCTTACCCATGGATGGGTTAGTTAACAACCAAAAGAGCAGCCACCAGCTTGACATCAGGAGGAAGATGCCAGGAGCACAGATGGTCCACAGCCCAGGTAATTAGCTTCTGAAGAAACAACATCTAGTAAGTCTTCTCCGAATGGAGAGTTTGGTTGGGCACAGCTGGGGCAGAGAACAAGCCAGCCTCCTCAAAATTCTTTACCTCTTAAAATGTCGGTGGAGCACTCACCCACTTCCTGTGGACATCCATCTACTCATAAGACCTGCAGGGAAGAATTCCAAGTAAATATTGTTGACACTCCACCCTAAAGGAGGTTAAGCATAACTCCCTACTCCTTAAGTGTGGGATGCACATCGTGACTTTCTTCCAATGAGCACCGGATGGAAGGGGGTGGGAAGAGTATAATTTTACAATGGAGGAACCTGATAAACACTACTTTTGCCAGGTGATAAAGGTCAACATCAACAGTCATAAATTATGTTGATAGTATGTACTATTGATATGATAGTATGAAAATGACACTTTGTGATCTTCCTTCCCAAACGCATAATCCCAGTCTAATCATGAGAAAACAATCAGACAAATTCCAGTAGCGGCGCATCCTATAGTATGCCTGACCAGTACTTCTCAAAACTATCAAGGCCACGAAAAACGAGGAACACCTGAGAAACCTGACACAGTCCAGAGGAGCCTAGGAGACATGACAACTATATGTAATATGGTATTGTGGATAGGAACAGAAAGAGGATATTAGGTAAACACTAAGGAAATCTGAATAAACTATGGACTTTAGTTAATAATAATGTATCAGCATTGGTTCATGAATTGTAATAACATTACATTAACCATACATGTTAAGAAACCTGTGGGCAGCTATATGGGAACTTGCTGTACCATCTGTGGAACTTTTCTGTAAATCTAAAACCGTTTTAAGAAATAAAGCCTAGGGATGCCTAGGTGTCTCAGTCGGTTGAGTGTCTGCCTTCGGCTCCGGTCATGATCCTGAGGTCCTGGATGGAGTCCTTATTGGGCTCTTCGCTCAGTGCAGAGCCTGCTTCTCCCCGACTGACGCTCCCCCTGCTTGTACTCTCTCTCTGACAAATGAATAAAATAAAATCTTAAAAAAAAAAAAAAGCCAAGTAGTAGTTGTTGTTGGTAGTTGCTGTAGTAGTAATATCTGCAAGAATCAAATGAAGTCTAAGATGGGACAAAAGCACTTCCAACCCCTTTAGGCTTCATAGGCATTTCTTTAAGTTGTTTGGCTTTTGGATTTTCATTCTTCCGGAGCACTTACATTGCACCCAGGGCTCTTTAGAGCTTATCCTATCCACACACTTACCATGTTTCCAAAGACTTTGTCCCCGACGGGCCAGGATAATCTCATTCAGTCTCGTGGCTTCTGTCACTACCTCTCTTCTGGCCATTTCCAAATCTTGTGTGGTTCACCTCACTGTTCATCCAACTCTCTATTACACAGCGCCCCCTAGGCGTCCAATTAATTCAGCATTTCCAAACCCGAACTCTCTTTTCCCTAAACCCACTTCCTTCTTGTTTCACTCAGAGAGAGGCCAGAACCCAGATTCCTCTTTCTTACGGCTCCCTGCCAGGCAGTCCCTAAGTTCTGTCAACACCTCCTTCTTTGGGCCTTTTGTACTGTGTTCTCCTTTCCATCCCCGCTGCCAGGCCCTCAACACCTCTGGGCTCTCTGCCTTCAGGCATTCCCTTTCTCTTCCCTGTGTCTTTCCTTGCTTCATTCTTCTTCCGTTCCGTCCCTCTAGCAAGAATGTATTTTCCCAGGTCTCCGCCGGGCAGTTCATCACTCCTCTCCGCTGTAATGCCTCACTATGAACGAATGTGTGTGTGTGTGTGTGTGTGTGTGTGTGTGTATTTACCTTTTGTGTTTGAGATACAGCATCATGAGGAATTAGTGGCTGAGTTGACACAATCTACTTGTAAATATACTAAGGCCCATCAAAGTCCATTTTAAGAGCTCGGAGTTAGTTAACAGAAAAAGCTGCCATAAGATGGCTGCAGAACTCAATCAAATTAAGACCTGAAATACGAAGGCGTGGAAAGATTAACAAGGGAACTTCCGAAAGTATAAGGAAAGGAAGGGAGATTTAAAAGATGCTGCTTACGACCGTATAACCATGAGATGCAATAAAGAAGCCTCAGTCCCACCGAGCCAGCCAGGAGTCGAACCTGGAATCTTCTGATCCGTAGTCAGACGCGTTATCCATTGCGCCACTGGCCCTGAGACAATTACACTTACCTCAGTGATGATACTTCAGGCTTATACTGCGGGGTTTCATGGGACGTGTAGTCCCTTAACGGAGGTCCATGAGTGCACGAAGCATTATGGGAGATTGAAGTTCGTCGAGAACCAGCCCCTGAGATTGGTGGATCTTCCGGAACCACATCGTACGTCACTATGCAGCCCGCGGATTGGCGGGAAGAGCCACTCCCCACCCCTCAGTCTCCTGCTGTGAAGCCGTGGAAGACGCTCTGGTTGTTAGGGCGACTCATCCCGCCTTCCGGGGGCTTTTTTCTGGTTTTGTGATTGGCTGCTAGTATCAAGGAATCCCGGCGTGGACAGCGCGAGGGAAAAGATGGCGGCGATGGCGGTCGGAGGTGCCGGTGGGAGCCGCGTGTCCAGCGGGAGGGACCTGAACTGCGTCCCCGAAATAGCTGACACTTTGGGGGCTGTGGCCAAGCAGGGGTGAGGGCCCAGACCTCCGCAAGCGGAATGCGGGCTCCGAACTCGGGGACGAAGAGGGACAGTCTAGTCATCCCGGAGAGGCAGGGGTGAGGGGGTCGGAGTGGGTAAGATTAGGGCGGGAGAAACGATTACTCCTTGGGGGAGGATGGAGAAGCCTTAGGCCCTGGAGCGTGAAAAAAAGCAAAAAGACCAAAACAACCCCCCCCCCAGACAAACAAAAACTTGCTGGGGCGTATGGTCGCTGAGCCCCAAAGTCACGGGAGTTGTCAGGTAAACTCAAAAGGGACTACAGACCTCTAGGGCCCCGGAGAGCGGGATTATAGTCTGAGAGTGGGGGGGCAGTGTTAGAGGGTTAGGGAGAGAAGAGATAAACCTTGAAGGGGAAGGCATGGGCGGTACTGGGGCAAATCTGGATGTAACAGTCTTGGAAAACCGGTGACAGCAGAGTAGAAAATCCACTTGGCGTGGGTTTTTATCTCTTCTCCCTTTCCATGCCTGTGTTTTGGGGAGAAACAGGCACAGTGCAGCGGAAGTGATAGGTCCCAAGGTGGGCTGAACTCAGCAGTCCAGTCGGGTGAGTGATGGCCGCTGAAAGGGTTGTGCAGAATTGAGATAGCCTAATCCAGTTGCTTGGATCTTTGGGCACTGCTGCTCTCTTTACATGACGATTCTGGGTCTGTCGCGGTTGTAGGTTTGATTTCCTCTGCATGCCTGTCTTCCACCCGCGTTTCAAGAGGGAGTTCACTCAGGAACCTGCTAAGAATCGGCCTGGCCCCCAGACACGATCAGACCTACTGCTGTCAGGAAGGGGTAGGGACCATCCCATATGCCCCTTAATTATTAGAGGCAGTAACAACTTCTGCTCTAACAGTGCCCTCATTCTCCTCCTTTCCTGACTTGGATATATTGGTTAGTCCTGGGACATAGATAACTCTTCTTGTTTTCTTCTTGCTTACCTGCTAAAAAAGCCTTAGCCTGTTTTGCATCAGGCTATCCCACATCTGTGTTAGAAAAAGTCTTTGTCTCTCATCTCTACTCTGTTCCCTGTTAAGAACTAGAAATTGAGCAAGTAAAGTGCTGAACCTCATTTAGTCTTTGTCTTTCTTGGATGGGGGGAGTGCAGACTGGAATACGCTAATTGTGGGAAAGCTTTCTCCATGGATTCGTCCAGACTCAAAAGTGGAGAAGATCCGCAGGAACTCCGAGGCGGTAAGACTGTTTGACCTCTCCACTGGATCTTTCTAGAGATCAGGTCCGTAACCCGGCTGGGTGCAGAGAGCAGTTTTTTCCTCCCATAACTTAGTAAATCTAATATAATGCAACTAAAGCTATTTGGGTTGCTAGCTCTTAACCTTTTCCTCTTGATCTCCATTCCAGGCCATGTTACAGGAGCTGAATTTTGGGGCATATTTGGGTCTTCCAGCTTTCCTGCTGCCCCTAAATCAGGAAGATAACACAAACTTGGCCAGGGTTTTGACCAACCACATCCACACTGGCCACCACTCATCCATGGTATGGCTGAGGGCCTCATTTCCTCCTGCTTATTATGGTAGTCAGGCTGTGCTAGGTATCTTCTTGTTCCTAGCCATTCAGTAAAGGGTGCATTTGGCAGAACTGAAATGTCAGTACTGCCTACCAACATCTAAAAGTAGTAAGCAGAGGGGTAGAAAACATACAGAATGTACAATTATTTCTAGAAACTTACAGTCGCAATAAAGAACAGGAGAGATATTTACACAAGGATATATCCAAGATATGAGTACGTGTATATATAATCACAAGTTGGGAAAAAACATATAAAAGGATTAACTTGAGATCTGGATCAAGATGATTGAAGGAAGGTTTTGAACCCAGTGAGTTCAAAATAGACTTCTAAATAGGGTACTTGTTCATGTGCAGTTCTGGATGCGGGTACCCTTGGTGGCTCCAGAGGACCTTAGAGATGATATCATTGAGAATGCACCAAGTACACACACAGAGGAGTATAGTGGAGAGGAGAAGACATGGATGTGGTATGTCTCCTTTTGCTGCTGTCCCAGGGCAAAGGGTAGGGAGAGGGGAAGTACAGGGTAGATCCTGTAGGGTGGTCTCCTCCAGCTATGGTGATTGGTGGGCCGTATATATTAACTGTATTTTGCTGTATTTGACCCTGGACAGGTGGCACAACTTCCGGACCTTGTGTGACTATAGCAAGAGGATTGCGGTGGGTAAGTCCACAAGGGTCCTGGGATAGGTTTCCTTTCTCTGACCTCCTGTGAATAAGAATCAGGAGTTACAGAGATGCCAAGTGAAGTGTGTGCATTTTTGATAACTGTACTTCTGGTGACTTTACAGTTTAAAATATTACTTTTTATCAATTTTTATAAAAATGCAGAATTTTGTTTTGCTTTTTTTTAAAGCTATGTTGTTAGCACACAGAACACTTCATTAATTGTTTTAGGGGAAGGGCACATGTCACTAATAGAATATCTCCGAAGCTAGATTAATACTGGCGGGGAGAGTGGAGGGGGGACACTTTTCCCTTCTAGTTTTGAGAAACTTCCTCTTGGTTCCCAGGAGGAGGGATTCCTTGATGTTGACACACATTAGCCACCTTGGCACAGATGCCTTGTGGTGTGGAAAAACTAAAATTCATTTTTTACATTTTCTTCTCCCTCTCTGCCTTCAACATAGACTTGACTCCCTTAAACCCAGGGACCTGTTGGAACCTGACCCCAAAACATGGTTCCTACTTTGTCAGGCAATATGGACTTTGCAGTGTCACCATGGAGATGGCATCCCTCAAAAGAGTTCCTTTTTTAGCTTGTGGATCTTAAGATTGAAAATTTTGCTATTTTCATTTGATTTCCTGAAAGTCAGGGTCGGCTTGTGAAAAGTTGTTAACATGCTAAATGTGAACCGTCAACACTCATTCTAAACTTTCCCTGTTCAGAGCATCACATGAAGACTTCATTGGGTTTTATAGTAAGCTCTCTGATTTTGGTAGTCTACTGAGGAAGGGAGTTTGAAAGTAGTTGTATACTGTTGAGGATTGTCTGCCCACGTCCTGCCTGAAATACCATGATTGTTTATGAAAAGTATCTTTAGTGAAGCTGGATACAATTAAAAAAAAAAAAAGAAAAAGAATCAGGAGTTTCATGTATACTGGGCTGCTGGGCAGTTTTGCTACTCTCTATGCCTCAGTGGGCCTTGCTCTTAGGGAGTAAACAGATCTTGCACAAAACACAAAGGAAAGCCGTCTTGCCTAGTAGTAGGTAACTGGTCTTTATCTTTTCGTAGCTCTTGAAATTGGGGCTGACCTCCCATCTAATCATGTCATTGATCGTTGGCTTGGGGAGCCCATCAAAGCAGCCATTCTCCCCACCAGCATTTTCCTGACCAATAAGAAGGGATTTCCGGTTCTTTCTAAGATGCACCAGAGGCTGATCTTTCGGCTTCTCAAGGTGAGTGGTAGAAGAGTTTCAAAGGTACTCCAGCTAATCCTCTTGCCTTACTCATATGTGTGTGATGCTTTTTTTCCCACGGGGCTTTCTTTTCCTCTCTGGTTTCTGGAGAGGAATTTCAGCAAAGTTGGAGGTCTTGAGAACAAAGAGGCAAATGGTAGTAAGAGTCCCAGAAACATTTCAAAAGGAACCAGATCTCATGAGAACTTTACAGAAGGTTTCATTTAAGATGTTACAGCGCAGATCCATGGGGCTGTTTGAGCCAGGATGATGCTTATATGACATAGGAGGGACATAGGAGGGCTTTCTGAATTTATTGAAGCCTCGTGTTGTTCTTTTGATACCTGGAGGGATTTGTTGAACTAGAAGACTGCTGGTTCAGGTTTTGTTTTATGTTAGGGTTCTTTGGCCATAAACCATGACAGTATCCCAGAATCTTGGTTCGAGGACTGCATCTGATGGTCTGACCTCTCTCACAGTTGGAAGTACAGTTCATCATCACAGGCACCAATCACCACTCAGAGAAGGAGTTCTGCTCTTATCTCCAGTACCTGGAATACTTGAGTCAGAACCGCCCTCCACCCAATGCCTACGAACTCTTTGCCAAGGGCTATGAAGACTATCTGCAGTCCCCACTCCAGGTGGGTCTGGAGTACGCTGAGAGGAGGGAGCTGGGGGGGAAATGTCTCTGGCAGTAGCTGCTCTAAAATCCTACCAAAGCTCAGGAGGCAGTGGGAAAGTTTTTGGTATTCTGGTACATTGACCCTGCCAGAAACTGGCTGCCTAACTGCCTTTTTCCTCTCATTCATCAGCCACTGATGGACAATCTGGAATCTCAGACATATGAAGTGTTTGAAAAGGACCCCATCAAATACTCTCAGTATCAGCAGGTATAGGGTGGGTCCGGGTCAAGTACAGGGCTGGGATGACCTGGGTGAAGATGGGATTGTAGCCACGAGTTCTTCTCTCCCTCCTTCTCCAGGCCATCTATAAATGTCTGTTAGATCGAGTGCCAGATGAAGAGAAGGATACCAATGTGCAGTGAGTGCTCTTCCCCATAATCCCAGAGATTTGCATTGTTACTTCTTTATCTGCCGAGTCAGCTGACATTTCCCCTTTCTTTCTCAGGGTGCTAATGGTTCTGGGAGCAGGCCGGGGTCCCCTGGTAAACGCTTCCCTGCGGGCAGCCAAGCAGGCTGACCGGCGGATAAAGCTGTACGCTGTGGAGAAGAACCCAAATGCCGTGGTGACGTGAGTAGCAACCTCCTTGCTGGAAAGTTTGTCTCCAGTGCCAGTTTTTCTTATCAGTGTCCTCACTTGCATTATCTTTGTCTTAGGCTAGAGAACTGGCAGTTTGAAGAATGGGGAAGCCAGGTGACAGTAGTCTCATCGGACATGCGGGAATGGGTGGCTCCAGAGAAAGCAGACATCATCGTCAGTGAGCTTCTGGGCTCATTCGCTGACAACGAACTGTCACCTGAGTGCCTGGATGGAGCCCAACACTTCCTAAAAGGTGCCTCCAGGCTGGGATGTACTGAGTAAGGGGAATGGATTATCAGCTAGGAAGGCTGAGGCAGGATGCCGGGGTGGGGGTGGGGGGTGGGGGATAGGGCAGTAGCAGCGGAGAAGGTTGCAAGGTTTAGGGGAAGGGGGGTTGGATTTGGGTCAGTGCCCTTAGCAAATGAAGTAATCTTTCTGAACCTCAGCATTCCCATCTGTAAAATGACAGGAGTGGACTAGAGCAGAGTTTCTCAGTCTGAGGTCTGTGGATTCCCTGCACCGACATGATACGTACCTCGGGCTTAGCTTTCATCCAGATCTCAAAGGGCTTTTATGACCCCACAGAAGACCACTAGATTAGAATATCTTAGGTTCTTTCCAGTTTTGTTTTTTTTAAAGATTTTATTCATTTGAGACACAGAGATAGAGCATGAGGAGGGAGAGAGGCAGAGGGAGAGGGAGAAGCAGGCTCCCCGCTGAGCCAGGAGCCCGATGTGGGGCTTGATCCCAGGACCCTGGGATCATGACCTGAGCCGAAGGCAGACGCTTAACCATCTGAGCCACCCAGGCGCCCCTGGTTCTTTCCAGTTTCAATCTTGTAAATTAACCTAGAAGTAGAATCTCCCATGACAGGAGTTGGGAGTAGGTTGGCCTGGGAATGTGGCAACATGGAGCAGCCTGGGTCTGTTTTTGGGGATTTTTTTGTTTTGTTTTGTTTTGTTTTAATTTTTATTTTAAGTAGGCCCCACGCCCAACACGGGGCTTGAACTCACAACCCTGAGATCAAGAGTTGCACGCTCCACCAACTGAGCCAGCCAGGTGCCCCTGCCTGGTCTGTTTTGATGTGGGAGGTTTGAACCTTCAGTTAGTCAGACACACCATTTCATCCCTTGGGAACTTTTATGACCCGCTCCCCCCCCCCCCCGCCCCGGTCTGCAGATGACGGTGTGAGCATCCCTGGCGAGTACACCTCCTTTCTGGCTCCCATCTCCTCCTCCAAGCTGTACAATGAGGTCCGAGCCTGTCGGGAAAAGGACCGAGACCCTGAGGTAAAAAGCCACTCTCTTCTGGAGAGCTCTATTCTCTTTAGTCCTCTTTTTTTTTTTTTCTATGTTAGCATCAACTGTTTTCTTCCACTGGAGAAGATGAAGAGGTGAAGGAGATGGGAATGTGGGAAAGTGGTTGAATTGAAAATGTTTTTATCCTTTTCTGTGTCCTGGAGGCTCAGGCTTCCTTCCCTGGGAGAGTGGATATGTCTTGTCTATCTGCTCCAGCTCTTGCTTGGTCTCTCGGGACAGGCCCAGTTTGAGATGCCTTACGTGGTGCGGCTACACAACTTCCACCAGCTCTCTGCGCCCCAGCCCTGTTTCACCTTCAGCCATCCCAATAGAGGTGGGTTCCTGTGTGGCTGTCCTCTGATTGGATGGGTGAGAACTTACCTTCTGGGTACTTCTCTTGCTATCCTGGGTCTGCTCTCTCTAGGCTTCCCTTCTTAGTTCTTGCTCTTGCTTTCCCAAGTTGTCTAGAGCTTCTGGTCCCTTGTCATCCACACATCTCTTCCCTAACAGATCCTCTGATTGACAACAACCGCTACTGTACCTTGGAGTTTCCCGTGGAGGTGAACACAGTGCTACATGGCTTTGCAGGCTACTTTGAGACTGTGCTTTATCAGGACATCACCCTGAGTGAGTGTCTGGGGCAGTGGATGGCAGGGTTTGAGTATGTTATCTGGGCAGCTTATGTAATGTTTCACTTAGAGTCGCAGGGAGCCCAGGAATCAGTGAATGTGGGTCTTTGGTTACTTATTTCTCTGTTCACAGAAGACACTCCTCTCAACCCAGGCAAAAAGTAGAGTCACAGAGACCTCGATTTTTCATTATTTTTTCCACGCAGGTATCCGTCCAGAAACTCACTCTCCTGGGATGTTCTCATGGTTTCCCATCCTCTTCCCCATTAAGGTAGGAATCACCTTTAACACTCAGTGGGTTAAGGAGTAACTTTTGCTATTGGTGTTCTGCCCCTTCCCTACTGTCAGGATGATGCTTGACTGTGACCCATGTTCTACTGCTCCCACATGCTCTTGGATCCCCATTGTAGGTGTTGAGATGTCTTCAGTGCCCTTCTGCTTGGCTTCCCCCAGCTCCTGTCTACTCTTCTGTCCAGTCTCTAGCTAGAGTCATCTTTTTAAAACCCAAATCCGATCATATTTCTGTCCTGCTTAAAACCCTTCAACGACTTTGGGCTGCCTGGGTGGCGCAGTCAATTTTAAGTGTCTGACTCTTGCTTTCGGCTCAGGTTGTGATTTCAGGATCCTGTGGGCTCCGCACTAAGCATGGAGTCTGCCTGGGATTCTCTCTCTGTCTCCCTGCCCCTCCCACTTTTGCACACGCACTCTCTTTCTCTTTCAAATAAATGCATCTTAAAAAACAAAACAAAACAAAGAACCCTTCAATGACCTCCTACTGCCCTCAGGATAAAGATTTAACATTGTAAGACTTGGTGTGATCTAGTTTTAATTTGTCTTTTCAGCTACTGTCCCCTTGATTACATTGCCGTCAGCCCTGTGGACCTTTTTTTTTTAAATTGAAATATAATTAACAGTGTTATATTAGTTTCAGGTGTACAACATAATGATTCAGCAAATCTGTACATTACTCAGTGCTCATCATGATTCTGATACCCTGTCTTCTTTCCTGCTTCAGGCTTTCCCACCTTTCTCCTTTGCCTGGAAAGTTCTTTGTTCATCTCTTCACCCAGTTAACTTATCTTCCAGGTCCCCTAAAACATTCCTCTTGTCCGATAATTTTCCCTGACCACCGGGACTAGGTGTGCACTCCCTCTCATAGGTGCTCTTGTAGTGCATGTTCTCTGCATGTTCACGGACTCCTCACACTTTCAGTTATCTGTTCAATGTCTGATGGTTCCGTTCTGATTATTCATTTTAAAAGACTTCAAATAGGGGCGCCTGGGTGGCTCAGTCGTTAAGCGTCTGTCTTCGGCTCAGGTCATGATTCCAGGGTCCTGGGATCAAGCCCTGCATCGGGCTCCCTGCTCGGTGGGGAGCCTGCTTCTCCCTCTCCCACTCCTCCTGGTTGTGTTCCCGCTCTTGCTGTGTCTCTGTCAAATAAATAAATCTTTAAAAAATAAAAACAAAAAAATAAAAAAAAAGACTTCAAATAAACTTCATGAGGGTTGGAACGTCATGTCTTATCCTTTTCTGTCCACGCTTAGCTCAGTAGTACATTGCCACATACAGTTCATTAGCTCTACCCTGAACCTCCCTGTCTTTCTTCTTGCAGCAGCCCATTACGGTACGTGAAGGCCAGACCATCTGTGTGCGTTTCTGGCGATGCAGCAATTCCAAGAAGGTGTGGTATGAGTGGGCTGTGACAGCACCAGTCTGTTCTGCTATTCACAACCCCACAGGCCGCTCATACACCATCGGCCTCTAGCCCTGCCTGCAAGTGTTCAGAGCCTTGGAAGCAGCTTCAAGTTCTGCTCCTGTGGCACAGAAAGTGCAGTACATCTGTGGGCTGTGATTCCCCTTGCCCATCAGAGTGGAGCATTTTAGTCTGCTTTCCTGCCTTACATCAAGGTGGGCAAAGGTTGAGAATTAATTGCAGGGCTCAAGCCACCTATCTGTGAAGACTTCAGGCCAGGGTGGGAGGAATTAGTGCTGGATCTGAAGCTACTCCAACAGGCACTCAGCCTCAAGCGCTCCCTGGAATAGCCCCGAGAACATGTGGATTGAACACATTTTCAGCCCCTTCCCTGCCCATCTCTGTTCCTGTTATGATGGTTTTGTGTGGGAGGAAATACAAATAAAGTGAAGTTACAGCCTTTTCCTGCTCCAGCCCTGCTGCCCCGCGCCTCTGCTTTCTCATACCTTACTTAAACCTAGGCATATTCAATCTGTGCCTTTATCCAAGACCCAAAGGGTCCTCACTTTGTTTCCTATTTAGGAAGCTTAATGGTCACTCTTGGACTTCTGGGTCTAGGTTTTCCTGACCAGCTGCAAAAAGGTCTTGTCCATTAAGACCTGTGATTAGTTTTTTCTCTGGGGAGGAAAGATTGCCCCAGTGGAGAAAGATGGGAGTAGTGAGTAAAGCCAGCTTCCCTTTCACTTTCCTGACAGCTACCTCTTGGGAGGGAAACTGGAAGCCATGCAGGCATCTCCAGCAAGAAGCCACCTGTTTTGTTTGAATAAAGTCACATGGTTAGATTTCGAAGCCAGGAGTCCCAATTCTCCATTTTACAGAGGAGGAATTTGAAACTGACACTAAGTTATGTTAGTATTCAAATCAAGACTGAAACACAGATCCTCAGACTCTGTGGCTCTCTAGATGTTCTAACCAGCTATGTTTCTGGCAGCTAATATATTGGCCAATTAAAGTATGGGGATTCTGGAAGCCCTTGGAACGTGAGAGTGGACATCGGTTCCTGCTCTTTCTGGTGAGAGGGCTGAGTATGGCTGCACCCAAGGAGTCACCTGAGAAACCTCCAACTTTATTTTTGCAATGGGAGGTGTGTGCCTGTGGGACCAGGCAATGACCATAAGACAGACTGTGAAAGAAGACAAACATGTGGCAAGACTTGTGTTTCCCGGGGTCCAAGCACTGAGGGCAGGAGGAGATAGTTGGGAGGGTTGTGTAGACCACCCGCTCAGAATGGGGATGTCCGGCCCGCAACCTTCTTGACGTGGAACACATGCAGTTGCTCTCCCCGAGGCTGTCGCGGCTGAGCAGGACACGTGACCCTCCTAGGAAAGGTAGAGAGTAGCAAGGAAGCCAACTGTACCTCCTTGTCTTCGCCCGCGGCGCTGGCCTCGTCACCTGGAGCCGGGAGTGGGCAGGAGAGTCCTCGCTGATTCTTTGCCCGCGTTCTCCGCCTTTCGCATGTCACCTAACCAATGAGAGGGCGATGGGCGGCCGCCTTAGGAGGCTTCCACTCTCGGAGAGGTTAGCCAATCGATGGGAACTTGATGGTTGCTAAGAAACATTTGAGTTTGGCTCCACCCATGCTTAGGGTTTTGGCCAATGAAAATCTGTACTTTGGACTGTTGCCGCGACACCAGTGATTAGTTCCACAGCCTGAATGTTTCGGCGCCTGCGCAGATTGGGGAAAGTTCTGGAAGACCGCGGAGCTGCCGCCATTTTGCGGGAAGACGAGCAGCTGCGGCTGCGGTGCTGCTTTTACTGCTGAGACTCTGGAAAATATCCGTGCTTCGCGTCCCCAATACACCCAAAAGAACGGCGGAAACCGGGACCCCGCCCGCGGGGACCCGGAACTGGTGAGAAACCCCGAAACCCGGTCCCCCCGCGACGTCACCTATGCGTGACGTTGCCGCACGGCGCCGCCCCCTGACGTCACAGGCAGAAAATGGCGTCAAGAGCAGAATTAGGCAAACTTAAGAAAATATTTTTGTTTACTTTGGTTTGGAAGTGTTCGCTCCCTCAGTGTAGCCCGCTGGCATGACTTTAGGGCTCGGCATCCTCGTGGCCGTATCTCTTAAAGATGAAGATGCTGTCTCAAGGATCCCAGTGACCGATCTCTTAACAGGTCCCCGCAGCCCTGACGTTTAGGGTCGCCCGTACTGGGGCGGGGAAGAGGGGAAGCATCGACCCACCGCGGTCTGAGAGGGCTCGCAGGATGGATTTTCAGCTCTTAGTGCCACCACTCCGAGAGAGGTTAGACACTAAGACACTGAGGTTAGACTAAACTGAGACACTGAGACAGACTTCTCAATCTTCAGGCTCTGGAAGACTCCTGTTCATTGTGTTGGCCTCTGGGCTTTTCCCTGGTTCCTCCTTTTGACCACACGTTCCGTGGCGGTACAGGAGTATAGTGAGGCCACATAAGGGTTGTAGCATTGGGACTGGCCCTCGCAGGGACGGTGCGAATCGGTTACTCATAGGACCATTTTTTAAAGTGTAGCCTTGGCTTGTTAAACAGCAGGAATGTACTTTACCTTTCTCATTGTTCCTATTCTTAATAAGCTGCCTTCAATTTGGAGGTGTTTGTGCCCAGCTCTGTGACTGGACCCATCACCCCCTGAGACTCAGCATGTGGTGACTTTTGCCTGAACTGAGCTGACAGTGGTTCTTCACTCTCCTTTGTCCCTTTAGCAGTGAGGCCTAAGTGCTTGTTGGGGTCTTGACTATGCTATGACAAAGTCCAGACCCTTGTGTGATTGTGGGCCCACCCCTAATGCAGTTTTTGGAGCAGGGATGGAAGAAGGCTCTATAGTTTTTTAGTGCATGGGATTGATGGACTTTGACCCTTAATATAGAACATGGGAAGAGTTTGAAAACTGCCAACTTGAAAATGCATAGTGTTTGGGACTTTACTGCTTCTAGGACATCTGAAAAGATACACCAAATCGAGTGAGATTGCAAGTTTCAAAATGTGCTCGTGTTCTGTATGTCCGTGCTTAAATAGATTCATTCATTTCTGAGTACCTGAGTGAAAACTTTACTCCATACGTGGTGGCTCATATGTTACCTTGAGTGAAAGTTTTTGTGCATGTGTTAAGTTAATCCTATCCTGTACTAGCAGTCAACAAAGAGTAATGATTTAAATCAGAAGCATTTCATTTGGGGAGGAAAAAGTAGATTTTAAAAAATAAAGAGAGTTGTATGACATTTAGAAAACTTGTATAGACTTGGCACCTGGCTGGCTCAGTTGGAGAGCATAGGACTCTTGACCTCGGGGTTGTGAATTCTAGCACCATGTTGGATGTAGAGATTACTTAAATAAATAAATACTTTTAGAGAAAAAAAAGAAAAACTTGCATAGACTTGGCAGGTAAAATGACTGGAAAGAACAGAAATTGTAGATTGAAACCTTTTATTTTTAAAAACCATTTTCCACAATCAAATAGTATTACAATAAGTTTGGTCCTGATATTTTGAAGTATATGCTGCTTCATATCTAGAAGCCACATAATAAGGTGTGACTAATGGGACTAATGCTTTTGATAAACCTTTTAGGATAGTAGTAATTCCTTAGATGAGTGTGTATTTAAAGTAGACATCTTGCGGGGGGCGGTGCCTCAGTGGCTCCGTAGGTTAAGCGGCTGCCTTTGGCTCAGGTCATGATCCCGGGGTCCTGGGATGGAGCCTTGCAAGCGGGGAGCCTGCTTCTCCCTCTCCCTCTGTCTCCCAGCTTGTGCTCTCACTCTGTCAAATAAATTTAAAAAAATAATTTTTTTTAAATAAAATAAAAAATAAAAGTAGACATCTTGGGTCCCCTAGCTGGCTCAGTCAGTAGAATTTGAGACTCTTGATCTGAGGGGTTGTAAATTCAAGTACCACGTTGGAGGTAGAGAATATTTAAAAACAAAATCTTAAAAAAACCAAAAACTGGACATCTCGGTATGCTGTGTACTCTTCTTTTTAAAAATTTAAGGCTGAGGGCGCCTGGGTGGCTCAGTTGGTTAAGCGACTGCCTTTGGCTCAGGTCATGATCCTGGAGTCCCGGATTCGAGTCCCGCATCGGGCTCCCTGCTCGGCAGGGAGTCTGCTTCTCCCTCTGACCCTCTCTCCCTCATGTGCGCGCGCTCTCTCTCTCTCTCTCTCATTCTTTCTCTCAAATAAATAAAATCTTTAAAAAAAAATTTAAGGCTGAATTATAAAGTACAGGAGAGGTAACCTGATAGAATTGGTAAGACGTTAGACTTTGGGTCAGGAGACCTTAATCAAGAGTCAGCACCTCCATTTAAGCTTTGTGATTCTGGGCAGTTCACAAAACCTCAGTTTTTTCATCGTGCATTGGACCTGATAGCTGCTTGTAGCATATGTTACCTTTGATTGTTAAATAAATGTATGGTGTTATTATGATGAATGATTGAGTTCACTGTTTTTATTTTAAGATTTTATTTTTAAGTAATTTGTACACTCAACATGGGGTTGGAATGCACAACCCTGAGATCAGGAGTCGTAAGGTCTACCGACTGAGCCAGCCAGGCGCCCCAAGTTCACTGGTTCTTAGACACACTTATTTGATTTTGATTTGGTTTCCATTTTAAGTCTTAAATTTGGCTCCAGGTAATTTTTGTTTTGCTCTTTCCAAGAATCTTGTCTCTGTAACAGGTTTAGTGCAGTACCTAGCAATATTAGGTACTGTAGGAGTGATTAGTCATATTTTTATATTACTTATTTTATATTAGTGATTACTTTTGTACTCCTGTTTTTTTCTTAAATCACCAAAATAGGCTATGGGCTCTAAAGTATAAAATAAGTAATATTTTTATATTACTTTTTGTTACTACTTTTTGTACTCCTGATTTATTCTTTTTTTTTTAAGATTTTATTTATTTATTTATTTAAGAGAGAATGAGAGGGAGAGAGAGCATGAGAGGGGGGAGGGTCAGAGGGAGAAGCAGACTCCCGCTGAGCAGGGAGCCCAATGCGGGACTCGATCCTGGGACTCCGGGATCATGACCTGAGCCGAAGGCAGTCGCTTAACCAACTGAGCCTCCCAAGCGCCCTCCTGTTTTATTCTTTTTTTTTTTTTTTTTTCTTCACCGTATCATTATTTTTAATGTCCAGCATTTACAACACGAGGGCCAGAGCTTTCTCCCCAACTCAAGTTTATAAATTCTCAATTGGCTTGTGAGGCCAATAGGGATACTTCTTCTTGTCTAATCTGGTTTCTGGGAAGACTTCATTCAGGTCCTCAATGGTCATCTGATCAAATGGAATTATGTTCCTCATCTTCTCCAGCTCTTTTTCATATTCCTCAATCCTGGCCTTTGAGAGAGACAAAAACTCGGCACAACTTTTCACATCTTCTTTTTCTTCAGCATCCACCTGAACAGTATATTTATCCTCTGGCACAGGAACTTTCAGGGCATTAAACTTCTTCTCAAAGTCATCTACCAAACCAGCCTTTGCCACATTGGCCTTGTAGTAAGCCCAGTCGATAGCAGGTGGTTTCTCAGGGAGAGTAGCCAGTCTGGAGGTAAGTGTCTCATTCCAGGATTTCAGGGAGTTAGCAATGGCCTTCTGGTTTCGGGGTATGATCTCCCCAAAAGCTACCCAGTCAATGGTTTTTAGAGCAAGTTTTCGCGCAGCCCTCTTGAGATCCTTCACCGACCCCGGCGGCCTAGAGTCCACAGCAGCAAGGAACGGAACTGGCCTCCTGTTTTATTCTTAAATCACCAAAATAGGCTGTAGGACAGCATCAGTGGATGATGCATTAGCTGCTTTAAAGAGGACAAAGGTATTGCACAGAAATTCTTCAGATTAGTTGGAGGTTTTTTTTTGTTTTTTGGTCAGCTTTATTGAGGTATAATTGACATAAAATAAAGCTGTCCACATTAAGGTGTACAGTTTGATGGGTTTTGATGTTTAAATACCCATGAAACCATTACCGCCAAAAGTTTCTTCTGCCCTTTTGTAATCCTTTCTTCCTAGCCCTTCTCCACCTCCTCCTATCCCTAGGCAACCACTGATCTGCTTTCTGCCAGTACAGTTTGGTTTACATTTCCTGGCATTTTTTCCTATAAATGGAAGCACACAGTATATTTTTGTCTTACTTCCTTCACTCAGCATAATTATTTTAAGATTCATGTGTGTTGTGTATATTGGTAATTCCAGACCAATATTTTTTGAATAATTTATTCTATTGACTTTGTTTGATGTCTTGTTTTTCTTTCTTCTTTTTAAGATTTTATTTATGGGGGCTGCCTGGGTGGCTCAGTCGGTTAAGCGGCTGCCTTCGGCTCAGGTCACGATCCCAGAGTCCTGGGATCAAGCCCCACGTCGGGCTCCCTGCTCAGTGGAGAGACTGCTTCTCCCTCTCCCTCTGCCTGCCTCTCTGCCTACTTGTGCTCTCTGTCAAATACATAAATAAATAAATAATCTTTAAAAAAAAGATTTTATTTATGTATTTGACAGAGCTCAAGTGCGTGCACAAGCAGGGTGAGCGGCAGGCAGAGGGAGAGGGAGAAGCAGGCTTCCTGCTGAGCAGGGAGCCGAGCAGGGGCTCTATCCCAGGACCCTGGGATCATGACCTGAGCTAAAGGCAGACATAACTGACTGAGCCACCCAGGTGCCCCGATATCTTCTGGGTTTCTTTTATTATTATTACTATTTTTTTATTTGATGGGCCTGAGGTGGACAGACTTGAGAAAGATGATTGCTAGGTGTGAACGCTTGGGGAGGCAGGAGGTCTTACCCTTCCTACCTGGACAGGCTTCCAGGTAGAATTGGTTAATCCTGCCTTAATCGTTATCTTTCTGAGTTATCTGAATTCTAGTTGGTGTTATATGGGAAATGCTTAGCGATGAGTCCCCTAATTATTGATGTTTGTGTGGGGGATGTGGGGAAGAGCTTAGGGCAGATCTGCGTTCTGGTGTTGTTTTGTCTTGTTCCTGATTTTTAGTCTTACATCCTTACCTTTTTATTGGAAATATGTGCTCATTTCTATGATTTAAGTTTAAACCAGTTATTTATACAGAATTTTGAACTGTAGAATGGAGGCCTAGTGTCCATTGTCAAGTGAATAGTAATTTTGAATGCCAACACTTTTTCTTCACAACACAGGGTCTGTATTGTATTTTGTTTCTATCTAGATATTTTCCTTCTAGACACTTTACCTTTTTGAAGCCACAGAGCAAAACTAGTTCAGAATTAAATTGTGCAAAAATAAACCTAGAGTAAGCAACAGCCAGGAAGATCCCTGTGGAATTCAAGAAACAAAACTGTATATTCTCAAGTCTATGTCTTGGAGAAGGAAGGGAATGTGGGGTGCCAGAAGGGGAGGAAAAATATGAGGTTCTTACATATCCACGTCCTCTCTTCAGGTCTGCTACGATGGCGTCCGATGACTTTGATATAGTGATTGAGGCCATGCTGGAGGCTCCCTATAAAAAAGAGGAGGTAATATTCCCCATCTCACTGCTGGAATTGGGTTAGTAAGAAGAAGCAGTTATAGATCATCAGTTTCAATACTTTGTAAATTCTTTTTTTTTTTTAAGACTTTATTTATGTGAGAGAGAGAGAATGAGAGAGAGAGAGAGCATTAGAGGTGGGAGGGTCAGAGGGAGAAGCAGACTCCCTGCTGAGCAGGGAGCCCAATGCAGGACTCGATCCTGGGACCCCAGGATCACAACCTGAGCCGAAGGCAGTTGCTTAACCAACTGAGCCACCCAGGCGTGCCAATACTTTGTAAATTCTTTTTCCCTGCTTGTTTATTATGTATCGTGGCTATTTGTGAAAGTCATAGTTTTTTAGTAAGCCCCACTCTCCAGCTTCCATACTCAGAGGCATGCTCACAGAGATGGTCCCAAAGCTGGGGCAAGGAGCGGGAGGAAGTGGGGGGGGGTAGAATGTGCTGGGAATAAGTGCTTTGCTCAGAGCTCTCAATGACCCAGTAGAAAGTCAGTGTATCTCAGACCTAAATAATTTCTCACTCTCCTGGGAAATGGATGTCAGTGGAACAAATGTTGGGTAGCTCAAGTTTTGACATCAAAATCTGTCACTCTGAGCTCTTTTTTTGGGTGGTTTCCTTCCTTCCTTCTTACTCCCTTTGTTAGGAGATCCAGGTGCTCAGAAACTGGCTAGATAATTGTGAACTTTGATTTCACAAGCTTTCTTCTCTGTCCACTTTTGTTCTTTTGTTGCCCAATGGAATGTGTATGTGTCTACCACCTTATACCTGGTGACATTTTTCCTGGCAACCCCCCCAGGATGAACAGCAAAGGAAAGAGGTTAAAAAAGATGGCCCTAGCAACACCAGCATGAGCAGTACCAGCACCAGTGGGAGCAGCGCCGGTGGGGAGGCAAGCAAGTAAGTGTGGCATGAGGAAGTGGGTTGGCAACTTGGGCAAGGGAAGCAACTGTGTCCATCGGAGAAACAGCCAGAGCAGGGAGGTGGTTGCTTGTAAGACTGCTCATTTTTAGTGATGGCTCTACTGGGTCCTGGGAATCATGGTGACTTGGTTTAATGATCTTCTAGTCTTCACATTCCAGCATAGACTTGTGGCTCTGTTCTAGCATCATTCTGTTTCAATTGAATAAAATAGCCAGGGGACCCCTGATTTGGAAACAGCAGCTTTTGCTGGGCTTCGGGAGGAAATGGCCACTTCAGAAGCCTGACAGCATTCAGGGCTGTGTGCAAGTTGGTATTGCTGTGAACTCCTGCCAGGTCATCTTGGGCTCTTTGGTCTTTTTTTTTTTTTTTTAAGATGTTATTTATTTCTTTGACAGAGAGACACAGCGAGAGAGGGAACACAAGCAGGGCAAGTGGCAAAGGGAGAAGCAGGCTTCCTGCCGAGCAGGGAGCCCGATGTGGGGCTGGATTCCAGGACCCCGGGATCATGACCTGAGCTGAAGGCAGATGCTTAAGACTGAGCCACCGAGGCGCCCCGGGCTCTTTGGTCTTTTACTGCTGTTCCACCCTGGCCTTTCCGTCGTTCTTTTTCCTTGGGGGAGAGAAGACCTTCTTGATAATAAGAATTTATCCCCTCCTTCACAGGAAGAAGAGGAGTCGGAGCCATAGTAAAAGCAGGGATAGAAAGCGCAGGTCAGTAGTTCTGGGGGCTTTCGGGAATTACTCTAAATGGGAGAGCTATCCCTTGGAGTCTGGAAGAGGTTGGTTTGCCCTTTAGCAAACTCAGTAGTGCCTCGCACTGTAGCCGCAGTCGGGAGCGGGACCGGCACAGGCGGAGAAGCAGTCGGAGCCGAAGTCGAGACCGGCAGCGTCGCCACCGCAGCCGGAGCCGGGACCGGCGGCACAGCAGTGAGACACGCAGTCGGGACCGGCGGCGTGAGGACCGCGTGCGCTACAGGAGCCCGCCGCTTGCCGCTGGGTATCGCCTCTTGCTCATATGATGATGGCCTTTGTGTTGGGGTCTGGGTAAACACCCCGCGCTGTGGTTCCTGCCTGTGGGTGCTCAAAACCCGATGCGGCGGGCAGGAGACTCTGGTACTGGAGGGGTGGTGTTGACAATTCCCACGTGAGATGAGGTGCTGGGATCAGGTTTTCTCGTGCCGGAAGACCAAGCATTGGACCAACGCGGGTGAAATCACATGACGCGATTTTCCGTTTGTCGTTCTCTGTTCCATAGGCGCAGGTACGCACACAGTAAGAGTCCTCATTTCAGAGAAAAGAGCCCGGTCAGGTGAGTTGATAGTGAACACTCTTCCAGGGATCGTGAGGTATGACTAGAAAGCCGTTTGAGCCAGAATACAGGAATGTGTGGTACTGGAGGGGGAGCTGGAGCACAATAACCGTGTATCGGGAGTGGGCGTCTCACCAGATTGCACTCGCTCTTCAGGGAGCCCATTGATAATCTGAGTCCCGAGGAACGTGATGCCCGCACGGTTTTCTGTATGCAGTTAGCAGCCCGCATTCGGCCTCGGGACTTGGAGGACTTTTTCTCTGCTGTCGGCAAGGTAACCTCCCCCCCCCCCCCCCCGCCTTAGCTTTCTCCCATGTATAGCTATCTTCTGTCCATTCTCCTTTATGCCTAACTCAGGATTTCCTTCTTACCCTGGCTAGGTTCGTGATGTCCGAATCATCTCCGATCGGAACTCCCGGCGTTCTAAGGGCATCGCCTACGTGGAATTCTGTGAAATCCAGTCTGTGCCACTGGCCATTGGGCTGACTGGGCAACGGCTGCTTGGAGTGCCCATCATTGTCCAGGCTTCACAGGTGAGCAAGTTGCAAAGCTGACATGAGCAGATGGCCTTGGAGGGAGGGGGTGTGGGATGCAATCTATCGGTTCCTCCTCGCCTAGGCTGAGAAAAACCGACTGGCAGCCATGGCCAACAACCTGCAGAAGGGCAACAGCGGGCCAATGCGCCTCTATGTGGGCTCCCTGCACTTCAATATCACGGAGGACATGCTCCGGGGCATCTTTGAGCCCTTCGGCAAAGTGAGTAGAAAGTGATGGAAAGCTCTGAAGGGAATTGGAGAAAGTGGGGAGGGTGAGCCTATCTCTTTGTTCTGCCTGACCGTGATTAACCCACTGCGTCCGTCAGAACGAGCGGATGGGTCCGTGCCGGCAAAGTTGGGCTCCATCTTCATATTCAGAGTGCTCAGTATGCAGATAAGTTAGGCACCGTGAACTCAAATAATGGGGTCCAGGTTCAGTAAGATGAGCCAGGAGAGGTGTTTTGGAAAGAGGTGGCCTTTGTCTCTTTTTAAAGAGAAGATTTGGAGAGTTAGAACTGTTAGAGATAGTTAGAGGTACAAAGTTAGAGGTAGTTAGAACTGTCAGGCAGGAAAGATCAAAGGTGCGGGTTAGCCCAAAGATTGCTAATAATTTCTCCCTCTTATACAGATTGATAATATTGTCCTGATGAAGGACTCAGATACAGGCCGTTCTAAAGGTTATGGTTTCATTACGGTGAGTCTCTGGTCTTTAACTTTTGAATTTCAGTGTGGGTTTGTCCACTTGTCTGATTTTGCAGCTTAGCTTCATCCTCCTCCTTTAGGAACTGTCTAAATGACCCATAAGCCCTGGTGCCTGAAGCCTGGACTAGCCTTCTGCCCCTTGAGATGAGTGCATTGCTTGAGATCTTGGCTTTGCTCCTGCACACTGTCAGTGGCCCTGGTATGGGTGTGTCCAGGAGTTCACCCAGCTTCCCTGGTGCCGCAACTTGCTCTTTGGGTAATAGAAATGATTTCAGGCTGCAGCTAAAAGGTTGGGGGCATGAGGGAGGTTAGGTGTGGGCTTTTATAGGCATGGTATGTTTTCACGGTTGGAGCAGGAATAGGGATTTATTTATTTTTTCTGGCACTACCCCATCTGAAGCAGTTTCTCCATTGAGAAGTATCTTTATGTTCAGAGACCGCTATAGGGAGAATAGCGAGGCCACGTCTTCCCTTTTCCTTGACACTCCCAACAAAATTGCTTCCAGTTCCCATAACTGGTTCTTCTAGCCCTGTGTGACTCTAGGCTGAGGACTGGCTGCCGGCCACAGAGTCTCATAGAAGCTGATATTTTCTAGGTTCAGTCCAGGCAGCATACACCCCCCGCAGTTGCCTGCAGGGCAGAGGGGAGATAGGTTGTGTTCTACCAGGGGTATTGCTCATCTCAGAAGCATCCAGTAAAGGCAGGCCACCACCTACACCACCTGCCTAGGAATTGTCAGTACCACGTGCCAGGCCCTAGGGCAGGTGCTACCAGAGGAAACAAAGCCAGACCTGGTGTTCATGGTGGCAAGTACTTCTTCTAACTCCTTGGTGACTCAGACGCAGAAAACCTTTTGTGAGGCTTTTTTGCCCTTGTGCTGCCACCTTTTCGGTCAATACCCTTGTTGACACTTCAACAGCACACTGGAATCTTCTCTGTACCAGGCTGCTCCGGTGCTGCTGGGCGGTAGAGCTCTCTGACCAGCAGCGCTGGTGGAGGCGTAGGGGTGGGGTGCAGTCTTGCTCTCCATGCCAGGGTGCACTCCCTCCTACGGCTGGGCTCTGGAGTTCCAGATTCCTACTTCTTGATTGAGAATTGAAACTAGTCCGAAGGGCTGAAATTAGAAAAGCCCAGGAACCTTGACTCTCAGGCTGTCTTTCTTCCATTGATATGCTTATTTGTGAAGCAGCATGTAAGGGTAGGCCACCCTATAGATAACAGATTTTTGCATTATTAGGTTCTCAGTGGAGCTGGAAGTTGGAAGTGATTGCCATTGAGTCAGTTGAAAAAGGTCCTTTTCACATCGTTTTGGGGGGATGGGGGTCACAGTCCTTGGGACAGAACAGTTTGTGCCACAGTGAGCATGCAGTTTCCTGGGGTAGCAGGACTAGGCGGTGGTGGCAGGGCGTTGTGAGCGTGTCCGTGGCCAGGAAGTGACTGGTACACGGCCTGGGTTTCTTGTAGTTCTCAGACTCCGAGTGTGCCCGGCGGGCCCTGGAACAGCTGAATGGCTTCGAGCTTGCTGGTCGACCTATGCGAGTTGGCCATGTGACCGAGCGACTGGATGGTGGCACAGACATCACTTTTCCGGATGGGGACCAGGAGCTGGATCTGGGATCTGCAGGTGGACGTTTGCAGCTCGTGGCCAAATTGGCAGAAGGTGGAGAGAGTTTCTCTGCAGAGTGAAGAACGTGGGGTGGAATCTTAGATCAGGAGTTGGGACTTAACACCAACTTCTCTTTCCCTTTTAGGCTCCGGAATCCAGTTGCCTACCACAGCTGCTGCTGCTGCCGCCGCTGCCCAGGCTGCTGCTGCCTTGCAGCTGAACGGGACGGTTCCCTTGGGGGCCCTGAACCCTGCGGCTCTGACTGGTAGACTTGGACTTGGGAAAGGGAAGAGGGGTTGGGGCCTGGAAAGAGGGAATGCTCTGTGCTCACTAACTCGTCGTGCCTCTCTCTCTGCAGCTCTGAGTCCAGCCCTGAACCTCGCCTCCCAGGCAATCGCCTCCCAGTGCTTCCAGCTTTCTAGCCTCTTTACCCCTCAGACCATGTGAGTCTCAGGGTCTGGCTCCGTTTAGTCTTTGGTTATTTTCTTTCCTTTAGCTTCCCCTGGATCTCTTCTCCTTGCCATAGGTAAGTCAGTGGTATGGTACGCTGCCTCCCTGCGTCTCTGGGTCCTGCCGCTCCTGTCTCCACATCGACCTCTCCATGGCCCCTTCTCCATTTTGTGGACCCAAGCCATCCTGAGCGCGTGGACGTGGGCTCTGCGGGAATTGGGGGCCACCCTTGGACTCGAGAAGGGCTCCTGCCCAGGGCCCCATTGGGAACGGACTCTGCTGAGCAAAGCCACTAGTTGAAGAGGACAGAATCTGCACCTGTTGAACACCCGTTTCTCCGCGTATGTTGTCTTCTGGGATGACCTTCATTGCTCTTTCCAACCACCTCTTGGTGATTCCTCGATTCTTCCCCCGTTGGGAAGGCCATAGAGCAGTAACTGAAGGAACTAACCTCTCTCCGCTTCCTGTACCTTTTCCCTACAGTCTGTTGAGGAAAACCCTTAAGATCTCTGGTCCAAGAGGACTTTGGAGTTTGGGGTTGGGGGCAGTGAACCTTGAAGGTGTTGGCTTGCTGCTGCACAGGCCTGGAAGATGGCATGGACATGCGCATTGTGAAGCCTGCCTTAAGCCTCAGCCTGGGGCCAGAACCGCATCTTGCTGGGAGGTGTGGGAGTGATCTGTCCTGCCAGTGTCCTGCCAGGCATTTTGGATGGCTTAGGGCTGGGCCTTTCAGGAGTTCAGTGAAAGGTGGGATACCTTTCCAGTATCTTCCATCTTCCTTTGTACAGTTGTCCTTCCTCCCAGGTCCTTCCTGTGGTGCAGGGTGGAAGGACAGAGAGGAGGCTGCTACTCTCTACCATTTCCCATGTGCCTCTACCGTGGGCTCAACCCCAGCTGTTAAAGCTGCTCCTGTCCCCTGCCTGGGCACATGTGAGCCCTTTTCACTGGATTTTATACCCTTGTGTCTGTGTACATAAAATATATATGTATATGTATGTGTGTATATGTATGTGCACACACATGCATACGTACACACACACGTGCATATATACATACAGACTTTGTATAAAAGGCAAGCTCCACTGTTGTGGTGGCTGCTGCCCATGTGTGTGTGGTCTCTGTCCGTTGGTGTGTCTGATGTTAATAACTTCTCATGAGCCAAAACCGTGAATGGTTCTAGGGATATAAAACATTTGTAATGCCTTTATGTTTTTTCCCTTTATTTTAATTTTGTTTTATCTAACCTTCCTTAGAAATTAAAATGGACAGAAGACACACACCTGGATGGAGTTCCCCATCTGTCTGCATTATACTCTCAGTCCCGTGGGTCTCTTCCATATGTCTTCATCTTAACTATTCCCCCCCCCCCCGCCATCTTAAATATTTCCAAACCTACCTTGTCACTGGACACACTAACAGGCTGTCTCTGCGCCTAAGGACAGATCTTGTCTTTCCACCAGATGGCAGTGTGACGGTAGCACATTTTGCACCTTCGGCTAGAGGTGTTTTGTGATCTTGAAGAGTTTAAGTGCCAGAGAAGCCTCCTAAGTTCACCAGTCTTACCATTAGTCTCTGTACCCGCCTTTGGCCCTTTTGTAACGGAACTCCCAGTCCAGTATCCAGAGAGGTTTTGGCCTCATACATCAGGGCTCTCCAGGCCTGAAGTCCGCTATTCCTCAGCCAGTCCCCTCAACTCTTCCTTTTCATATGTGACTCTGATTGGGATGACACAGGCTTGGGACCAGTGAATTCCCAGAATGCTGAGTATTCCAGGAATTGTCCTGAGGAAGGGGATGCGCACATCTTCCTCTACCTGCTTTGTAAGGCTTATGACAAGGGGCCTGCCTCGTAACCTGGCTCACTAGGTAGGGACCAGCCTAGAGAAGAATGTCTGAAGTTCAGGGGCAGAGCTCTGTGGGTCTCCTCCATTCTCTACCGGTCTCTATGGCAACAGAATGTTAAGACTTTATTGTCATGCTAAAAATATGGATAATTGCTGTTAGGTTTTAATTTGTCAGCTCTCAGACTTCTAAGCAGAGCGCTGGTTTTTCGGTGATACTAGCTTCTGGGGTTGCTTGTCACACTGAAGTATTAGGTACTTGGCACTTGCTTGTGGCAGAAAAGGCCACTGGGACCCAGAACTAGCTCTTGATCTCCCCTCAGCGCCGCCTGCTGCAGCCTCCTTGCTCCTGTTGCCTTTGCTGCCACCGCCACCCTTTCCCTGTCCTGGTTTGCTCTCTGGGCCTGGGGGAAGGAAAGGAGGATGCATTGTTTTTAGGTAGTAGCTGGCTAGGGCCCAGTCCCCCTATAGTTATTGATTTGGCTGCTAATGCATCCTGAAAAACAGTGTGGACCATTTTTGTTAGTTATCCTGAGGCGCTCGGGACCAGACTTCCTCAGGGCAGTCTTGAACTCCTCCAAACTATAAATACCCACAGGCTCTGCCTGCCTCCCTGCCCTCATCAGATGGGTGCCTGTCTCTGCTTGGCTTCCTTTCGTTCCCATGCCTGCCTACCTTGGCCTGCCTTCACTTTGCTTCCTTCCACCTCAGTTCTCCACCCCCCCAACCCTTCTTAGTTCCTCATACAGCCTCTTACTGGGGGAGAGACAGTGCTAGAAGTGAGGAAACATGTAAGGCAACTACTCTAGTCTAACCCATATAAGGTGACAGCATCTAGTGGGTGACAGCCAGAATCAACACATGTGACTCAGTGCCTTCTAGTTACTCATCCCTGCATTGGGGGTGGTTGGAGTAGAGAGGAGGGGGCAGCAAACAGCCTCCTAAGGTGAAGGAAACCTTCCTGAGCCTCTTTTGCCTGGGCATAGCGGCTCAGGTGTGGGTAGAGAGGCTGGCCCAGATCCTCTTCTAGCACAGAGTTGCCCAGCTGTCCTCAGTTCTAAACAGGAGACGTTCATCTGACTTAGGCTTCTGTCTTCTCTAAGGCAGTGGTATTTCCTCCTTGTTCTTTAAACTTACGTGTGCTTGAAATTGAATTTTTGCCTACTTCCTTCTTACGCTCCAACAGCCCCCAGATGTGAGTGACCAGAGGAAGCAGGGGCTTGCCCTTTGAACCTTTAGTCCTGGTGCTTATGAGGAAGGAAAAGGAGTTTTCAACTTGAAGGGAGATGGTGAACCACAGCCTCTCCTTTCTCTGTTACAGAAGCAGTGTTGTGAGAATGAGAAAGTAATAGTTGGACGGTGAGGAGAGGCTGTGCTGGCTCTGAAAAGTGGGAGGTGGTATGATGGTAATTGTCGACACTGGTGCAGGGCTGTTGCGGGTTAGGCATTGTTCTAGTCACTTGATGTGTACTGAATTCTTAATCCTCACAACGACCCTCTGAGGTAGACTTTCACCATTTTTACTTTGCGAACAAGGAAACGGATACCCAGAGAGGGTAAGTAACCTGCCTTATGATTACACAGCAAGTTTGGGATTCCAATCCAGGCAGTCTAGCTTCAGATTCCTAGATCCTAATCTCAGCCTGCCCCTCCTGGGAGCCAAGGCCTGGGAGTTGCGTTTTCTACCTCTGTACCCAGAGGTTTCAGTATGTCCTGAACTTTTCCACTTCCATTTTTTTTTTTTTTTTAAGATTTTATTTGAGAGAGAGAATGAGATAGAGCATGAGGGGGGGGAGGGTCAGAGGGAGAAGCAGACTCCCCACTGAGCAGGGAGCCCGATGTGGGACTCGATCCCCGGACTCCAGGATCATGACCTGAGCCGAAGGCAGTCGCTTAACCAACTGAGCCACCCAGGTGCCCTCCACTTCCGTGTTTGCTCATCTTGTTCTCTCTGCCCCTCTTCTGCTAGTCGGAATCCTCCCCTTTAAGACTCTGAAGCTTTGCTGGTTGATTTCCCTTTTCAGGATTCTTTGTCCTGTTACAAGTCTCATTCTACCTTTATTTACATTTCTGTATAAACTCTATTACCAGATGATTATAGCCCGATGAGGCCAGCCATAGACATGTCGTCTTCATTATTGCTTTGCTTTGCACGTATTAGGTGTCTGTCGAATTAATTCCCTCTCTGTTCAAGTCAGAGCTAAGCTCTCTGACGCCTGTCCCTTCTAGCCTGCTTTCCCTGGCATCCTCCATTCCTTCCTCACCCCTCCAGGAGAGAAGGCAGCTTTTACTCTCTTTGGTGTTACCATGGTAGCCTCTGATGCTTTCCGTCAAAAATGCTGCTTGCCATCCAACAGAGACTAATGTTTCTATGGCAACCAGGTGAAGTCGCTAGTCATGAGCTGGATCGGGAAAGGAATTCTGGTCTCAGAACTGGGTCTGAACCTTCTGGCTTCAAACATCCCTTCTCTTCCCTCCCAACTTTTGCACTTTATATCCAGGATGGATTTGCTCTGCGTGTGCTCTTGGTGGAGAGAGCTCTGTGAGAGGTGAAGCAGACCAATTTAAATCATCTGGGAAGGTGGAGGCAAGGAAAGAGCTGATCAAAGCTCACTTTTTAAAAGTTGGATGAGTTCTGTTAGCTTTCCCACATGATCTCCTCTCAAGAGCCCTTAAGGAGTTGGCTGCAGTTACTGGAGGGCCATTAAGCAGTTATTTTTGAGGGCAATGGTAGATGGATGAGGGGCCCGAAGACTGGAAAGGAGCCAGTCTGTGCTGGTTTGCAGGGAGGGGAAGCAGTGACCTTGGAAATCAGAGACTTGTCAAACTCTAGCCAATGTTCCAGGAAGGAAGGGAGCTTCCATCAGCTTTCAAGCATCATAAAGCCTACTTGTTTAGAACGGGTAGTGCTGAAAATAAGCCTTTTCTGAACTCCTGGGCCCATCCAAGCCAGGGGGCCTTCACCCTCCCAACAGAACGGCCCCGCTCCGGAGCAACGCCACATGCTGCAGATGGCTCTGCTGTCACAAACCAGCTGAGTAATGGGTGGTTCATCCCTCTGTGACTTGGACCCCTCATGTGTGGAAAGGAAAAGCTAACAGTAGCACCTGTCTCAGGGACGGTGTGAAGCTGAAATGAAACAGTCCATGGAGAGGGCTTGGAACCTGAGAGCTTGTCATTACTACTGGCCGTCATTATTCCCGTCCCTCCGAATGCCAACACACTGTACTTCCTACCTGACCTCAGAGAATGCTCCGCATAGGTGGGGAGAAAAGTGAGGGTGAGGTCATGGTGAACGTCAATCTTCACTGTTCCTGGACTGAAGTCCCTGGCTTACACGGTCTTGGGTCACACCAGCAGCCTAGATGTCAGAAAAACAAGTCCCACTGGCTCAATCCCTTTTTGGGCCTGAAACTATAAATCAGAGGGGGCACCTGGGTGGCTCAGTGGGTTAAGCGCCTGCCTTTGGCTTAGGTCATGACTGAGCCTGTGTCAGGCTCCCTGAGCCTGCTTCTCCCTCTCTGGCGCCCCCCCCCCCCACCCTCGTGCTCTCTCTCTCTGTTGAGGAAGTAAGTAAAATCTTAAAAAAAAAAAAAAGGTCAAGGTGATTCTCTCCCTAGCCACCCTGTCAGGTTACCTTCAGCATGCCTCCTGCCTTTTGCTTTGGCCAGGGAAACCCTGCAGTGTTCTCTGCTGCCACCCTTTGCTTAGTGCCCCTCCTCACCTGCCACAGGTGTCCTGTAGCACCTGTCATCACTGGTCTCCAGAGCTCTGACGACTTCCTTTCAGAGAAATATTTTAAGTCAGCACAGGTCCTCTGCCTAAAGACAAATTAGAACTGGAACAAAAAGATGGGAAAACTGTGCAGTATAATACGATCACTTAGGCTTCAGTTGCCAATCTTCCTTCCTCTCCCCCAATACTCCTCAAAACAGCAGATCTAGGGGTGCCTGGATGGCTCAGTCGTTAAGCGTCTGCCTTCGGCTCAGGTCAGGATCCCAGGGTCCTGGGATCGAGCCCTGCATCGGGCTCCCTGCTCTGCGGGAAGCCTTCTCCCTCTCCCGCTTCCCCTGCTTGTGTTCCCTCCTGGCTGGCTGGCTGTCAAATTTTTAAAATCTTCAAAAAAAAAAAAAAATCTCATGGGGGCTACCTATGAGGGTTACCTGTGAGTCCTTTGGAGGCAAGTTGGACCTTGTAGACGGCAACTTAAAAATGTTTCTTTTTTTCTTTTTATTATTTATTAAAATTATATTTATTTTAGAGAGCATGAGCAGGGGGAGGGGCAGAGGGAGAGGGAGAAGCAAGACTCCCCACTGAGCAGGGAGCCAAATGGGGGGCTCCATCCCAGGACCCTGAGATCATGACCTAAGCCGAGGGCAGACACTTAACCGACTGAACCACCCAGGCGCCCTTCTTTTTATTTATTTTTTAAAGTAATCTCTATACCCATTGTGAGGCTCAAACTCATAACCCTGAGAGTCACGTGCTCCACCAACTGAGCCAGCCAGGTGCCCCTTAGGTTTGTATCTCCAGGGCGCTGCTGTGCTTTTGAGTAGTCAGCAAGCTGTCTGGGTACCTGAATAAGGGATCAGGACACAGATTGTAAAAGGAACATTACTTCCATGGCTCATTTCTGTAATATTTGACAAATTACAAAGATACTTGCATTTGCATTTAGTCCTCATGACCATCCTACAAGGTAGGTATTGTTACCTTTACTTTATAATTGGGAGAGCTGAGGTCCAGAAAGGCAGAGAGATTGAGAGTGACATTCTCCATCCAGAAAATAGTGGGACTGAGTACTAACTAAAATGCTTGCAAGGCTCCCACTGAGTTTGTATTTGCACCTTGGGTACCAGGCCACCAAGCCATGGAGCATGGCCATCAAGAGTCAAATAGATGAGGGGCACTTGGCTGGCTCAGTTGGTGGAGGGTGTAACTCTTAATCTCAGGGTTGTGAGTTTGAGCCCCACGTTAGGGGTAAAGATTACCAACAAAACAAAACTCAAATAGATGACGAGGCGCCTTGAGCATATCCATCAGAGAGCCACCAAGATGATAAAGGACTAAGAAGCAGGATGCTCTTACCTGGTTTTGGGGCCCCTTGACAACTCAGCTGTACCATCCCCTTAAGTTTTGCTGCCTTCTTACAGGGAGGGTCTTTATATCACGCGGCGGGCTGCCCACCATATCTCGTGTCTCCTGTGCATTTGCTCACGTAGTTTCTCCACAGGGAGTTTTTTTCTTTCCCCCATCTAGGTACAGCCTGCATATATCCTTCAAGACCCAGTTCCTAAAATCTGTTTCCAAATTCTGTTTCTTCCATTCAGAATTCTTAGAGCATGTGACATAGCCCTCAGGTACTCAAAATGTGGTCCAGTTTGCTGCTGTTGACCCCCTTGTCCCTTCTCTCCAGCTCAATTGTAAGCTCCTGGAGGGCAGGAGTAGTGTCTCACCTGTATTTGTTTTTCCCATAGGGCCCAGCGCAGTGACTGGCATTTGGCAGTACTTGCGGGGAACAACAAGTATTTGCTGATGGATGTCCAGGAAAAATGGACTTAGACTGATGTGGATAGAACTGTTAGATTACTAAGATGAAGTATGCATGGGTGGGCTTTCTGGGGGTGAGGGTTTAACCCAGAAGACTTGTGAAATCCCCTTCCGTGACTGGCAGGCTTTTCGAAGAGGAGAGACCCTGCCCCAGTCTCTCTAGAGAGGGTTAGATGCAGCAGGGCATAAAGGCCCAACTCTGAGCAGAGGCTAGAGCAGAGCGATGCCTTCCAAGACACAGGACTGGCCTCACCTCCGGCCCCTCAGAACAGAGCACACACACTTCCTGCTGTTGGCCCGTGAGGATGCCTTGTGGGCTAGGGACTGCGGGGGGTGGCAGCGGCTGGCTCGTAAAGGGGCGCAGACAAAATCACAGTGGTTAAGGGGACCATGAGGGCGGAGAAGACCTTACCTGGCAGAAGCAGCTCAGGCCCCAGGGCCCTTTGCTGATCTCTCCCACCAGCGGATCAGCAGCCCGTGCGACTCGGCCTCCATCAGAGAGAGGGAGAAGAATGGCCTGGCTCTCAGGGAAGACCCCACCTTCCAAGTCTGGGGGGAGCGTGGCTTCAGCTTCCGTCTGTTCTGAGCTCTCGTCCCTGTAGGCGTCTGGAGGGAACGCACAGATGGGTTGGGCTGATGGGGCTGGCTGAGTGAGGAGGAGGGAGGCTTGTGGTGTGTGTGGCACCCCTCACAGGGGAGGCCCTGCCACCACCATCTTCAGTATGCATATTGGAAGCTTCAGACACAAGAAAGGCACTGGGCCTTTTTCCTCATCTTTCCCTTGGGCTACATTTGACCAAGCCCTCTTCCTGGGGCGCCTGGCCGGCTCAGTCAGTACAGCACACTAGTCTTGATCTCAGGGTGGAGAGTTGGAGGCCCACTGTGGGCGTAGGGTTCACTTAAAAAACCAGAGCCCTCCTCCCTTGGCAGAACAACCGCATGTTTGATTCTGGTTCTTCCGCTGCCTCCGTGGCAGCTGCATCTCCACCTGCCTCATCTGCTTATCCCCAGGACCCTCTCTCTGGTCTCTCTTCTTTCTCTGCAACTTCAAGACTTTGTTTTAAGTTATTTCCTTTTTGAACAGGTAATATATACCATAGTTAAACATTCAGACAAGAAAAAGGGCATCCAGTGAAAAATAAACCTCCCACACCGGTCCTCCACCCACCCAGTTTCCCCATCCCAACAGCAGTCAGTACCATCCTGGGTTGTAATTTGTTGGGTCACAGACCCCTTTGGCAATCTGGTAAAATCTGTGAACCCTATTCTCACATGCACGATGGCACAAACATCAAATTGTCCCACTTCACAAACATCACAGACCTGTAGGGCCCGTGTGTGGTGTGAAGCTAAGGATCCCAGCCTGTATTGTATCCTCTCCCTTAGTGCCTCCTTTAGCATAATTTGTGGGTCCTGGTGCAAAATAAAAATGCAGGGCTTGGGGAGCTTGGGTGGCTCAGTTGGTTAAGCATCTGCCTTCAGCTCAGGTCACGACCCCAGGGTCCTGGGATCGAGCCCCGCATCGGGCTCCCTGTTCAGTGGAGAGCCTGCTTCTCCCTCTTCCTCTGCTGCTCTTCCTGCTTGTGCTCTCTCTCTCTGTCAAATAAATACATAAAATATTTTAAAATTAAAGATGCAGGACTCCTTGTTCAAAGATGTTCAAGACCGCGACGGCAGTGCATCAGACCGAGCACGGGGTGCTGTGTGACGCAGCTCATCCTTTCCTCTGGCTCCTCTATTACCATCTTTACGGGGATTAGTCTCATAGCTGTGTCTCTCACCCTAACTTGTTCTGAATTTCAGACCCAGCTGTTCAGGGAGCTGCTGAAACTCCATATGGATGTTCTTCTACCATCTCAAATTCAAGGGTCTCCAAAATGGAGCCAGTTACCCACTTCCTCCTCGGCCCCCTAACGAACACCCAGTTCCTCACCATCCTCCTACCACCTGCGACTCCTGCCTGCACCCAGCCACTCAGTTGCCAAGTTCCACCAATTCTGACTCACACCCCTGGTGCCTCTCCCTGCCACCGCTGTCTCCCTTGGGATGGCCCTTCATTACCCTCCGTATGTATTACTGTTAGTCGCCCCCTCAACTTAGCTCCTCAGGCCTTGCCTCTGCTGCTCCAATCCATGCACACCTCTTCCAGCCTCCTCTTCCCAAGGACCGTCCTGATTGTGTCACTTTCATACTCAAGGACCTTTGGTGACTCACTGTTTGCAGGCTTGGGCACAAACTCCTTTGCTTGCCATTTAAGGTACTTAAAAGTAGGGTTCCAAACCTTCTTCTCCATGCTCATCTACCCCTCCTCTTAATGTCCCTGAGATTTCAACCCAATGGTAGAACCATCTGTCCTTCAATGGGCCGAGTGTGCTTTTCTGCATGTTACATTAGGAAGTGCCTCTGTTCATGGTCCCCAGAGTTTAGCCCTGGCTATTCCCTCATAGCCACATAATCTCTGACCCATTCACCACAGCCACTGCCCATGGCCCTGCCCATCGTGTCCCCTACATTCCTGCTAGCAACCTTCTTCCTCTTCTCCTTATTAGAAGGGGAACCTTGGATACAAACCTGGATAAAATCATTAAGTATCAAGCAGGTATGAGTGGGATCCCTGCTCTCTCGCTTCCTGACCTCAAGCAAGTTAAACTGTTTCTTCTACAATAAAAAGCTCAGTAACACCTTATGTAGTCATTAGAGAACTAACAGAAAGCGAATAAAGTCCTAAGGATAATGTCACTATTCATATTATTGTCTCATAACCACCCATGTGGAGCTGGTTGCCCTTGGCTCCTTCCCAGCTGCAGGGATCAGGAGACATCTCATCCCTCTTTCCATCAAGTTCTGGGAACCTGGGTGGGGTGGAGTGGAGGCCTGGCCCTCAGGTGCTCAAGTAGCTGTGCTGTAGTCTGGGGTGAGGGGAGCTGCTGCCTCTGCTCTCTTTGTTCAGATTCGTGGCTCAGGCAGCAGTAGGCGTGGGTGTCCCCAGGGGGAGGCACTGACAGCTTCAGTTCTCACACGGGCTTTGCAGGTGACAGTTGGGGTGGTGGGGGCCTGCCAAGGGAGGTGCGGGCCATCTTCACCATGCCCTAGCTGATGGGCCTTCCTGGTAAATACGGGCCCCACCTGAAACCAGCCCCACCTGAAACCAGCTGGGGGTAGCTCTGGGTGCTAAATGTAGCCTCCAGCTTACTCTGCAGCATAAGGTGAGGTAAGGTGTTGAGGTTTAGAGTCTGTGGATTTGGTCCCGTTGTGTCAGTAAGTTACTAAAACTTCTAGCCATTCTTTGCCCCTCTCCAGGGTTGTTTGCTCATCTGCAAAGGGATGAGTTGGACCCTGTTATCTCTAAGGGCCTGTGGCTCCTTATCACGGACTACACCAGGACTAAGTCAGTTCTGGAGCCGCCGTGGAGATTTAGGTTCCTTGCTCCTCTGGGCCTAAGCTTTGTCTGTAACTGTTTCCATCTACAACTATCCCTTCTGTGGGGCTTTTGAGAACAGAGTCAAAATGAGCAAATGTAGAAAAGTTCTTTATTGAAAAGGGAAGGGTGGCTCCCTTGCTGGGGCCTCCTGGGCCCTGGCCAAAAGGGGCGGTACCACCTGCTCAGCTCTTCACAATGGCATCTGAAGGCAAAAGTCTGTCCAAACCTTACCTTTAATAACCTTAAAAGGGAAGTGCCGCGGTGTGGTGGTGAATCACAGAATCAATTCTGAAAAACAGCACTTCCAGGCCCTTGCCTTTAAGAACTTCTTAAAGGCAAAGTGGACAAGTGCAGCAACTAAGAGCCAGCACGTTTTAGGAAAAGTCTCAAAGAAGCGTCTCCGTGTCTTTACCTTTAAGGATTTCTTAAAGGTGAGGCGTATCGGCGCAGAGTACAAAGGTGAACTGGAAAGGGGTCTAAAAGCACTTTTCCAGTTCTCGCTTTTAGGATCTCTTTACAGGAGAGGTGGTCAAGCGTGACTTAATAAAAGTCAAAATGGTTCGCGGAACTATAGCCCGTCCTGCCCTCCAGAAGCCGCCTGGTCCTCCGGCCGCAGCGCGCCCGCCCGCAGGTCTGCGTCCTCGCCTTCTAGGCGCTCAGGGGCCGGGAGGTAGCCAGGGCACGCGCGGTGGCGGGGCTGGGGGCGACGCGCGCCGGCGGCTGCGCGCCCTGGGCGTTTTTGGTTTCCTAGACGGTCTGCGCAGAGCGGACGGGGGCGGGGCGGGGCGAAGGGGCGAGCGGAGGGCGCGGTGACCATGGCGACCGCGGTGACCATGGCGACCGCGGCTCAGAGCACGGAGAGGTCGTGACACGACCTGGAGCGCTGCTTGAAGAACTTGGCGTTGCGCGGCACCAGGTTGGCCAGGAAGCGCTTGGCCTTCTTGGTGAGGCTCTCGCGGCGCGCGGGCGGCGGGGGGCCGTCGGGGCAGCCCCACTCGGGCCGCGGGCCCCCGGCGCGGCTCCGGCCCTGCCGCAGCCGGATCTGGCGCACCGCGCCCTCGAAGAGCTCCTGCGTGTTGTGGTGCAGCGCGGCCGACGTCTCGATGTGCTTGCAGCTCAGGGTCCCTGCCAGGTGGCGGCCCTCTGCGGGAAGGGACCGGGTTGAGGCGCCCGCGGGCGGCACTGGGCCCGGGGCGGGGGGTGGGGTGGTGCCCCGGGTGCAGCAGAAAGGGGTCGCGGCCGGTGAATCTCAACGGAGAACAAGGCAGGGATCACGTAGAGGGCGGTGGTACTGCCAAGGGGAGGAGAGAAGGGGGCCTTGGAGAAGAGGTGAGGCATGAAGAGAAGGGGTTCTCGGGCCCTAAGCATGGGCATTGAGAGTCTGCCCTTAGCCTGCTAAAGGCTAAAGGCAGTTGTTTGTGCACCGGGAGGGTAAAAGGGCCCTGTGGAGAGGAGGCGACCTGGAAGGGAGAGGGTCCCCTGAGATTGCAGGTATGATGAGGTACAGGATACGCACCCTCCAGTGAGACCTCCCGGGAGCGGGCCAGGTCGCTCTTGTTTCCAACGAGGATGACAGGGAGGTCGTGGTGGGGCCTCCCAGCCCGCAGCCTAAGTAGGGTCTCTGGAACTTTGGAGAAGCTTCGTCGGTCGGTGACTGAGAAGACGATGAGAAAGGCATCCCCGATCTGAAGGCAGTGGTCCCGCAGCCACCCCCCTGCGTCCCCCTGCATATGGGCAGAGAGTGATGGAATGTCAGGGCTGGAGGCGTGGGAGCACCCGCCCAGCACCTGCATCTCAAGGATGAGGCATCTGGATGTGAGGGAGAAGCCACCTGCCTAGGACTGCAGAGCTAGTTAATGGCAGAATCTCCATACCCTGGAGTGTGCTTGTGGAGGAGCAGGTGGTTTATAATGTGAGTCCCACATGGGAGAATTGGGGACACAGGTTCCTAGATTGGGGTAGCCCATCCTACTTTCTTATCCTTAAGTGCTCATTGTAAAAGTGAATGCTCTTCGATTGTATGTAATCTGGCCTCTCATTTCTATGTAGTAACGATTTATGTTCAGATATTCACAGATCCTCACTTCTTCCCCTTCCCTGATATTCCAGGCCCTGAGCTCTTGTCCTGTCAGATCAGACTCTTCCAGACTGGAAAATGTATGGATGGGATTGATTTCAGGGTATTCAGCCTGGCTCACAGCTGCAGGGTTTGTCAAATTCAGATCCTAACTTCCCTCTGGGTCAGAAGATCCTGGAAAGAAAGCGACACTCAGTGCCATGGCATGCACATTGATGTGGGCCTTTGCTCTCGGAGAGGATACGTGTGAAAGGTCAGGTTCTAGTACATACTGGAACCAGGGCCTACAGTGCCACCAGCCTTCAGCCAGACTCTGCCCCTCCCCAGCTCTCCTAGGTTCTTACCTGTTCCCAGATGTCATAAACAACTAGAGTCACTTCCTCCTTATCCACCATGATGCGTCTTTCATAGGTGTCCTCTGTTGGGAAATAAGGACAGGGAATAGAGCCCATTAGGAGGCTCCCCAACACTTGTGAGACCTGGTAACCAGGGACACCCCCTCCAGGGAGGTTGCCACAGAAAGCACTGGAGCAGTTTCTCTTAGGTTCTGGCCTCCAGGGGCCACTCATGCTTTGAGCTCTTCCATCCCTGACTAGGGCTCCACAGGTGCCCTTGACCCTTACAGGGCTCCCCCAAATACCTGGGTTCTCCGGCTCATGAGCACTGTCTCCCTGGAGACCACCGAAAGTGCCTGCTAGGGTGCTCTTGCCCACGCCGCTCTCCCCTACCAGCATGACTTTGAAGATGCCATCCTTTTGGGTGGGGCCTGCCTCCCCTGAGCCCAAGGAGTCCGAGGAACCAGAGGATGAGGCTTGAGGTGGCCAGTCAAGTTCATCTATGGCCTGGGCGCGCCGCAGCTGGTGCTTGTAGGGGACAGGCATACTGCCTCTTCGTCTGGGGGCCCCTGGGGCAGGGGGTGGCCCACCCCGGTCCAACCCTGCCAACAGCTTCTCTGGCTGCTTCAGCAGTGAGGCATCTGTTTCTGGGGGGGCAAAGAGAAGGAAGCTATGAGTGGGGGTATGCCTAGCCATCTGCAGAGGGCTCAATCCTGCCTGCTCTGGCCTCAGAGCCCCAGTGGATGACCATGACCCAGAAGGAGCTGAGAATATTTGGTCTGACCTCTGACACTGAACTCCCCCAGAAGCCTGAACTGGTAGGTCTCAAAGGAGCCGACTGAAGGCTTACCTAATGTGGTTCCAGCCACAGCCTGTTCAAAACATGCCCCATGCAGGGGAGGCACGTGTGCACAGGCTTGCACACCCACTCAGGCCTCACACTGACACACAGGCACACCCCCAGACTAGGCCTCTGGCCTGGGGGGGGGGGCTGCCCCTCCTTCCACCAAGAGGCCCTGTCTTCTACTGCTTCTCGAACTGGTAGTCCCCCCAAATGGGGAGGTGTGAAGGGGATGAGAAGCTGCCGCTGCTGCCCAGGTTCTGGGGGGTGGGTAGTGGTAGAGTCAAAAACTTCGTGGGGAGCCTCTTCCCCGGGAAGGGCCTTTGCTCCTTATGATGTGTGCGTTGGGCCCCCCACCGCCGTGTGTGAGAAGAGCTGCCTCTTCTCATGGCCCAGTAGGTAGGTGATCATCCCCCAGGGCATGGTTGTGTGTGAGAATCTTTCTGCATCTCTGGCAGTCCCTGGAGTCCCAGAGAATCTTCTGTGAGGTAGAGGGAGGGAGGGAGTGGGGGAGAGAGCGGAGAGCGGAGAGCGGGAGCGGGAGCGGGAGCGAGAGTGACAATGCATGGGTCGGGGTAACTGGAGGAAGAACGACAGACACAACAAAGCGGGATGGCGAGAGGCTGGAAATAGCCTAGGATCAATACTTGGCTGGCAGCCAGGGCCTCAAGAGCCAGCGAAACCCTTCCAACAGGTCCCCAGGGCAGCCCCCAGCCCGTGATTCCCAGGCTGGTGGGCTGCCCCTTCCCTTTCCCCCATCCCTCCTGCCCATCCCAGCCTCTTGGGAATGAGGCTGACCTAGGGGCTGAGCACCAGTTTTCCCAGCGAAGCCCTGGGAGTGATGGGGGGAGGGGGCGTTTGGGCAGCACCCCCGCGGCTCCCAGCCCAGCCCAGCCTCAGTCCTGGTGTGAGCGTGAGGCTTCCCCACTTCCTGAGTTGCTCTTCCCCTTTGCTGTTTGGGTTCAAGCTCCGTCAACCCTCAGTTCTGACCTCCCCACCAGAGCTTCAGCTCCCACCCCCATGGTTTCAGCTGGAACCTGCCCAGCTCAGCCCTCACCTGGTGTGGGCGTCCCTGGGGGGGAGGCCCGGTGGCTGCCGGAGGGGCAGAGTGCTGTGGTTTCTGTGTCCGTGTCCATGTCGGTGTCGAGGTCCGTGTGCATCGGTGTGCGTGCGTGTGTGTGTGTGTGCGCGTGTGCAGCCCCGCGGCTTGCAGTACCCACTCCCTCACTCAGCAGCACTGTCAGCTTTTCCCTTAAATACCACCCCCATGCCCCCCCCCCCCACACCTGGGGAAATTGTCCCGCCCCCTGATGAGGTCACACATGCTAATGAGCAGTGATGTCAGCGGGATTCCCTCCTTTCTGCCTCCCCCTTCCTTTGTGTCGCTTCCCACTGGGAGCACACACACTGCGGAGTCTGGTTAAGACCCGACCAGAACGAAGTCAGAGGGGCAAAAGAGACAGGGGTTCAGAGAAACGGGGTGAGGGCTCAGCAGGTAAGGGAGCTGAGGATGGCAGGAGGCAAGGACCCAGGCACTGGGAGGTCTTTCTCCAGGAGCGGGGACTGTGCGTCATTTGTCTGTGGACTCCCCGCCTCTGAGCCCAGTGTCCATCCAGCTCAGAGTGGGTGCTCAGTGGCTACATGGAGGGTCTAGAGGCAGAAACCAAGAGATTCAGGGTCACACTGGCACCAAGCTTCCCCATCACCCTCTCCTTCTCCATACCACCCCTTCTGGGCTAAAAGACCCATCACGGTAGCCATTTCCCAACTTGGCCCCTAGGCAGATGGGGGCTCTGAAGAAGGAGCGAAGGCTGCCTGGTTCGGGCAGCTTCATTTTGTCACTAGGTTCAGGCGGGTGCAAACCATGTGGGGACTGCCTCCCCTTCTCTCGCGCCCTGCCAGGCCCACCAATCTAGTGCTAGGGGAGATTGAGCTAAGCCCTCTAGAAGTTCCCTATCCCCGCTCTCCTGCTCGCTGGGGCACCACCAGCTCTCCAGGGCTACACAAGGATGTCTACCCCTTTGTGGGAAGCCAGGATGGCTTTACTGCTCCTTTTCTGCCCGGGTCCCTTTCTCTTCAGGCTCCAGCTCTTCTCTTTTCTTCCTGACGCTGCAAGCACCCAAACAGACCTTTCAGTTTCCTGGCTCGTTCTCACCCTGCGTTTGTTGCCAGGTGCTGCGCTAAGCACCTTCCTTTCTCTCCTGTCATCCTCCTGACCCAAAGGCTCAGAGTGGTAGGTGGCTGGCCTGTCCCCAGATCGATCGTGCAGTTGGAAAATGGGGACACCAGGATTCCCACCCTGATTTTTCCAATACCCAAGACTGTTTTTCATCTGCGATGCTGCCTTCTTTGTCTTAAATATTCCAACTGTCTCCTATTATTGGGAACGGTCTGTATGGTAATCTTCAGTGGACTCCTCCAATGGAAGAGACGAAGAGTAATCTTGGACTGATGTGCACTGACCACTTAGCTGGAGGTGAACTGCAGGGCCACGTTTGGGGTCTAGGGGAAACAGAAAGGACTCCTGAGCAACCACCATACTTACGCACTTTACTCAGTGGATAGACTCTCCAGTCCTCAGTCACAGCCCACTTGGCCTTCCTTATTCACAATTTCAGTATGTCCCTGTGTGTTCCCATACTCAACATTTGGAGTAGCAAGGGACCCCTGAAAGCCTGGTAGCAAGGGAAATAACGCTACAAAAAACTTTGAAAGCAGTCAGAAACATTTAAAAAGTGGTCGGAGGGCACTGGGCAGACAGGCAAACAGCTTCCCTGACACCATTACAGCCTCTAAAGATTGCTATAGAGAGGCCGCTGGTTTCTGTGAGTGATCCTCAGCTCTCCAGAAAAATGTATATTCTATTGCAGATGTGCTGAAGAGGAAAATGTTTAGAATGATTTCCTTCCACAATGAGTTTTAAAAGTTTTTAATTGTAAAGGGGTGAGCTTCACGTACCTGGAAAACTCACTTAGGTGGCTGGATTCATTTCTGGGATACTAGATGAGAGTGAGTGAGTCAGGGCACAGCCCACCCCAGCAGGACTCAGCCAGCCTTGGGTCCTAGGAGCAGGCTGGGTTACACCCTGAACCACTGTCTCTCTTGTCCCACTAGTACGAGGTTGTGCACTGGCCCCTGTCCCAGCTTCCTCAGGAATGGGAGGTCCTGTGGAATGGTGGGGCAAAGGTGAGATTTGGAACTGAACCAACCCAGGTTTAACTCTGCGTCTCCATTGAGGCTGGGCTAGTCTCATCATTCCTCTGGGACTGCTCCTGAACCTGTGAATTGGGTTGATGATGCTCATTGCACAGCCTTGTTATGAGGGTTCACTATGCCTGAAAAAGGATCTGGCACTGGGCAGGTTACCCAACTCTCTTGTGCTCCCACAACCTCAGGCAGTGTGGCTGGAGGTCCCTCTCCCCTCCCAGCAGGGCCTGGAGTTTGCTTCAGATCGATTCTCAAGGACTGAATTCTGGTCTGTCCTGTTATCTCAGATTCCCGGGCTGATCTCCATCTCATGCTGAGAACACCTCCCTCCTCCACAGCCAGAGCCTTGGCAAGAGTCCTACACCCTGATACTGGGCACTTTGGATGACGGTGTCTCTGTCCTGATAGGATGTGAGGTGGTCCCGTTTCTTTTTCCTTAGGCCACGGTTCAAGTAAACTTGGGTGACTGCTCCCCAAGGCTCCACCTCTCCTGGGTGGGACCCTCTTAGTTTCGCCATGTTGCCTGCACAAGGCTGATCCCCTCTCTCCACCAACCTGGGGCTTCACCGTGCTTGACACAAGTAGTGTTACCCCTTGCACCTTCTAGAGCATACACCCAGCATCTAGAGAAACTTCTTTGAGGCTCAGGGATCCAGACACACAGCCCTTTCCGGTGAACTCTACCCTCAGGTCGTCCCCCTCTGGCTTTTGAAGCATTCCACCCTGAGGAGCATTCTTTTACCTTCCATCTTTGTCCACATTCAAGTTACAAATACCACCAGAAAGTAAAAGGTCTGGAGCAGGACAAGGGATGAAGCTATTGGCTGAAGGTTTTTTTGGGGGGTGGCTATGAAGAAGAGAGGAGCAAGGGAGAGGCATAGACCACTGATGGGGAGGTGTGGGAGGGAAATCAGCACTCCCTGCTTCCCTGGGCCTGACACTGGGGGAACTCAGGGACTGTTAGCACTTGGGAAGGCCCGAAGGGGTTAGAGAACACAAGGTTGGGGATTTCTGACGGCCCTTTCCCAATCTCCGGAGAGGGTCTGGAGTGAAAGGAATCTGGCTCTTTCCCAAGTCAAGATCCCATGATCCCACGACTGTACCACATTTACCCTCTGCCACTTCCCTAGTCTCTTGCTCCCTGGGAGGAGGAAACATGCAGTTGGTGCTAGGTGTGAGGATGCTAACAGGCTGTGATCAACAGGGCCCCTCCACCAGGGAGTGGGAAGAGGGCAGGCCTGCCGGGAAGGGTGAGGGTCCGCCTGACGGGGGTCTGCTTCTGTTGGGGAATGCCTCACTTCCGCTCGTAGGGCACCATGCACACCCCCATAGACTCCGACTGTATCCTTTGTCCCAGTTTTCATTTCAAACTCTGGGACAGCTCCTGTCACTTCACTCATCAGAGGCTGGGCTCCAACATTTCTCACAGATTGTTCCCTCCTCCACCACCTTCTCCAGCTCTTCAACTCCGGCCACTGCTTACACTCCTGCCCCATTTCTCAGGTCTGGGGTCCAGCCTCCAGCCCTAGCCCTCACAGCAGCTTAGTTTGCTTATCCTGTGGATGCTCACCCTTCCTAGAATCCACAACTCTATTCCAACTACTGACAACATTCTTTAAAGTCTAGTTTGAGCCCTCTTCTAGGAAGACCCTTTGGATTTGGTCAAAGTGATGCCAGCATCTTCAACCCCGAATGTTCCTGATTTTTCTCTCAATTTATCTTTGTCTGCTCTGAGGCATCCTGGCTGAGAGTTCATCTGTCTTGCCTAAGCCAGACTCTAAGTGCTTGGTGGGGGTGGAAGGTGGAGGCCAGGAGTTATGGCTCCTATGTTCCACTAGGGACATTCTGCTTCTGTGATCTGTGCTCTGGGAGTACTCCATAAATGGGAACCTTCCCAGCTACAGGGCCCAGCTGGCTCACCAGACTTCTGGCCTGGCGGTGAGTGAAGAGGCTTGGTGCTTACCGCTGGTGTCACTGTAGAGCTGAGCCCCAGCGGGGCAGGTGGGTGGGGCTGGTGGAGAGAACTGGTCCTTAGGGTTCTTGGAACTTTCTTACCGTCTGAGCGGTATAAAAACCAAGGGTGTGTGGTTAGTAGGAAGAAGGCAGGAGTGGGAGGCCAGACCAGAGGCCTTGGTAGGGAGGAGCACCATGAGGCGAATATCAGCTGAGACGGGTAGAGACAGGGCTCCGGTCATAGCTCATTTACAAAAATCTGAAATTTCTTGTTCTTTTATTTTCAACCTTGACTTGCTGGGCAATGACCTAGCTATGGGACAAAAGCATTTTTTGTGCTCTTTTTATGAGCCACGCCCCGTAGGAAGGATCACAGTTGGCAAAACCTCAGGCTCTGCCCAAATCCTTCCCCTGGGGGCTGGAGGTCTCCAGCCAATTGACATTCTGGTGCTTAAAGGCCATTTTTGGGGAGGGGTTTGGTAAGGATGGAGTGTCCAGGCCCCTGACCCTTTAAGAAACTTACTTTTTAAAAACAGCCACATGAGTGGTGGTGGTGTGGGGAGACGGTGGCGGTAGAGAGACTGTGGTCTCTGGGCATGTGCGGAGGGAGCTCTGTGTGAGCCCTTTCCCCGCCTGAGGGAACCTAATTTTACAGCAGCTACACAGGGTCAACAGGAGGCTCACCAAGGCCCCTCAGACGGAGGGCCAGGGAGGGAAGTGGGGGACGGGAAGCTGAGCTGCCCTCTAAAGGGTTGTCGTCACTGTGACCGGAGCCCCCGAGGGCACCAGGTCACCTCAGGCAAGCAGTGGCTCATCCTCCGCTTCCACCACCCAGACCCCTGGCTCAGCCAGTGGCAACAGAAGCACATCATCTTCGTCCTCTGGAGACAGGGCTGTGGTATGGGGTTCAGGTGGGGTCCGAGTTGGTCCTGGGGGCCGAAGGCTAGGCAGGAGGCGGCCTCGCAGGGCCTGCACCACTCCAGACAACAGTGAGGGCTCTAGGGGCACGGAGGGCAGTGGCCCCGGGGCCTCGGAGACAGTAGCGGGGGCCGGAGACGCACTGGTGGATGGAAGGGGAGCCTTGACAGGCAGCGGGGGTGCCTGTCCCCCGTCCTGCCCACCCACCGCTCCCCCCTCACGGGCCGGACCTGTGTTGCCATCTAGAGCCTCAAGGGGAGCGGCAGAGGGGGTGACCTGGGATCTGGTCTCAGGGGTCCGGGCTGGGGGGTGGGCTCGAGGAAGCAGGCCCCAGCGGCGGAGACGGCGCACGAGCCGGCGCACAGAGCGGCCCCGCTGGCGGCGGCGGGCACCTGAGGCAGCCCCTGGAGTAATGTCCTGGCGCAAAATCTGGAGCAGCGAGCGCAGGTTGCCGAGCACTGAGTTCTGCAAGGAGAGGAGGCAGAGCCCGGAGTCAGAGTCGTGGGGAGGGCCAGGAAGCTAAAGAAGGATGGTACGGTGGCAGGGCCCCGGGAGGCTTGGAAGCAGGAGGGACAAGGGCTGGGAGGTCACTTACATCGTTAGGGTTCTCTGTAGGGAAGTCCTCTACAGGCGGGATGGCGCCCTGGGCAATGAGCTGCCCATAGGAAGGTGGTGCCTGCTGCTGCACAATCTCAGCCTCCATCCGGGACAGGGGGGCGAAGATGCTGGAAGGAATGAGGGCTGCTTAGCCACAGGTGGTGCCAGCCAGAGCAGCCTGTCCTAGCCCGGACGCATCTCTTCCCTCTACACCCAGGCCAGGACGACTGAGCGATGCCCTGGCTTTCCCAAAAGTCACCTGAGGTCCCCTCCTTCCTTGAGATTGCTTTCAGCATCTAGCCCCGTCCTCTCCTCAGAGGAGCACCCTGTGCCCCCCCGCTGGATGAGTCTGGAAGCCAACCCATAAGCAGGGCACCAGAACCCGTCCCCGGTGCGGGCACTGTCACGGTCTCGCCCTCGGTCTGCCCGGCCCGATGGCTGGCCGCACTCACTGACCTGTACTCCTGGGTGCGAATGGCATAGAGCTTGCAGGTGCAGCCCAGCGCAATGACCAGCAGCAGGCCGCACACCAGGCTGCCGATGACCGCAGCCGTAATGACCTTGCGGGGCAGGGCGTAGGAGCAGTCCCACTCATCGCTGCCGTCGGCGCAGTCTGGCTGCCCGTCGCACACCCACGTCTCATACACACACTTCTCGTCCCGGCAGCGGAAGTTGCCGGGCTGGCAGTGCCGGCAGCGTCTCTCGTCCGCTCCGTCGGCGCAGAAAGTCTGGTAGTTGCAGCGGTCGGCAGGCAGGTAGCAGGCGGAGGCCCCGGGCGTTCCGGCCGCCCCGCAGGGGAAGTGTCCGGGCGGGCAGCTGGGGCAGTTCTCCTCGTCCGTGCCGTCGGCACAGTCCCACGAGCCGTCGCAGCGCTGCGCCTCGCTGTAGCAGCGCTCCCCCAGGCCCTCACTGGCCCCCAGGCCGGTGCCCAAGCTGCAGGGTCGATCCCAGGGCAGGCAGTAGCCCCGCACGTGGTACGTGGCGTTGAAGCCCCGGCCACTGCTCCAGGCGACTGTGTGGTAGGCCACGGTGGCCTGGCCCGACAGTGTCTCCACGGTGACAGCCTTGCCGTTGCTGAAGTGGGTGAGGCTGCGCAGCAGCCGGGAGGGCCTGGGAAGCCCGGGGCCATCATACACGTGTACCGCGTCTCCGTAGCCCAGGTCCAGGGCCGTGAAGCGCACCGCCAGGCGCCGGCCGTCATGGGGGTCCAGCAGCCAGAGGCAGGACTGAGGGTGGGAGACCGAGGCCGGGTGTGCGTAGCCCGGGGAAGAGAAGACCCCGTAAAAGTCTTCCAAGGTGTGATTGCAGGGGGTGGTGGGGACAGGGGCCGGGGTCAAGTCAGGGAAGGGGTCCGAGCTGCAACCTGCCTCATCAGAGCCATCGCCACAGGCGTCCACGCTGTCGCAGCGCTGGGCCAAGGGCACGCAGCGGTGGTTCAGGCACTGGAACTCTTCGGGCAGGCACATCAGCCAGTCTGCAGGAGGCACAGTGGAGAAGGGCTATGAGACACGGGAGCTGGTGGCATCCTCCCCTCCTCCCTGGGGCTTCTACTACCTGTTCTACTAGTCCCAGACACCTCCCTGTCCAGCATACCTTGGCTGTAGGAGAGCAGGAAGCCCTGGCCCATGGGTGCTCCGGCCCCGGCATAGCTGTAGGTGATGGTGACGTTGCCCCCAGGCAGCTGCAGGGGGCTGGCTGGTGCCTCGCACAGGGAGAGCCGTGGCTGGAGAGGGGAGCGCAGGACTAAGCGCTCTGAGCCACAGGCCAGGTGCAGTTTTTGGAACCTACAGGGGTGGAGGAGAGCAGGACGTGAGTTTTTTTTAAGATTTTATCTTTAAGTAACCTCCACACCCAGTGTGGGGCTCAAACTCACAACCCAGACATCAAGAGTCCCATGCTCCACCCACCGAGCCGGCCAAGCACCCCATGGACATGAGATATTCTTGACCACCGCTGGCTTCTTCCTCTCCCAATGGTGTCAGGTCCCTTCTACCCCAAGAAGCACAAGCCCCTGCTCATCCACAGTCCAAATCCAACAGCCAAATGAACTCAGCTGGATTCCTTCACAGTCAGTGGCAGTAGTCCTGACAGAGGCCTGCGGCAGCATGGCATTCTGATCCCTCTGCCTCTTCCCACACTATCCTCTTTGCCCTTTCTGGGTAAATTCACGGGAGTGAACTCTGTGAGGCAAATAGCCAGGTACTTAACATGGGCCCCAACCCTCTGGCCCAAGGTCAGAGGAGACTGGGGAGACTTATACCACTTAAAAGATCTGGGGAGGCTGAGGAAGGTTCTACGCTAACTAGGAATAGCTTCTGAAACCCAGGCGAGGATGTGCAATGGATTGAAGGACTCCTCAGAGGAGCCACATTGGAACCCAAGGACTGCTTCTAGAGTGCCTGCTGTCCTTCAGAGGGGACCAGAATCCAAACTAGATGTCGGCCCCAGCTCGGCTCCAATTCACTGTGTCTGGGCCAGAACAAGCCAGGCTTTTAGGGGAGACTCGGCCAAATCAAATTCTACTCTTCCTCCCGTTGACAGGGATGGAAACTCCATGGAGAAGTAGTTCCTGAAGGCTTTCCCATGGTGAAGGAGGGAGGGAGAGGGAGGGTAATAGGGTCTTGCCCTGCTTCTCACCTCACTGTTACAGTCTGCTCCCTGCTCCCCAGGATAAGCCAGGTGCAGTTGGCAGGGGCGCTGCGGCTGTCCCGGCCCAAGGGCCTCTGTAAGGTGCCCTGCACTTCCAAGAGCACTGCCGGAGGGTCCTCACAGGCTGGAGAGAGAGGAAGGTAAGGACACTGGTTGAGAGCCCATTACTGTCATACCCCCTGCCCCCAGGCCTGAGGCCTCTAAGGGCCTGAGCTCTTTAAGAGCGAGCAGAGAAACCCCCCCTCTCCGTCCACACACCCACACCCACACTCTAGAATCAGTCTTCAGTGGACCCTCTTCTTTCCCACATTCATTATAGCTTCACCTTAAATATCAACACCACAGACAATCTGAGGTCTGCTTTGTGCCAGCCACTGGGCCAGGAGGAGCAAGAAATACTGTCTCTACAATCAGGGAGACTACATCTGGCTAGGGAGGTCAAGTATGGATATTTGGAAAAAACCAAAATAGTACATAACTACCAAGTGAGAGTTCACACGGGGTCTGTCCCCCCCGCCCCCCGTGTGATCTCCACTCTAAAACTATGGTAGATGCCAGAGGAATTCAGGGAAGAGAGAATCCTCATGGGTCCTCTCTCACTACCAAGCCCTTGGCGCCCCAAGGGCATCCTCTACTCACCAGGATTTGGGAAAATGATCCGGTCTGGATGTGCCAGAGCGCCTCCTAGAGGAAGAGCGAGAAGGCGCAGGGGAGTGAATCGCCCCTAGTTTTCTTCACCTGAGCAACTCAAGGAGGAAAGGGAGCCATCTGGGACTTCCGGGTAGTTTAAGGGAAGGGGCAGTAGAGCTGGGGGACGCTGCGCTGTGCGACCTCGAAGGAAGGTACGGCAGTACGGCCTGGGGGAGTGGGCATGGCGATCTAGGGAAGCCCGAGGGAAGATGAGGGCTGAGGGGAGCGGCGGGCAGCTTCCCCGGGGTTGGGGCCGGCAGCGTCGGATGCGGCGGCAGGGGCTGGGAGACGCCGGCAGGCAGGGGAAGTGAGGGGCGGCAGAGCAGGAAGGCAGTGAGCGCCCGGGCTCTGTGACAGCCCTAGGGGCGGGGTGCCGGGTGAGTAGTCTCGTTTCGGTTTCTTACCCAGGAGGAGGAAGAGGAGGGTGGTGGGCAGCATCCTGAGCCGTCCGGAGGTGCAGGAAGAATCCCGGAGCTTCTGTCGTCTATCCAGTGGGGAGGCGGCGCCGCTCCGGGCGTCCAGGCCCCCCACTGCCGCCTCCCCGAGGGGGCTGCATGGCCCGGTCTCCCCCACCGGCGCTCTGGATGCCAGGGCTGGGGGCGAGGAGGGGGAGGCCGTCTGGGAGCAGGGGCGGTGCCTCTCTCCAACTTCGGAGTTGTTTTCCCCGGCCGCCGCCGCGCTCTCTCCCGGGGCCGGCTCCCGAAGTCCCGGGACTCGGTTCGAGGCCCGGCGCTGGAGCGCGCCCTCGCCTAAAGCCGGCCCGCAGGCCGCGAGGGCTCCTGTCCAGGCCCGGCCGCCACCTGCCGGGGCTTGAAGCCACTTCCTCTTCGGGCCAAACTTTGCCGACGGTCAGCCCGTAGGGCCGGCCCGGGCGCCGCACAACTTCTCCAGCGCGTCCAGCCGGCGGGACGCGGCAGGGGCGCGGGGGAGGGGGACGGGAGGCTCGGCCCAGCTCCCCGGCCCTCGCCCGGGCGGTACCCCTGCCAGCCCAGGGGTTGGAGGAGCCGGGGCGGAGGGACGGGGCGGGTGACGAGCCTGGCCCCACCCCTGCCAATCAACGCGCGCGCCCCGCCCACCCGCTCGCCTTAACCCCTTTCCGGCCCTGCCGCGACTCGTCAGACCCGCCCTCGGCTAGGCGCTCAGCCTCCGCTTTGCACTCTGCTTTTGTTCGGTCCTTTCGGGGTGGCACGTTTGTTACAGGACACGTTGGTCAGAGGACCACTGCTTATTCCGTCACTGTCATGTCTTTCCTTTGGACCCTTAAGCTGTCAGTACTTTTCTTGTTCCAGTGTCTGAGATCCGGCAGCGCTTTTTGTCGTGAGCCTCTATTATAGCAATTACCACACGGTGCTATAACTATTTGTTTACTCCTCTTTCCCGCCCCCGCCCCGCCCCTTCTCTGGAAGCAGAAACTTCCTGTAGGTTGGGGCCTGGACTGTTTACCTTTGCACCCACAGGCTTTCTTTCCTGCTGAGACGCAGTAAGAATTACCAATAAATGTACCTTCGCCACATGCCGACTCTGTGGTCTTGAGAAAAACACTTAACCTCTCTGTGCTTCTCGATTGTAAAATGGGGTTAATAGTGCGACAGTTGTCATCAACATTTAGGGAGGTAATGCAAGTTGAGCATCTAGGAAGTGCTCTGTACCTTGCGACAATTATTATGATTAGTCACAGAAGATCTTTCTTATTTATGTGCGCTATTACTTCTTATTCCTGTGATACTGATAGGTAATATTAGTAAATAGTAACAATAGCAAATACTTCTTGAGCTTTTTTCACATTTTGGGCACAGATCTAAGCACTTTTCAAGAATTTGCTCTTTTAATCCTCCTCACACTCTTTGTGAGGTAGAAGCTATTGTTACTTCCATTTTACAGATAAGGAAACTCAGGCACAGAGAGGCTAAGGATTTTGCCCAAGATCATGAATCTAGTAAATGCTGAAACAAGGGTTTGAACCTAGGCGATCTGGCCCTGGACAGAGTGTACATTTGGATCCTCACTACTCTCTCCTCTCTACAAATGGTACAAAACACTTTTTTATCCATGACATTTGTTGTTGGCATTCGTTTTGATATTTTCAAAACTGGAACCACAGCAGGGCCTGAAGCCATAGAGTTGGTCATAAAAAGGCCCTTCTTCCACTTGGATCTTGGTCCCGTGCCAAGGGATTTTGGTCCCTTGGTCTCTCTGTGCCCTCTGCTGTGCTCCCTCTCTGTACTCCTTCTCTGTGCAGCTCTAGGGATTAATGAGGAGTGAAGTAGGATCCTGAGTGTGGGAAAAGGATGTCGAGCAAAGGAAAGCAGAGCTAAGGGGTTGGAAAAATTAAAGATATGTAAGTTCTAAAAGTGATCATGGAGGTGTTAGTTGAGTGCTGGCTATGTGTTCTCTATGCTTGGTGGATGCCTGGAATTCTTTTTTTTTTTTTTTTTAAAGATTTTATTTATTCATTTGAGACAGAGAACATGAGCAGGGGGAGAGCCGGAAGCAGAAGCAAACTCCCCACTGAGTGGGGAGCCAGAGGACAATCACGAGATGATGAGATGTGGGGCTGGATCCCAGGACCCCAGGACCTGGAGATCATGACCTGAGCCAAAGGCAGCCACTTAACCATCTGAGCCACCCAGGTGCCTTGGATGCCTGGAATTCTTAAGACTTCATTTGAACTTCAAGGAGCTTACTGTCTACTTGGAAAGAGAAATCAGGTACACAAATGAAAGAAGCCAGAGAGCCATGAGGAGTACCCACAGGAGTGGGTATGCGGGGGAATGAGGAATTTAGAAAGTAAGCGGAAAAGGTGGTAGTGAATTGGAAAGAGTTGTGGGATGCAGGGAAAGGAGGAAGGGAGCCCATGGTCTGGGATGCCCAGTAAATGAAAATATGCCAAAAAATAAAGTCAAGATCTAGGCTGTTGGGAGCAATCATCATCATCAGGAAGAAATAGCACTAAGGTAGAAAAGAGTTTTATTCTATAAGTATTTCTTAGAGTGCCTTCCAAGTGCAAGGCACTAAACTAGACAGTGGGGGTTCATATTTAAGAGTGAATTCAAGCCCCAAAACGATAGGAAAAAACTAAAGAGGACCTAGTTGCTTAAAATTAGTTTAAGTTTTAATTAATCTAGTGAGTTTAAGTGTCCGGGCCCATATAAATCACATCCTAGACCATCAGGTACATTTAGGAATGAGCCTGTGGAGATGTTCTTGGAAATCTTTGAGGAATTTTGAGAAATAGTCGAAGTAGTGGAAAATGGGCAGATGTTTGGCTTTCAGAATGATAGTGTCTAACTTTGGTAGACTGCTTGCCTATGGCAGGCGCTGTTCTAAACACTTCACGTGTATTATCTCAGTTAATCCTCACCACACCTCACCCCTAGGAAGTAGGTGTTATTTTTGCCCTCCTTTTATAATTGAGGAAACTGAGTCATAGGTAGGTCAGATAACTTGCTTAAGATGAAACTTCTAGCACGTGCAGGAGCCACAGTGCTATGGTCTGAATGTTTGTGTCCCCCAGCCCCCAGATTCATATGTTGATTTCCTAACCCCAGAAGGTGATAGTATTAGAAGGTGGGCCTTCAGGACATGTTAAGTCCATGAGATGGAGCCCGCAATGGGACCAGTGTCTTTTATAAAAGAGGCCCTAGAGAGATCCCTCCCTGACCACTATGAGAGGACACAGTGGGGAGGTGTGGCGGTGAACCAGGAAGAGAGCCCTCACTAGCAGGTGACCACCCTGGTGCTTTGATCTTGTGCTTCTCAGTCTCCAGAACTGTGAGCAATAAATCTACCCAGTTGGTGGTATTTTGTTATAGCAGCCCAAATGGCCTAAGACAGAGGCTTGCTACCGAGAAGTTGGGGTGCTGCTGTAACAAATGCCTAAAAATGTGGAAGTGGCTTTCGAACTGGGGAATGGTCAGAGACCAGAGATGCATGCTTAGAGAAAGCCACCATTGCCATGAAAGGACCATTAGGGGCGATTCTTGTGAAGGCTCAGAAGGAGAGAGCTATATAGACCTCAGTCTCCTTAGATTACCTGAGTGGTAGTGCACAGGGTGTGGATAGAAATATAGATGGTCAAAGTCACTCTGGGTCCCAGATGGAGATGAGGGACATGTTAACTGGAAACTGTAGCAAAGGAGATCCTTGATATAAATTGGCAAAGAGCTTGGCCGAATTGTGTTTGTGTCCTAGTATTTGCTGGAAGGTAGAACTCGTGAGTGATGAAATTGGGTATTTGGCTGAAGAAATTTCTTTTTTTAAATTTCTTTATTCTTTTTTTTTTTAAGATTTTATTTATTTATTTGACAGAGAGAGAGGCAGCGAGAGCAGGAACACAAGCAGGGGGAGTGGGGGTGGGAGAAGCAGGCTTCCCGCGGAGCAGGGAGCCCGATGCGGGGCTCGATCCCAGGACCCTGGGATCATGACCTGAGCCGAAGGCAGACGCTTAATGACTGAGCCACCCAGGCGCGCCTAAATTTTTTAATTCTTTTTAAAGTAATCTCTGTACCCAATGTGGGGTGCAAACTCACCACCCCAAGATCAAGAGTCACATGCTGTACTGACTGAGCCAGCCAGGCGCCCCAGATGGCTGAAGAAATTTCGAAGCAAAGTGTTGAGGAAGCAGCCTGGTTTCCCTTGAATACTTACAGTAAAATGCAAGAAGAGAAAAATTATTTAAAGGGGGAATTGTTCATCAAAAAGGATGCAGAACTAAAAACTTGGAAAGTTCTTATCACTATCTAATATTCTATATATATTTTACTCATTTATCATGTTTATTGCCTGCTCCTCCCACAAGAATGTAAGTTTCTGGGGAGCCTGGGTGGCTCAGTCATTAAGCTGTCTTCAGCTCAGGTCATGATCCTGGGGTCCTGGGATCCAGTCCTGCATCGGGCTCCCTGCTCAGCGGGGAACCTGCTTCTCCCTCTGCCTGCTTCTCCCCCTGCTTGTGCATTCTTTCTCTCTCTGGTAAATAAATAAATAAAATCTTAAGAAAAAGAATGTAAGAACCTTGGGACAGGGATCTGTTTGTTCACTGGTATATCCCCAGTGCCAAAAACAGTGTCTGACACAAAGTAGGTACTCGATAAATGTTTGCCGAATGAATGCCAGTCCTAGGCATCACACAGATTATATCTTTTAATTCGCCCAACTACTCTTTCAATTATTAGCCCCATTTTAAAGATGAGGAAATGCAAGCTCTGTAAGGTGATGTAAATTGCTGGCTGCCAAACTAGTAAGTTGTAAAGCCTGGATTTCCACCTGGCTTGTGTAACTCCAGAGCCCTTGTTCCTAACCATTACGTGATCCTGCCTCTCTCTGTGCTGGAAGCTATGTTTTAAAAGATTGATACAATGGGGGCGCCTGGCTGGCTGAGTCGGTGGAGCACAAAACTCTCCGGGTTGTGAGTTTGAGCCCCACATTGGGTGTAGAGATTACCTTAAAATAAAATCTTAAAAAAAAAAAAAGATTGATGTAATGAATCAATCTAGAGGAGGGTGTTAGGACTGGTGAGGGGTCTCTAAGCCATGTCATATGATAAGCAGTTTATGGAACTAGAAAGTCTTTTCACCTAAAAAAAAGCCTAATTTGAGTGAGGGATTGAATATATAAAAAGTAGATCCAAATATTTGAAGAGCTATAGCATGGAACAAGACTTTGTTCTGTGCAGTCTGAAGGGCAGAGCCTGGAATTAACAGAGCAAAGAAAGTCAGTCTATTCCCTGCTTGAGGCACAGAAGCTGAGGGTACAGGTAGGGTTGATGCAGAGGACAGAGGTCCTGGACCTTCAGGATTCCTTGGCAACTCTGTGAATTTCACGATGGCATAACTTTCCAGAAAACAAGGGCAAAGCAGCTTTGTTGTGTTCAATGCTAACATGAGGCCAACACAGTGAAAGAGAAGACCTCGGGTGGGAGGAAAGCAGTCATGAGGGCCCTTTCAGAAGTTTCAGTGTTCAATTCGGCAGCACATATACTAAAATGGGAACAGTACAGAGAAGATTAGCAGGGCCCTGTGCAAAGATGACACAAATTCATGAGGCGTTCCATATTTTTATTGTACACCTAAAACTAATATAACACTGTATGTTAATTAAACTTCAATTGTTTAAAAAAGATTATTTGAGAAAGAGAGAGAGAACGTGAGCAGTGGAGAGGGGCAGAGGGAGAGGGAGAAGCAGACTCCCCGCTGAGTGGGGAGCCCCAAGAAGAAGATAAAGACGGGGCTCGATCCCAGGACCCTGAGATCGTGACCTGAGCAGAAGGCAAACATAACCTACTGAGCCACTCAGGTGCTCCCCTCTTTTTTTAAAGGAGAAGTTTCAGGGGCACCTGGGTGGCTCAGTTGGTTGGGCGTCTGCCTTCTGCTCGGGTCATGGTCCCGGGGTTCGGGGATCGAGCCCGCATCGGGCTCCCTGCTTGGTGGGGAGCCTGCTTCTCCGTCTCCCGCTCCCCCTGCTTGTGTTCGCTCACTCTTTCTGTCAAATAAATAAATTAAAAATCTTAAAAAAAAAATAAAGGAGAAGTTTCAGTAAATGTCTGGGTTGCCTCCACAGATGTGGAGTTTAGTTTAAAAAGAAATGACTGGTTGGAAAAAAAAAAAAAAGAAAAAGAAATGACTGGTTGGGGTGCCTGGCTGGCTCGGTCAGAAGAGCATGCCACTCTTGATCTGGGGGTTGTGAGTTTGAACCCCATATTGGGTGTAGAGATTACTTAAATGAATAAATAACTTTAAAAAACTTTAAAAAAATGACTAGTGAAGGAATGCAGACAGCTGTTGAAAAACCTTAGCTTGACAGAAAACAGGGATATGAGGGAAATCATTCAAGGCTGCAGCAATATCCAGGAGAGAGCTTTTCAAGATGTGGAAACTTCTGTGTTTGAAGGGAGTGGGGATTAAAGACCCTGCCATATGGTTATAGGAGCAAGTTTCCTTATGCTTTGGAAAAAATGAGATGCTGGGTTGGAGACACACCTTGGAGGTTTGGAGCAACCTCAAATCATGTCCATTTTGGGGGTGTCTGGTATATTACAAAGTTAAATACTAAGATAGATGGTTTTGAAGATATTTAGTATATTTTATTAATTTTTAAAATTCATTCATTTATTTATTTAGATTTTATTTTTTAAGTAATCTCTAAACCCAACACGAGGCTTGAATTTAACAACCCTGAAATCAAGAGTCACATATTCTACTTGACTGAGCCAGCCAGGTGCCCCAATACTTGGTGTATTTTAAATGTTTCTATTTGGGGCGCCTGGGTGGCTCAGTCGTTAGGCGTCTGCCTTCGGCTCAGGCCATGATCCCAGGGTCCTGGGATCGAGCCCCGCATCAGGCTCCCTGCTCCGCGGGAAGCCTGCTTCCCCCTCTCCCACTCCCCCTGCTTGTGTTGCCTCTCTCGCTGTGTCTCCCTCTCTCCCTGTCAAATAAATAAAATCTTAAAAAATAAATAAATGTTTCTATTTAACAAATGAAAACTCTTAGCATAAACACAGCAATAATATAGTGATAGTTACAAAATGCCTACAGGCTTTTTGTTTTTGTTTTAAGTACAAAATTGAAGAGCCCTATAAATGTGAGACTGGGATTAAAGGATCCTCCTGGGGTGAGGATGAGGAAAGGGTGGGGATGAGGTTAGGATGGGTGCAGGTTAGAGGCGCCCCAAGAGGGGGCACGACCTCCAAAGGCCTCAGGGAAGTGACACAGACATGCCCACTCTCGGATAAAGGAGGCAGGGAGGTCGGCTTGCCTTGGCACGAAGGAGTTCTGTCAAAGCATTCCGAGGTCGGGCCCAGGGGAAGGGCATCGTGGAGCGATCAGTGTCTGAGGCGTCCACAGGGGGGCAGCGTGGCGACTCGGAGGAGCTCTGAGAGGGCCCCGAAGTGGCCCCTTACTTCCTCCCACACCCCCCTCAACTCCACTCCTTCTTCCTTCCCGTTGTTATTCGAGGGCTGCCCACCAACCCCCGCACAGGGACAGCTGAGGGAAACTCTGACTTTTTCTTCTCTGCAGCTGGAAGGCTAAGGCTTGTCATCCTGTTGCGCCCACAGTCCCACCCCTTTAAGTACAGGTGTCCTGGGTGGAAACATGGAAAGTGGAAAGGGGCAAGGAACAGTCTGGCGCTATCCGGTATCCGTGGCCCTTGTCGGGGGCCTGGCTTGGCCCCTGCCTCTCTCAGGCTTGGTTCGCCGCGCCAACACCCAGCACAAGGGGGCGCTATCGCCCCGCAAACCCTGCCCGGCTGGTCTCTGCGGCAAGAGGGGGTGTGGCCAGCCGGGGAATGGGGTGGGTGTTCTTCTGGGCCCGTTGTCCTGCTTTCCTCCACCCAGAATTTAGATGCAGTTTTGTGCAGGCAAGGGGTGGGGGGCTCTGGGACACTGGCTGGTAAGGTAGAGGGGAGACTTTGGGGACACCTGGCATGGAGCTTAGACAGGTGTCAGGAGGAGAGAACTTCGTGTGGGCCCCCCAGGCCAGGGTCCAGAGCAGGCTGGCCTGAGGGTACAGTCTGAAGGATTGGTATTTCCAGAAGAGCTGGGTTAACACAACCCGATACCGATCACTCCCAGATTAAGGGCAGGCTGTGGGGGACACATGAGGAGGCCACAGGGACAAATGCTTAGGAATTATGAACCCATTACCTTGATATATTTTTCTTTCTTTTTTTAACTTTTTAAAGATTGAGGTGAAATATACAGTCAAGTTCATGAAATGTACTAAAACCTACAGCTCAATGATTTTTTACGTTTCGTATACGTAATACTTATATACATACATATGTGTACAGTACTTCTACATTCCCAGCTATGGCTGTTTGCTTGTGTAATTCACAATATTCACTGGCATTTTAAGTCAACAAACATTTTTTTCCCCTTTTTTAAAGATCTTATTTATTTGTTTGTCAGAGAGAGAGCACAAGCAGGGGGAGCAGCAGGCAGAGGGAGAAGCAGGCTCCCCACTGAGCAGGGAGCCCGATGCAGGACTCAATCCCAGGACCCTGGGATCATGACCTGAGCCAAAGGCAGACGCTTAAATGACTGAGCCACCCAGGTGTCCCTTTAAGTCAACACACTTTTTTTTTTTTTTTAAGATTTTATTTATCTATTCACGAGAGACACAGAGAGAGAGGCAGAGGCAGAGGGAGAAGCAGGCTCCAGGGAGCCCGATGCGGGACTCGATCCCAGGACTCGAGGATCATGACCTGAGCTGAAGGCAGACGCCCAACTGACTGAGCCACCCAGGCGTTCCTTTAAGTCAACAAACTTTTATTAAGGGGCTCTTGCGTGCCTAGCACCATCTTACTCCTTTGTAAGGAAGCGAGGACGGAACATGTTTGTCCCGTGGCTGTGGTGGGGTCAGTATTATTATGAATCATAGTCATTCCTTGACAGAACTATCCCATCAGTGCCTTGGAGGGCTGTGGCAGGCTGTGTGATCTGCTTGCTGTGGCCATATTTTTGGAATCCAAAGTGGGAGGAATTGTCTGCCATGTCTGAATACACTAACGCACAGAACCTCAGGGAGATAATATTATTGGATCCAGAATATACGGTCAGGGCAACCACACTCCTAGCACAGAGCCAGACACTGAGTGGCCAAGGAGAGCATTTTTGGGAATTGATTTTGCTCTCTGGCCTGGTGCTCCATGTCTCTGGAAGCTGAGCAAAGGGTGACGTCTTTGACCACAGGCTGTATCAAAATGAGCTGGAGCTTGTCACGTGTGTGTGAATCTGCTAGGTCTTTGGAGGCACCAGTCTTTTCCCCTCCCTTGTGGTCATCCTGGCCTTGCCCCACCCAGACCCCATCCTGCCCCAAATCAGGGAAGTACTCCTATTGGGAAGTGAAGTGTGTGAGCAGGATGTGACCCATGGTGAGGCAGCTCCCAGACCTGGTCTTGTCCCTGAGTCAATGAGCTACTTCAGGAAGTCCTTCCGCCAATTCACTGCAGTGTGGACACCTCTTCTGAGCCATCTATTGCCCCTCCCCACCCAGATGTGGGTCTGTGGGGGCCGGAAACTGGTCTCCTCCTCCTCTAAGCCACAAAGAGCCCATTGGAGAAATAAGGTACCCTGGGGGAGTGGAGGAGCGCTGCCTCAGCATGGAGGGAGTGGAAGCTGCTCCCTTGGGGTGTGGCAACAGCCCTGCCCTGGAGTGCCCAATCCTGCTGTAATGGCCCTGGTTCCAGGACTGGTGAGGGACAGAGGAGGACAGAGGGGGCTGGGCCAGGCTGGGGAAGGCTGGCCTGGAAGGCGCTCAGCCTTCGGCCCTGGGCCAGGGTGGAAAGTATGTGTGTGAGCTCATTTGAAAGGTGGCTTCTGGCCAGTCAGGCCTGCCTCCTTTCCAGGCCCCAAGTGCCCAGCCCCCTTGAAGGCTGCCTTTGGGTCTCCCCAGTCTCCCAAGACTGTCTGAGGGACAAAGGCCGAAACCCCCAGGTTAGGTGTGCAGGCATTGGTCTCCTAAAGGAAGTGAATTCAGATTTGGGGGGTGGGTAAGAAGGGGGTACAGGGACTGTAGGACAATGGATTAGCCTTGACTGGGGTTCCCTTGGGGCCTCAGGGAACGAGAAGGCCCTCGTCTTCCTAGGCCCTCATCACAGCCATTCACCACCCCCATCCCTCCCCTAGCTGTTGCCATTTGTGCCACTCAGTCCTTTTGGCTTCTGAGTCCTTCCTGCTGCTTCCTGCCTTCCCTCAGAGTACCTGTTTCTGTCCCCCAGAAGGGAGGTGACTGCAGGCAAAGCGGGTTCCTGAGGAAGAGCCCTTCTCCTGCTGCATTCCTACTCCCCATGCCGATGCTGCCGCATGGAACAAGAAGCAAGCACTCATGGGCCGTCAGATCCCCAGAACACACACTACCACACACACCCAGCCACGCAGGGGCCACACTGGAAGAGACACCCAGAGACACGGGCAGAATCTACCTACACAGGGGGGAAAAAAAAATCAGACAGACCTGGGTTTTCATCATGGAATAACGAGCTACGACCTTAAGGAAGTCTTATCTGGGCCTCAGTTTCCAAACCTGTAACACAGGGGCAATGGTCGTGCCTGTGTCATTAGGTGTCACGAGGACCTCAGCAAGTGTTGGGTTTTTTACCACCTCCCTTTGGCTGGAAAGGGAAGTGGGAGTACGGAGGGGAAAGAGGACGGGGAAGTCTGGCAGCATGTGGAGAAGGGGCCTCAGGGGAGGGACAGTGAAGGACCAGCAGGGCTGGCCAGGTTGTGTGTGAGGGGTCACTCTGCTCAGTCCTCTCTTCTCTGGAGGGCCCGGCTCATTCTTCGATATTCCCTTCTCGTGTAGCTGACCCAGCACCTGGCTGGCAGCCTGGGAGGTGTGGGCCCTGCTGGTGGCAGGAGCCCTGGGGAGCGGAGTCTGTGGCTCCCCCCATCAAATGTGTGGGATGCCATCGTAGGCCAAGCAGTGCCTCTCCTCGGCGCTTGCCCCTGCTGCAGTCCCCTTTGAGGCCGCTTTCCTGGGTTCTGCCCAAAGCTCCTCGCAGATTCCCCTTGGCTCCCTCCTGGCTGCTCTAGCTCACATGTGCTGCTTTCGAATACAGGAACTTGGAACCTTAGAAACTGGGTCAGGCCCAACGGACAAAGCGGGGTAGGGCCAGTAAAAGCGGCCTTTTCAGGTCTCTCGGGAAGCCGCAGGGACCTCTGTTCTCCCCTCACCCTGCCTGACCCTGTGCGATCAGCAAGGCACCTCCCAGGGTCTCCGGCGGCCTCCCTGGGCTGGATCCCTCAGGCCCAGGGCACAGTCAGAAGCAGGGGACCTTGCCGGCCTCCACCCCACAATTCTCCCTGCTCGTGAAGCCTCTTCCACCTCTTTCCCCCTTTGTCTCTGGTCCTCCATTCCCATCTCTCCCCCTTGGCTTCAGAGAGCATCTTGTGATTCCAGAATCAGGGCCAAACAATTTCCTCGTGATGGGGAAACCGCACTCCAGCCGTGGCAGCCCTAGGCTCCCCCTCCTCTTCCCTCTGGCTAGCCCCCCCCCAGGCTCCGCGACTGGCTCCAGCTGTGTTTTGCACAACTCCCACTGGATAACATCTGTAATTGCCTCCAGATGTGGGCCACAAAAACACAAAGGGGCCATGAGCTCATCTTTGAGCTCCTTGCGACATGCATAGCCCCCCGCCTCCTCCATGCCCCCCCCCAGACAACCCCTAACTTTCCCAGACCAGCTTCCCTGGGTCACCATCCCCTCCGGTGAGGGTGGCAGGGAGGTGGTGTCCAAATCCACTGAGATACACAGGCTGTGCCAAACAGCTGTTGGCAGAGAGGTGGAGGAGGCCAGGCATAGGGTCAGGGTTCCTGGCTGGCAGAGAGGTGGGGTACCCCTTCTGCCAAAGCAATCACACCAACCAGCCTTGAAGAGCAGTTGGATAGGACCACTGGCCTAGGTGGGGCCAGCACTCTTGGAGGAAGGCCGAGGAGGGGGCCTGGGCTGGTGCCCAGGGAGGGCTGGGCTCAGGCAGGAAGGGAAGAGGGCTGCTCCCCTTCAGCTGAGCTGACTCAGCAACTGAGCTATTCCTCCCTCCAGGCTGGTTTCGGAGGAAGGGTGGGCCGACAGCCTGGGAACCCTGTCTGGGGCAGAAGTTTCGAAGAAACAAAGCCTTGTTATTCTTCCCTTCCAACCTGACCATCTTGCCTCTCCTGGGCAATTGGGGTGAGATTCCTGTTTTGCCAGAGATAGGCTGCTCTTAATTGGCCACGGGCAACTGTCTGTCCTTCCTGGGTGTTCCTCCTGCCCCTGCGCCTGGAGCCCCCCGGGCCTAGAAGAGGCTTAGATGAGGAGGGCTTTGGGGTAAAGGGCCTGCCTGAGGTCGAAGATGATCCTGGGAGTCCCCAGTAGCAGAAAGAGAGGTCTGAGGAAACGGAGGGTCTGTGGCCAGATCACGGGACAGGGTAATGCAATCTAGGAAGATTTTCCGAGTGGCCTCAGCTTGACCACTTCCTCTTGCCTTTGCAGCTCTGGGCCTCGGAGGTAACCCCTTAGCTGGGTTGGGAGAGAGTGGCTGGGCTCTGTGGACCACTTCCCTGCCTCCGTGGAGTAGGTATGCCCTCCTTCCCAGCTGTGGCCCTGAATCCCCATTGTCCACCAAGAATAAACATATTCTTTATGAAAAATACCAAAACCCCACGTCACAGAAAACACCGGTTACAGGCATGCTTTCCATTCACCTCTCAGAGAGAAGGCAGCCACACAAAGAATGTGAAACACCATTTATTCTTTGTGGAAAGGTTGAACAAGGTCAAAAATGTCCTTAGAGGGCACTGACCCAGCCCCGCCCTGCAGGTTCCTGGGGTCGGATGCCTCTGCCCCCCCCACCCCCACCCTTCCCATGCCCCTTGTTAACAAAAAGGAACGATTTGAAGGGAATTCATATATAATAATTATAATAAAAATATACATTAAACAAAACAAAAAAAAAACCCAAACAAGACAAATTTAGCCGAACTGCCAGCACCGTTCACCCCACACACTCCCACCACCCCCCACCCCCCCACCCCTGACATCCCTCCCCTCTCTCTGCCCCCACAGGGTCTCACTTCTCCCAAGTCCCCGGTACCGTGACCACCTGTGGTGGCCAGAGGAGACTTCGAATGGGTGGGCTGGGTGGGGGAGAGGAGGCAGGACACCGGAAGGATGGGCCGAGGGGCGGGGGCATCAGGAAGTGAGGGGCTAACCTGACGAGCCCCACCCAGGCACCTGCCCCCTCACTGAAGCCAGCTGATGCTGCTGAGCGCTGCCGCCTCTGCTCGCCTCCCTAACTAGGTGGCCACCCTCATGAAGGTCCCAAGTCATCAGTCCCTGGATGTGTGTCATCTCTGCTCCTTTCTCTGGGCTTCCCACATTTCCCATACGTGTACGCTGGTTGGAGGAAGGGCACCAACGTGGAGTAGGTGTGCCTTTCTCCGGCCCTTCCGCAGAGCTCCGATAAAACATGCCCTCCCCTGGGTACCACAGCCCACCTTGCGGTGGCCCTGCTGGCTTGGCCTGCCCGGCCCGCGGCCCTCCTCTCCCACTGCACCTCCCCCGTTAGCCTTTTGGTCCTGTCTTATCCCCCCAACTGCTCTGCCCCTTGGTCCCTCTCCCAGCTGCCTGCATTTGAGCAAGATTCTTTTTCTGTGGTCTTCAGGCTCACCCCCAGGGCTCCAGACAGTCTCTCTCCTTGGCCCGCCCCCCACCCCGGTAGCTGCAGCCCCTGGTTTCAGCTCCTCTAACCCTGACATCCCCAGCCAAGGCTGACATTTGTGGGGGTAGGACCGTCAAGGGTTTCTACAGCCCCTTAATGGCTCAGGCTCCTGGGGAAGTTCTCGGGGCCAGGTGGGGCAGAGGCAGATCTTTGTGGAGGGGACTGACTCTGAGCTTTCCTCCCAAGGTCTTAGGGTGGCTGTGTGGCCCTCCCCACTCCCCCCCCCACCCGCTCCTACTCTTTCAGGGTCGGTCTCCCCCCTCAACAAGATTAGATTCCTTTAAGCCAGAAAGAGTGGTAGGAGGTTGCCAATGGGGTGCACCTGGGGGCTTTCGGGGCTGGAGTGCCCAGAGCCTCCTGAGGTCAGAGTTCAGAGGTTAAAGTTACATCAGGGAAAGGAGAAGGAGCAGATGACCCCATCTGACCTTTGCCAGCGAGGTCTGAGGGTCCTGCCTTCAAGTGCAGAGCCAAGACATTCAGATGGGGCTGGACACATACCAAGCTACAGAGGCCCCTGGGCGGACAGGGGCTGGGAGGGGCGGCCCCTGATCAGCCCCCAGGGGACCCATGGAGGGAAGAAGCAATGCCAGGGTTGAGGTTGAGAGAGGCGGTGGCGGGACAGAGAAGCAGGGAGGTGGGGGGCGGGGTGGGGAGGGGGGGCCTGGGACAGGTGGGAGCAGCCCACCCACCACCACCTGCTGCCGCTGGCCGTCAGAGGCCAAGTCCTCGTGGTAGGCGCGGGCGGGCGGCCGTGGGGGTCAGACCTTGTCCAGCAGGGAGCGCTGGCAATACAGCAGTCGTTTCGGGGTCCCGTGGCGTCTGAAGAAGACGACGGCGAGCCCCACTGCCAGCACCAGGAGCAGCAGCAGCACGGGCAGGACCACAGCGGCCGCGCTCACCGCCCCGCTGCCCTCTTCGTCCACCTCGATGATGATCACCTCCGTCTCCTCCTCCGTCCCCTCGTCCGGCCGGCCGCCCGCTGCAGGGCAGCCCATCCAGTCCCGCAGGGCTGACTTGGGGTAGCCTGGCTCTACCTTCAGCTTCTGGTTGTTGAACTTCCAGTATTTGTTGCCCTTGTAGAAGTACGTGAAGACTGCAGGGGGCAGCAAGAAGGTGGCGGGGCAGAGCCACAGAGAGGGAAAGAGCAGGAGGAAGATCTGTGAGTCGTGCGAGCCAGCTGAGTTCCTCCCTCAGCCTCTGGGAACATCAGTGGCCTCAGCTGTAAACGGGGCTAGTTCTAGTACCAGGCTGGGAGGGCGGTGGGGCTTGGGGATCCGATGTGTGGAGAGCACTTTGCTCAGAGCCTGGCACAAGGCAAGGGTTCCGGCGTCCTCGTCAACACTGCTTTCCCCACCGTACTGTCCTGTCCGGCTTGCCGCCCCTTCTCCCTTAGCCCGCTGTCCCCACCCTCCCCTCACGGACACCTCCCTCGCCCCTCACCTTCATCGCTGCCCATGAAGGACCCTCTGGGAGACTCGGGGATTCCTTCCCAGACCTTGATGTTTTTGGGGTACTCGCTGTCCACTGCCCTGAGCTCCTCGTTGAAACGGTAGTACCTGGGGGAGAGGAGGGGAGGGGAAGCGGTCGGGCACTGGGCCTGTCCTCGGAGGGTAGCGGGGCCCAGGACTAAATTCACCAGTGAGCAAAGGGTGGCTACGGACAGGGCGCGGGACCGGGGTTTTGAGTAATGAGGGCCTGCAGCTGGAAGTGGCGGAAGGTGGGGGTGGATGGGAGGTCCCAGGCTGCAAGAAGCCGCCAGTAGCCTTTAATGACAGTGCCTGGCAGCTGGGGTGGAGGCACGGTGCTGGGGGCAGGAGGCGCCAAATGACCGGGTCTGCAGTTGTGACCCGGTCACTTCCCACTCACTCGGCACCTAATGGAGGCTGTCTGTTGCTAGGCAACAGCAGAGGCTCAGCCAGCAACTAACTTGTCCAGGGAACCATCCCCAGGGTAGGTGGGTCTTTCTTCAGAATCGAGGGAATCTAGTGGCGGCGTCTGAGGCGGGAGGCCCAGGGCCGAGGGGCTGAGGTCTCACTTGTTTCCCCGGAAGAAGTAGGTCTTTCCGTTGGGCATCCAGAAGAGAGCGGCATCGATTTTGTCAGTAGGCAGTCCTCTGCCCAGCTCCTTGATGTGCTTGGGGTAGCCAGGTTCCAGGGAAGCTTCGTCGAACACCCAGTGCTTGTCTCCTGCAGAGGAGAAAGGAGGGCGGGATCAGGGCTCCCCTCGGGCTCTTGGGTCTTCGGAGGAGTTGAGTGGAACCCACTCCTCCCAGGAGACTCTCCCCATCAGCCAGAGAACACGGGCAGAATGCCTGCTTACCTTTGAAGAAGACAAACTTGCCATCTTTCCTCTCGTAGGCAGTGTTGACAGATGCAGGCAGGCCCCGCCAGAACTGGCCGATGGGCATGGGGTATCCATCCATCACTTGGTTATTCCTCACCCTCCAGAACCAGCGCTCCTAGAAGGCATCGAGGTGGGGACAGTGCGTTCTGTTTTATAGCTAGTCCTCTGGCTCAGTCCCCAAAGCTTCCCACTGTCTCGGTTCTAGTTCTTAGTCCTCCTGTTGCTGTTTCCACCCAGCCTGCTGGGCTTAGAGCCCTACCGTCCCCCACAGCGGCCCCCTTCTTCCTCTCACCTTGAAGACAAACATCTCCCCTCGGAGCACGGCCACGGTGTCAAAGTTCCCGTCACAGATGTTGGGCCCATAGGTGGGGTTTTTGGGCTTATCGGGGACAGAGGGCCTGGAGGTCGTCCTGGGTTGAGGGGGCATCTTGGTGGGGGACCCTGACTGACTCCCTGGTGTAGAGAACATGAGAGGCACTTCAGACTTTGTGGCAGAGGGGGAGGACAGAACAGGCATATGGGCAGACAATCCCCTTGGAAAGGTGTGGATGGCCCTTTGCGGGGAGGCTGAAGCAATCAGGTGGGAAAGGACAGGAAAGGTGGACTCAAAAGTGCGAGAAGAATAAAACATGTAGAAGAAATAATGTAAAAAAAAAAAGAAAAGAAAAAAGTGGGAGTGGGTGGTGAGTGGAGGCAGGGTCAGGTGGGGTTGGGGGCAGACCGTAGGGCGTGGGGGAAGGGAAGGGATGCGTAGGTCAGAGAGACCAGGAGGGGAGAAGGAGCAGATGTGGGCATAGATTACTCACCGTAAAGTTGCTGGATGCCCCGGCGGTCGTCATCGGGCAGCACGAAGTTCTCTGTGTCCATCCACTGGTAAAAGGGCGCCATGATGGCCGAGGGATCATTGGAATGCTCAAGGCCCAGGGCATGGCCCAGCTCGTGCACAGCCACCAGAAAGATGTCATTCCCTGGAGTGATGGGTAGGATGATGTGGGAAGCCTGGGTCCCTTCCCTCAGACTCCCTGCTTTCCCACCAGAGGCTTCGTTTTCACACCCGAGCCTGCCTGTCATGTTTTTCACCCAAAAAGCCACAAAGCCAGTCAGCAATCTATTCTGGATGGAAGTGAGAGGGTGCTCTGGGGCCAGATACCAATCCCAGGAATGCGTGTATTAAGGGAAGTTGAGGTCCCATCTGGTCCCCAGGTTTTCCCAGGAGCTAGAGGTGACATTTGCCCGGAGAAGTGGGAAGTCTTTGACTGGGAAGTCAATTATTGGGTGACAAAGGGACCAGATATAAGTGGAGCAAAATTAGAATCCTGCTTTCACTGGAAGTCAGACTAGGAGATCTTTGTAGCCCAGAGACTTGGGGGTTTGAGGTTTGGGGAGGAGGCAGGAGAACCGCCCCCACTACAAATGGTCACTGACACTCCCCAAAATAAATGAGTCCCAGGGCTACTTCGCTCACCATTCAGATCCTCATTCCTGACAGTCCAGGGCTCAGCAGAGTCAAAGTGGGTGTCCCCTCCGATGTTGGGGCCCGGGAAGTAGGCATGGGCCAGGAAGCCACCCTCGCCATCAAAAGGCGTGCTGTCACCATGGAAACCCTCAGCGAAGAAGATCATGATGTCTGCCTGCTTCTCATGGCCCTCGCGGATATAGGCATAGGGCACCTCTCGGAAACGAAGTGGTGTGGCGCTCTCCCACACACGGAATGCCTTGCGAATGGCCTCGAATGTGGCATACTCGCCCACCTTGGGGGTGTAATTCTGGATGCTGAGGTCCAGCCACATGGGGAGAGGATGGGAGGGCATTAGGATCACAACCAATACAATTCTCCTTCTCTGTACTTTCCCAGGTCTGACTGAACCGCCCAGCCACCTTTGCTGCCCGGCTCTTCCTGCTGCCTCGTGCGGGATGCCTCTGCCCCAAGAACTGAGGGTTCAGGGACCCCCCAGGCTTCGGCTTTCTGGCCCTGGGGTGCACCCCCCACAGGCTGCACCTTCCTCCAAGATTACAGCCACGTTCCTCCCCACTCCCAAGGATGCTTCACAGGGATAGAGGTGAGTAGAACAGGAGGCCTCAGAGTCTGTTAGCACAACTGATAGGGAGGGCGACCCTGATGTGAGAAAGGCAACTTGCCTGCTGGACTCACCAGAAAGTGATCTCATTATGCTGCCATTTGAGGCCCTGGATGGCATAGCGCTTCCTTCGAACATTGGCCTTGATCTCAGCCCCAAACTTATCGGGAACACCACAGCGGGGACGCCTCATGGCCCTAGGGAGTGAGGATTGTGGTCAGGGTAGCATATTAAAGAGAAAGGTCTTCAGAGGAGAGGGGAAGTGCCTGGCCTCGGAAGGGCCAAGGTTATGGGGTCAGGGTGAAAAGGAGAGGGTGGGGACCAGCGACTGACTAGCATGTGGGGTTGGGGGAGGGGGCAGGAGTCAGGCGTGTAGGTAGCCATGTCCCTGTGCTCAGTGTTGTCGCTGGGTGCCACGCAGGATTCCTGCCAGGGTCTAGCACTTACTTCATGGTGTCTGCATCAGCCTTGCCCGTCACGCGCAGACCATAGAACTTCTGCATGGCAGCAATGGCAGCTGAGAAGGACTGGGGGGAGCGCTGTGTGTGCGTGCGCAGATCCCCGGGGGGCAGGTAGCCATACTGCTGCAGCCAGGCCTGTAGGGAGAGGAATGTGGCTTCAAGCATCTCCACTTGGCCCAAGGGGAGCCTCGGCCTCCCCCTGGTATCTGGCATGCACCCTTGGCTTAGGAGGAAAGGGCAACGAGCTCCCAGCCTGGCTCTGGCAGTGGGGCTGGAGGAGTTCCCAGGTTGGACCTGAACTCTGGCCCAGGCCCCAGTATGACTTGTCCTCTCGGGGCTGTGGGCTCAAACAGGGGTGGGGAGCCACGGCTCTGGACTTTGGCTGTAACTCTTGAGAATGGGAGCCCAAATGGCTTAACGGAGTCCTAGGATGTCTTCTCAGAGCTGAGATTCCTTCCAGCACTTTCCTCCTCTGTGTCAGTGTTCCTGTAAATATAGTATGTCCTACCTGCGAGTGGGTTGTTCCCATGATGGGTGGAGGCAGGGAGGCTGAGGGGGCTCTCTTTTGGTCCTGGTATGAGACCCTCTTGGGACAGGGATGCCATGCCTCCAGGACCCTCACAGCTGATATCTTTTTAGGAAGGAGAGAGCAGAACAGGAGCTAGGGCTGAGGCTGGCTGCTGAGACCGGAAACTGGGACCTTTGGAGGTGGTGGGGCCGTGATCCAGCCACAGAGCTAGGATCCTGCCTCTCTCCCCATCCAAGCATCTGACCTAGGGCTTGGGACCTAAAGGCCCATTTGAGGTTCTTAGTAGAGGGAGTGGGAGATGGGGGTGGTGGTAGAGACTCGGGGACAGTATTGTACTTGAGGTATGTTGTGAATTGTTCATAATATAAAGGCTGGCATATTGCCTTAACATAAAGTTGGGTTTTCGGTGTTTGATTGAAAGGCACACAGAATACAGCCTTTATTGCAAGAACAATGGAGTATTTTCCTAAAGCCTGAAAAGTAAAATGAGCCAAGTTATATATGGAATATGAAAATACTCAGATTCTCCAGTGGAGATACTACTTTGGTCCCTGCTCCAGCTTTGCCTTCCTAAGGAGTTCAGAGGGGGCCTGCAGGTTGCCTAGGATGGAAGCTCGGAGCGTAGAGGACACCGTTGGGTGCCACAACCCCTATCCCAGGTCGTCAGGATGGATCTTCCCGAGGCCCTTCACCTCTAGGCCCAGGCCCTGGTGGTGGAGCAGTGCTCCTGCATTGGGGCTGGGGGTGATTCAGGAGCAGCTGACTGGGGACATGTGCCCGCGAGGGCAAGAATTGCAACAGGGTTCTGGGAAGTGATCCCCCAAGGCTGATGGGAGTTAGGGCCCGAGATATAAACAACCCAGCCTTTCCCCAGCCAACAGGCCTGGCCAGAACAACCTTAGCACCACCCGCCTCTGAGAGCCCCTCCTCAGGGGTAGAGGAGGGAGCCAAGTTTAACCTCTGGTAGACCACGGGGGAGCAGAGCAGGGTGCTGCAGTACCTGGTTGCTCTCCCCTGGAGCTGCAGACTTGCCCTGACCTGTGTTGGCTGATGCCACAGCTAGTGCCCATGGGAGGCCTGCTGTGGCCTGTGCCCAAGTACGCGGGAAACTCCCTTTGCCCTTAGCCTCACCTGTGGGGCACACCCCCCCAGGCTTATGACCCCTGGTGGGGGAGCAGCTGCTTCAGCTTTGGAGAAGGATGGGAGTGGCCTACTCCTGGAGCTGGAAGTCAGGAGGACTTAAGTCAGGCCCCCTCAACCCTCGGGGAACGGAACTGAGGGGAATTCTCTGAGGGCAGAATGACAGACTGGAGGGTGGCAGAGAGGTGAGGAGAATCCACATCCAGGAGCTCTGGGATAAATCCCTCTCCCTGATGAGTCTTTCAAGAAAGTAGGCCCGTCTAAATATTCACACCACAACGTCCACCCCATATACAAAAGAGAAAAATGGAGACTTAGGCAAGAAAGGGACTTCCCTGCAGTCAAGAGAGCCTTGAGGCCTGGAAAGGAAGTGCCCCCATCCCTCTCCTCCCAGGCCTAGGCTCTGAGCAAAGCAAGAACCACAGAGAAGACTAGGAGGTGAGGTAGGAACCACAGAAGAGAGGACTCTTGTGTCTGCGGCTGGGTGGGGGGAAGGGCCAAGTGCCAGAGAGGCCTCGGGAGGAGAGGGCCGTCCTGGAGCTGGTGCAGGACTCTGGAGGCTGGGTGGGAGGGAGCCGGGGCTGCCTGAGGCCTGGCTACCCCAGCTCACCCTCTAGTTTGGCCTGGAGAGGGAGCAACTATGTTAGGTCAAAAAACTCGGTTGGCTGGCTTTGTCTTGAAAACTGAGTGGTCTGGAGGTATTCCCCTAGGGAAGTCCAGAGAACCCCTCCCACCTCTGGCCTAGGAGTCCTGGAGAAGGTGGGTGGGTTGGGGGAAACGTTGGCAAACTCTAGCAGGCCTTGGATGGGAGCCTCTGGGCCTGTTCCTCCCTCCCTCTGCCTCCCACCCCTCCGTGGCCCAGAAGCAAAGGGTGGTTCTGGCACTGGGACTGCCTATGACCCACTTAAAACAGAGCCAGGGCTGCTGCCCCTCCCCTAGGGGGCCTAGTGGGGCAGGGGAGGGAAGGCAGGGCAGGCAAAGTTGGCAGTGGGCAGCCCCCAGATGCCCAGGCTTCTTTTGTTAGGAGCTCTCCTTGCAGGCCTCGGATGAAGACTCCAGGCTCCAGGGGGCGGAGAGGATGCCCCCTCCTGCTGGACCGTGTCAGGCTTAGCCCCAGGGCAGATCTGCACTCTCCCTGGGCACCCCCACTCCTAGGGCCACGCTTTGCTTCTTAGCCTCAGATCCCTTCGGGACAGAGAGAGTGTGTTCTTTCTGGAGATGTTTCCTCCGGGGGTGGGTCCAGGGCCAGGACCATGAGGGAGGAAGCCAAGTCCAGATCCCTTCCCCCTTCTGGGGCCCTTCCCGGCCCCTCCCGACCGCACCCAGGCCCTGCCGGGCTGAGTGGGTTGGGATGGCCCAAAATAAGAAGCTGATCAAATTCGTCTCCCACCTTCACCCCAAAATAAGAGAGAGAGAGTGAGAAAGAGAGGAAAAACCTCCCCAGACAACTCCCACGCGGCTTCCTCCCGGGCCAGTGGGCCAGCGTCGGGGAATGGGTTGGGGGGGCGACCGAGGCAGTCGAGACATGTGCGGGTGCCCTGGGCCCGGCCCTCTCCCCACTCCCCAGTGCGATGCCCTCAGTCTTCCTGCAATTAACACAGAAAAGCTATTAAGAAAAGCAACTAGAAGAGCCTAAAGGCGCCGCTGGGGGGGGGTGTGTGTGTGTGTGTGTGACGGGGGCAGAGGGAGGAGGCGGCCTCCGGGCCGAACCGCCGGCTCACAAGGAGAGCTTTGTGTGTCCGGAAAGGCGGCTAGGGCGCCAGCTCCGCGACCTTCGACGCCGGGGCTCCGGGCCGCGACACAGAGGGGTCGGCGTGGAGTTGGGGTGGGGTGGGGGCCGGAGCGGCTCGGAAGTCCAGCCCCGACCCCACCTGGCGGCGGCCGCATCCGCGGAGGGCCGGGACCGCCCGGGAGGCGCGCAGCGTGGGGGGCCCCGGAGCCGCGGCGCCGTCCACCGGAGCCTTCTCCGGCCGGCGGGCGCGGGCGGGCTGGAAAGTCGAAGAAACAACGGACTCGCGCACAGGACAAGAAACCAGGGCAGCGCCGGGGCTGAGCGGAGTCCAACTATTTAGCAGGCTCCCTCCTGGTTCTGGAGCTGAGCTCAGAGCCCGGGGGGGGGACCGGGGAGGGTGCGGGTGGGCCCCAGCTGTAAAGCTCTTCCCAGGAAAGGACTGGGAAAGCAAGTCGGCGGCGGGTGGGAGGGGGGCTGGCTGGGGGAGGCAGAAGTTGGATCGACTTGGAAGTTTGGAGCTGAGGAGGAAAAGGAAAGGGAGGGGATTGCTGCGGGCCGGAGCGGCCGAGACCCCGAGCGCCCTGCTCTCCAAAGAGGGGGCTGTCCCCTTGGAGACCCCCGGCTTGCCTCCCCGGCGGGCGCGACTGCCGGCGGGGCCGGGGAGCTCACTTACTTCGGGGCTGAAGCTGCTTTGGGCCGAGCTGAGGGAGGCGAACGCGGTGGCGAGCGTAAGCAGGGGGAGCAGCAGACCGCCGGTGGGCCGTGGGGCAGGAGACATGGTCCGCGACCGTCCCGGCAGCCAGCCGTGCGGGCTCCGCGGCGGGGGCCCAAGCCCTGGGGTCGCGCCGCCACTCCCTTGGGGCGCCTTTGTCTTCGGTGGGCACTGAATTTGGATTCCTCGAGCGCTGTCCGCTTGGAGATGAGGGGATTGTTCTTGAAAGCGCCTGTTTGCTCGTCCCCTTTCCCGTTTTTTGATCTTTCTTCTGCTTAGTCTGCGAACTGCATCGCGAGCCCTCTCTCCCTCTTCTGGTCCCTCCCTTCTCCCACAGCCTCTCCGCCCCCGCCCCAATGCCCTCCTTTCCCGTGCGGACGTGGTTGTTTCAGCCTGAATCCAATTACAGCCAAGAGCCGGGTAAAAAAAAACCCCTAAGTTGCCTTTCGGGGGGGGGGCCGCCATCCGCAGGGGTTGAGGCCAAAGGTAAGGGCGGGGGGTTGGGGGGGGTGGGTGTGTGGGGGAGGACCCAGGGGATGGGATGTGGGAGACTTTCTCCCCCTAAGCATATTTTAGGTGGCTTGATTCCTCTGGTATTCAGCGTTTGTTTCCCCTCAGAGCGGGAAGTACTGGGAGGCTCAGTGGCTGGGCCAGACAAGTTCAGAGTCTGGGATGCTGCTGGTAGGGGTCTTCCATGTCCACCACACCTGGGTTGGAGATTGTCTGCTGGGACCTGTGGCTCAACTAAATTGAAACTATGCCCCTTGTTCTGGACAACCACCGCCATCCCTCTCCTGCTCAAAACCTGCAACAGTAACAAAACCCACCCACCCACCAATCAACTCCACATCCACGCTGGTCCCAGCCTTGTGGAAAAGACAAATGCACTCCCTTAATTACCATTTGCAATCTGGCTGCTTCTTAAACTGGCTGGGGAGGAAGGAGGTGTAGGGCCATGGAATGTGGGAAAAGGCAAATCAAGTTCAGGGAAACTGTTAGACAAGAGAGAGTGGGAGTTCAGACTTTGGGGTTTAGTTTCCCCTCCACAGTGGAAAAAGGCAATTCCTTGAGGAGTAAAATCTTCAGGGACTGACTAAACAAGAGAACAAAAGGTGGAGATACGCAGGGAAGGAGGAGAACCAGGGAAGGGGGAGGGAGAGCTGAAGCTGACAGTGGGGAAGAGAGACAGATAAGAGGCTGGGAGCGAGATCTGGAAAAGCAGCCCAACAGAAGCAGGAAAAGTGTGGGAGACAGAAAACTCGACCATCAGCGAAATCTAAGATCCCAGAATTGCATTGGTCAGCGAGAGAGGAAGGAGGTAGTGGGGGCAAGAAGGGAGGGAAAGAAAGCAAGGCAAGGAATAAAGGAGGCTGGACAGAATTTGCATCAGGTAGGAAGCTCCAGCAATACTAGAGATCCAGGAACTATTACAAGTTTGTGGCAGGAAAATGGAAGGAAAGCCCAGTGCTCTGTATTGTAATGGGAACAGAGGCCCTTTTCTCCCAGAATCCATGATCAATAATGGGAAAGGTTGGGGCGCCTGGGTGGCTCAGTTGGTTAAGCAACTGCCTTCGGCTCAGGTCATGATCCTGGAGTCCCGGGATCGAGGCCAGCATTGGACCCCCTGCTCAGCAGGGAGTCTGCTTCTCCCTCTGACCCTCTCATGCTCTATCTCATTCTCTCTCTCAAATAAATAAATAAAATCTTTAAAAAAAAAATGGGAAAGGTTCCCCTGGGCCCTGGGCAGCTTATGGGTTTGCGGGAGATATACGATGGATATTGGGTATCTATGCCACAGTGACCGATTGGGGGCTGAGCACCTCCAGGGCTCCCCTACACAAATTGGGGTCGAGAGGTACAGGCCTCTCTCTGACCAGGCTCTGGAATTCAGCCAGAACCACAGAAACCTCAGGATCCAACTCTTCGGCAGACATGCAACACCCAAGTCTGGTTCTTCCCATGTCAGCCTTCCCAGTGGGGGTATCCTCTTGGGCCATGTATCGGAAGTTGAGGAAAACTGACACCAGTTGCTTGCCAAGAAATGGACCTCAGCCGGAAAGCCTTTTTCATCAAAACATTTATTAAATGAGTAACTGCATGCAGCTTGAGCTGTGTACAGGCTGTTAAAGGCTTGAGTGGCTGGCTAAAACCAGGAGAGCTGCTACCCCTTTTCCATGCTCGCAGGGCAGCTACTGTTCACAGGTGGGCCAGTCCTATGGCCTGCAAAGGGGGTGAGTATCCCAGAGCAAGAGTCCACTGAACTGGAATGGGGCCAGGGATGAGGGCAACTAGGCCAGCTCCTCCAGGCAGTGATCTTGTGGGCGGTTCTTCTCAGTGTCCAAGCTCCTGTGCTCTGAAGACAGATGGGGAACGTGAAGGTTCTCTCTCCTGGCTGGGATGAGGCATGGAGGTGATCGAGAAGAAAGCCAGAGAGAGGCTGGGAAAGGGAGACAGGAACTGCTTTTTACTGACGTGGTCGTGGGTTCTGCAGGAGAGCCCCTTTGGGTTTAAGAGCATTTTTCTGCTTCCTTTCTTCTTCCTGCAACTTCTCCTGCTGCCTAAGCTGCCATGCCTGTAATCCAGCATCCATTTCCTGTGACAGCAGTACAACTCGTCTCTGAAACAGACAGGAAAACAGGGTGGATAACATCTGGGGCTTGAGCTCTGCACCATATATCCTTTCACTCACAGATCAAAGTCAGAGGTTTCAGCTGGAAAATGACACTGCTGACTGGGTTAGGGGACCGGGTCCTGGGATGGGAAGCAGGAGGAGGCAAAATGCGGGGCAGAATGGCTACTACTGGTTCCGGCCCTGGGAGTGCCCCACTCTCTTCCTCCCTTCTCGCACTACCATAAAAACCTCTAGCTGTTAAAACGCTGGGGTAGAGGGTACGTGTGAGCTTAGGTGTCAGCACAGCTCAAGCCAAATTAAAGTGTAATTTTTTTCCCTCCAAGTACACACAGGTTGCCCTGATTGGGGCTGTAGCCACTTACTGCAAACTTCTCCCTTTGGGCTTTTCTTCGAAGCTGGCCTTTCATTGGAGGTGCGGGGCGGCCATCTGTACATGGAAGTGAAGAAAAAGACAGGTATTAGAGATGGCTGGCAGCACCCTGTGAAGGCACTGGAATAGGAATGAGGGAAGAACCGGTCTCTAGTTCGTCTCTCCCATTTCACAGCTGTGGTGGCCTCATTCTCCAAAAACCCATCCCTTAGTGTCAAGGGTAAGGTATGCCAAGAATAAGCTCTGAGGCATACTCCTACTCTATTTCACTTACCCCTCGTTATCCTGGAATGGTCCTTTGCAGTGCTGAATCTCGTTTTATCTCCCCCCCTCCACAAAGTTTTTATTTATTTGAAAGAGAGCGCGTGCAGGGGGAGGGGCGGAGGGAGAGGGAGAAAATCTCAAGCAGACTCCCCACGGAGTGCAGAGCCTGACTTGGGCTCAGTCTGGGACTTAATCTCAAGATCTCGACCGTGAGATCATGACCTAAACCAAATCAAAAGTCTAATGCTTAACTGACTGAGCCACCCAGGCGCCCCTCTCCTGTTTTATCTTTAGAAACCCTCCACTCAGGCAATCTGATCACTGTTCTACTCATCATGAGTCTGCTAAATTCCATCTCACTCCTCAATGAAATACTCTCTTTTCCTTTCCTTTCAGCCCAGTTCTTGTCCTTAGGCCCCCCCCCCTTAAGCTCTATCTGCCCAGAAACCCTACTCTGACCTCTTCAACTCTGTTACCCCTCTCCTGAAAGAAGTGCCTACTGGGGCACCTGGGTGGCTCAGTAAGCATCTGCCTTCGGCTCACAATCCTGGAGTCCCTAGATGGAGCTCACTGCATCAGACTCCCTGCTCAGCAGGAAGTCTGCTTTTCCCTCTCCCTCTGCCCCTCCCCCTGCTTGTGGTCACTCTGGCTCGCTCGCTCTCAAATAAAATCTTAAAAAAAAAAAGTGCCTACCAATGACTTAATATTCATCTATTTGCCTTGGGACATTTATTGTACTACTGGTTTTTTGCTTTATTTGGCCATCTCAAATTCTTTTGGAAAGGGGTAGAGCAATGACATATTATTATTTTTTAAGATTTTATTTATTTCAGAGAGAGACAGCATACCCGCGGGGGACAGCATGAGTGGGGGGAGGGGCAGAGGGAGAAGAAGACTTCCTGCTGAGCAGGGAGCCCGATGTGGGGCTCAATCCCAGGACCCCAAGATCATGACTTGAGCCAAAGGCAGATGCTTAACCGGCTGAGCCACCCAGGCGCCCCTATTATTTAATTTTTAAAATGTCCATGCTGTTTTCTCAGCTAGACTTTCACAGACTATGTCCCTAGGTTTCACTGTAGTACAGTGTAAGCACATAAGCACATCCTACAAATTCCAGAAATACCTGCTGACTTGGTGAAAAATGCAGTATCTGACCTGAAATTTATAATGAAGATGAAGAAAAAGGACACTTACTTTCTACAAAATAAGAAACAGTGAAAACTTCGCCCAAAAGTTTTGTGGAAACTGAGAGATACAATTAAGTAACATGTCCAAGACCACAATGTCAGCAAGTAGAGAAGCCTGAATTAAGAATCAATTCCAGAGTCTTTCCAATATTCCATACTACTTTTAGGAGATGCTGGGTTTCCTGCAGTAACTAACAAGTGGAAAAAATCTTTACCATCCTTCTCAGGATCATACTCCTATAGAATCCAACAGGGTATTAGTATCCAGGTTTCTGTCCTGTTGAAGGGGGCCTTGCCCCTACCCAGTTCTAGTCCTTGCTTTGCTATTACTTAGCTGTGTGATCACAGGAACTCTGAGGCCTCAATTTTCCCACCTGTAAACTGGAGTCCCATATTGGGAGTGGGGAGTGGCTTCAACTTTTCTAAGATCCCTCCCTTCTAGGGGTAATACCTATTTTTTCTTTCTTTCCTTTTTCTTCTTCTTCTTCTTTTTTTTTATCCCCCCCTAAGTAAAGAGAAGAAACTTTTCTGAAAGGAGCCCTCCATCCTCAATCCTCACCCTTCTAACCCCTCTCTCTGAGATGTTCACTTAGGCAGTCTTTCAAAGAGTTCTCCCTCCATTTGGTACCAAATTTTCAACAATGTACTCACCACACTGAACGGTGGGTCTTTCTAACTTTTTTAAAAAACCGTCCCACCACGAGAAACGTAAAAATCTTGTCACTCCCTCCCCCGGGGCGTCCCAAATTAGAATTATCTTCTGCTCATCCCCACAAGATCCTGTCTAGCTTTACTTTCCATAGGCCTAGTTTAATTTACAAAATAAACAACTGGGCTTCTTCCCCCAACTCCAAATATAAAGGTCAATACGTTGTCCACTCAGACACATCCCCACCTTGACCCCCTTCTCCCGCCGCCCTCCGTCCAGGGGCGTTCCCTCTGGGCGAAACGGAATTAACTGTCAGGTCAGCGCTCACCCGCGTAAGACCAGTCCGGGAGCTCCGTAAGGGGCCCGTAGCCGGAGGGGTTGGCAGCCAGGCCCTGCCTGGGTGGAGAAAAACAGTACGGTGAGGATTCGGCCCCGCTTCTGGCTTCCCAGTACCCCCCCAATACCCCCCAGACCCGCACTAGACCGGCACTCACTGGAGTCGCCACTGGCTGCCCGCCCGAGCCGCCACGCTGCTGTGCAGCCTCCGGACACCTGCAGGGAAAATGGCAGAATTGGAGCAGAGGCCATGCAGTCGACTCAGGGGTCCTAGACTTGGGCCCGCGGACTCCCGAGCCCACCGACTCCACGCCTACTTACTCAAAAGCAGCGTACCTAAAGCTGCCATACTGAGGCCGCGGTGCCGGAAGTGGGCGTGGCCTCGGTGGCCACGCGCGACGCTGCAGGGGAAGTCGGAAGCCGCCATCTTGAATCTGGGATTCAATCATGGGCCCCGCCATCTTGGGGCACTGTACGGAAGAGGGGACAGGAAGTGTGGTCCGGGTTTTTGGGGGGAGAGCGGTTGGTCTGCGTATGAATCGCCAGTAATGGCTACGTCTTCAGTGGAAGTCGTGTCCTAGACTGAACCATTTTGAACTCCTCCGGCCACCTCTGCGCAGCGGTGTCTAGTCCTTTGGAATTTATGCCATTATCTTAGAGCTGAGTATTTACTTCATTCTGCCTTCTTCTGCATCAGTGTAACGTTTTTCCCAGCCTAAGATTTCCCAGTCAAATCTAGAATGAATAAGAAAATTTGGGTTTCAGTCCTTGTTTATTCAACAAAATTGAAGAGCTTATATGTGACAAGCAATGTATTAGGAGCAGGGGATTCTATGGAGAGCAAGACAGACATCATCACTATTCTGATAAGAGCCCCGGGTCTAGAGAGAGAAGACAGTAATCACACACATTACTGTAATAGTACCGCTGAGATTGTAGAGGAGCAGAGGGAGAAGGAGAAAGAGTCCCAAGCAGACTCCGTGCTGAGAGAGGAGTCGGTCTTACAGCCCTGAGATTAGAAGCAGAGCCGAAACCATGCTTAACCGACGGCACCACCCAGGGGCTCCAGTACAGTAAGATATTTTGAGAGAGACCGCATTCACATAACTTTTATTACAGTATATTGTTATAACTTTTTCTTATTGTTGTTAATCTCTTGCTATGCCTAACTTATAAATTAAACTTTATCATAGGTACGTCTGTATAGGAAAAAAACATACATAGGGTTTGGTAGTATCCACGGTTTCAGACATCCACTGGGGTTCTTGGAGAGTATCCTCTGTGGATAAGATGGGACTACACTGTATAAGTACATAGTAAACCCAGATCTGTGACTCCTTCCCCCCTTTTTAATCATTATTTGTCTTGGGGAATTCATTTATTCTTAATTTCTTCATTGAAAAAAACCCTTAATATATCACATTTCTGAAAACATTAAAGAATGATAATGTAAGTGCAAATGCTTTATACATGGTGAAGCTCCTACAAAAGTGCCCATTACTCTGGGGGCTGGGAGAAACTGAGGGAGTGGTGCAATGGCCTATCTGGAAGTTTATCATTTCCTTCTGCATGACTGGGAAGTTTTTCCACAGGAGGTGGCTCTGAGCTATGCTTTGAAAGAGGGGAAGGGTGGATCCTGGTTTAAGAAGTAAAAGCAGCTGTTTCAATAACAGTAAGAGTGGTATAGGCTAGGGCTGAACCAGAAGAAAGGATGGGAACAAAAGAACCTTGGCTATAAGCCAACAGATGGATCCCCAAAACTAAGCAAGGGCAAGAAGACAATAAAGAACTATCGCCATCTTACATTCATACACTTCATTTTCACTTATGGAAACACTTCTATATAAGTGATTTCACATGATTTTCATAATAAACTGTAAAGTAGATAAGACAGTCCAGGAAACAATCATTGTACAGATGGCTTGTAGTTTTCAGAGATCAGGAAATTGAATCAAAACGTGGCTGTGGATTTATTGTTTTACAGTTGCAATAATGATTGAATGCCGCTTTCCCAGGCCTGGCTTCATATACCTTTGGCTGATTCTGAGAAAGACAGCTGAGGTAGACAGCACTTGGAATCCCATTACATAGTTTACAGTTGGCAAGTCAAATACTAGAAGGCAAGGGCTGGAAAAATAACCTTAGTGTCAACATTCAAGATTGACAGGAAAGATGACAAGCTGGTAGTACCACCAACACTATATAAGGAATTGAAGCAGCAATACTCCTATCTTCCAGTAGCTCACACACTAGGGGGACACCATGGGTTTGCAAAATTATAAAAGAGGGCACACACATTAAGGTGAACAAATAATGTGAATAATATAAATTCCATAGGCAGAAATGAACACATTCAATACTTTAATAGCTGTAGGAGTCAAGGAGCCAGAGCTGGAGAACTTTGGGGGCAGGATGGGAAGTTAATTGGGAAAACTGAGAAATCTGGGAGGGGAAAGGTCTTTGGAAGGAAGACAAGTTCAGCCTTTGACGTGGTTGGTGTGATGTGGATAGTCCATGGGTTGTAAATAGCAGGAAATATGGGTTAGGACTTTGAGAACGAGAGAGAAGGAACATTAGTGCTGACAGCTGACATCAGCAGCATTCTCGGTGACCTCATGGAACACTGTCGCAGGGGAGGGGGTCTGGCAAGTGGACAGCACTCCTTAATGACTTCACTAGACTCAAGCCACAGGAAAGCGGCTTCATCATCCCAAACTAGAGGTCTTTCAGACTCTTGACTTCATCTGGCAAAGGCTGGCGTTAAGAGCAACGAGAAGCATCAGGAGTCTGAGCTTCATGTCTTTCCTCTCTTAAACTCCTTTGCCACTCAAGGGCATCACAGCCTGCATTTGGTTTTAATATTTTGTTGTCCACTCATGTTTTGTCCAACATGTTTATTCAAATATCCTTCTGTATGGTCTGTACACAGTAAATTTTGTACAAGTGCACTGCTCTGAGAAATTAGGAGCATTTTATTTTTTATTTTTATTAAAAAATTAAAAAAAAATTTAAATTACATAATCTCTATGCCCAGAGTGGGACTCAAACTTAGGACCCCGAGAGCAAGAGTCACCGACTAAGCCAGCCAGGTGCTCCTGGGAAATTAGGTGCTTTTTAAACTGTTGAGATGAATAATCTCCAACGACACTGGAGAAAATGTCAGTGAAACTGACTCAGGGTGACCAATTCCACCTTATTTTGTAACTTGTTCTCCTTTTTGCATGCTTCTGACCAAACTGAAGGTTGAAGAAGAGCAAACTATTTGGGAAGTATCTTATTTTACATTCCTTCAATATCTTCCTTCTTAGGACAGCTCAACAATTAAATCACTGACACCCCATGCAAGAAGTGTGGGAGCTAAAGGCTAGCCCTCACACAACACATTGCTTTGCATATTATTTCCTTATCACATAATTTATCGTAACGTATTCCCTTTCTTTTCTCATGGCTGCTAAATCAGTTCGGGCTAAATTTTGTGTTAAATCACCCAGCTTCAAGATGGGTAAATTATGACCTCGGGCTACACTCTTTTTTTCTTGCCTGGCAGCTGGGAAGTCTCTCAGCTGTGTGCCTTTCCAAATGAGGCTGGTCTTGTAGGTGGGTGGCTCTTGTGAATCTCTGCAGAGTGACAATGCTGGCTTTAAAAAATGCCAAAGTTTGCCCAAAAGGTGTAAAAAAATCATAGTATTTACAAGTCATCTTAAAAAAAAAAGATTTTATTTATTTATTTGACAGAGAGAGACAGCAAGGGAGGGAACACAAGCAGGGGGAGTCGGAGAGGGAGAAGCAGGTTTTCCCGCAGAGCAGGGAGCCCGATGCGGGGCTCGATCCCAGGACCCTGGCATCATGACCCCCGCCGAAGGCGGACTCTTAACCTACTGAGCCACCCAGGAGCCCCACAAGTCATCTTTAAGCCTTAAAAACATGGTGAAAAAAGTGTTTCCAGAGCCCAGCAACTCCCTCTTTTGTTGGGTCCACGCTGACAGACTCTTCAGATGAAGGATGCTTTGGGGACTCCAACCTCTCTGGCACCCTAAGACAGGATATTTTTGGTTAAGTGCTGCCTCCTGGCGGCGGCTCTACTGCCCGTCACCTTCCCGGCCTGGTGGAGACTACTTTTCGTTAACTGGGGATCTCGGAGCTGATGCAACAGCTCCCCGAGGGGGCGGGGAGTTGAGACGCCCTTCCGAGAGACCCCTCCCCTGGCTCCCGGCAGGCGCCACCGCCCTCCCCCTCCCCCACGGGGCTTTGCAGTCCAGAGTCCCTCCCGAGTTTCAGCCGGGCGTCTCGGGGCTGGAGGCGGGGTTGCCAGGGTTTGGGGCTCTCGCGCGGACCCCCGTCGGGCCGCCAGCGCGAGCAGGATTGGGAGGAGGGGAAGAGGAAGCTGAGCGTTCCTGGGGAGGAGGGCGCGTCTAAGGGTATCCGCTGTCACTTTCAGGCAGCGCAGCTGTGCCTGAGTGAGGAGAGGGCAGGGGAGCGGGTTGCGGGACCCCTGGGTTCTCGGACCCTGGCGCCCTTTGTCTACAGCCCCCCCCCACCCCCAGGGCTTCCTGGAGCCGGGGGAGGGGCGGGGGCTGCTCCGCCAGGTGCAAGGAAGGAAGGGACCGGACGCCGGGTGGGGTGGGCTCCTGGTCCCCCAAGGCAGACCCCGGTTTGGCCTCCGCAGCCAGACCTGGATATCGGGGGCGACCGAGCTCTTAAGAGGGGCATTGAGGGCGGGCGGTGGCTGGGTCGGGATTTGGGAAGGCGAGGTCTCCGGGCTGCAGACTCGGAACAACCGGAGGTCAAGGGAAAGAGGGTAATAAAGGGAACGGTGGGGGCTGGCGGGGCGGGGAGGAGGGGAGCGTGGGAGAAAGGGTCAAAGGTGAGGTCGGGCTGCCGCTGAGCGGGGGCGGAGGGGGTGGGGCCAGGGCCACCGCAAAGAGAAGAGCTGCGGGAGGGCGTCCGGTCAGAGGTCCCGCTTAAGGGTTTGCGGTTCTACTCTTGAACTCGCCTGCATGCTCGTGAACCTGAGCCCTCGCCTGCCTTTGCCTCGTCCGCCCTTTCGCCGCCGGGCGGTCGTGGCACCTTGCTCTCGCCGCACCTTGCTCAGGCCGGTCACCTGAGCCGGGGCGTGGGACAGCAGCGGTCCCGGAGAGCGCGTGGGATGAGGGTTTTTTTGTGTTCCCATTACTCATTTCAAACCATTCTAGGCCTCGCAGTCAAACTGAAAATTACACCCGCCCTCTCCCTTCAACCCATTACTGTCAAAAAGAATAAATATTTCCACATAACTCCTTGCTTAGTTTAGGAGCCAGACCAGCGGCCACATAGGTGGCCCAGAAGGGCAAGTTCAAGGACGTTCACAGAACCCAGGAAATCAGTCTAGGAGGAACAACATTGTTTATTCATTTATTCTTGCCTGTCTAGGTGTGCTCTGCCCTGGGGACACAGGGTGAAAAGTGAGCGCTCTGGTGGTGCTTGCATTTTAGTGAGGGAGGTGACAACCAACAAGCAAATGCACTCTGGGTGGTGGTGTCCTTGCAGAGAAGTCCAGAACGGTGAATGGATGAAGAGGCAAGACCTTGCTCCTTCAGAGACTCCTCAGGGAAGGCCTCTAGTAGTGTGGTTTCTAAGCACAGACCCCGATGGAGTGAGTGAAGGGATGAACAGTGCCGCCGCCCGGAAACATGTTGCAGGCCCAGGCAACAGCAATTGCGAAAGCTCTGAGCCCGGAGCGTGTCTGTTGTGTGGCAAGAGCAAGGAGGCGGCCAGGGTGGCTTGAGTGGAGTGACAGTGCAGGCGCCAATGCCAAGGGGGCCGTGTTAGGGCTGTCTTCCTAGGACTTCCCTCATGTACCACGTGGGCCTGACCCCAGAAGGGAATGAAGGGGCAGGCCAGCCGGGCAGTGGCCTGGATGTAAAAAGGCACTACGTGATCCTTGGAGTAATTCAGATGTTTGGTGCCAATGAACTTCGATTTCTGTCTGGGTCTCTTGGTGAACGGTAAGTTGGCTCCCATCCGCAGACAGAACCCTTGACGACTGCTTACCTGGGCTGTCTGTCTCTAGGATAATTTTGCAACACTCAGGTACAGGTATAAGTTGCAGGGTGCAGCCCTGAGATTGACCAGTGGGTCGTTGTAGGGAGGCAGGAGTTACAGCTGGAAATCTGCGAATGCCCCATGCACTGTGCGGTGCCATCCCCCGCCCCCAGAGAGATTGATGCTCTTGTCCGCAATTTAAATACTTCAACATGCCCACCGAGAAACGACTTCAGAAAGTTACATGTAATGAAGTCATAGAATAAACTCTCATTTTGAATAGGAAGAATGAGGCTTCCCGTTTTGATTCCAAGAAAATCGGTATTCCTCCGCCTCTTCTAAGTCGGCATTCAACAGATATTTAAAGGATCCTGGTTTGAAGGGGTGCCAACTCATTAGCTTGCCCAGGGTGCCAGAGCTGGCTCCTACCTGGTGGCGGGTACATCCCCTGAACCAGCTGGGGACCTGAGCTGTGAGTGGGCTTGTGCTGGGGCATCTGGCTGTACCCGCACAAGTGGTCTTCCTTGGCATGTGTGGCCTGACATAGGGGCTGAGTTCCAGAGCCCTAAGGATGGAGCCTACGCCCTCCGCAGGACGAAGGAGAGTATGTGAGTGGGAGATGAGTAGGAGACGGAATGAGGGGAACAGGCGAACAGGAGGGCACTGCCAGTTGCTGGGAGAGCTTAAGTGCTCAGTAAACGTAGGGCAACAAGGAAGATCAGAGGCTGAGGCGGTGAACAGGAGGAGCTGAGCTTGGGTAGAGAAGGTGCCTAGAGGCGGGCAGGCGACGAGGTCCTCTGGGTCTGACCAGGCAGTCCCAGCTCCAGCCCATCCCCTGGCCCCTCCCCGCTGCCGGCCAGAGTCACACATGTGTTTTCCTGTTTTCCGTTTCGGTCCCCGTCACCCTCTGCCTTTTCTGCTCCTCGGAGTCAACAGCTGCTGCAGCTCGAGCCTTAGCCGGCTTCCCTTCCTAGCACCTTCCCCTCCCCTGCCCCCCAGCGGTGCTGGTAGCCCCTCCTCCTCGCACCTGCCCAAAGGTCACGGGACAGGTAAGAGGTGGGAGAGAAGGGACTATAGGTGAGAGGCGAAGTGCAGGAGGAGGATGGAGCGAGCGTCCTGAAAACTGGCTCGCTGGAGACCCAAGAGCCTATTGTCTCTCGGTCCCGGCCCCAGCCCTCCCCAGGCAGAGCCCTCTGCCCAGAAACTTCAGCCCTATGCTAATGGGAGCCCTGGCCACAGGAGTAAACAATTTCTTGTTTCACTTTTTTTTTTTTTTAAAGGGACTATCGGAGCCACAGTGGAATATAGAAAAACAAATGGAGAACTGGGGAGGGAGGAGCTGAGCTTCCAGCTTGGGGTGATGGGGGCATCCAGCTGAACCACAGTGTATGTGTTTTCTGTTTCTGTTGTTAGGGGAGGCAGCACAGACCAATTGGAACTAGGAAGGCAGGACATGGGGTCTCTGGGAGAGAAAGTATCTTCTCACATTTAGCTCTTGAGCCTGACCGAGCAGCCAAGACCCTGAACTGTGGGCTGGTTCCTGGAGGAAGTATGCTTTGGTGTTGCCATTCATGGGTGGGCTTGGGGCCAGGGGCTTCACTGGCTGTTGTGCTGGGGATGGCACACTCGGGGCCCTGTGCCTGGGTTCTCTGGACCCCTGAAACTGAAACTTCATCCATAGGCTGCAAGATGAGTGTGTTGTCCTGGTACCTGCACTAGGTCCTCAGAGTTGAATGTTCCTCAGGCAGGAAGAAGACAGGGTGCTGTGTATCAGGAATGCTGCTATCTCTTGGGGTTCCAGACTCTGCAAGGCTCTCCTGTAAAGCCTGGGGTGGTGGAGCCCTTGGGGAGCCTGCTGGTACCAGGCTGCCTGAATGGTGGAAGCATTGCCTGAGAGCCAGAGTCTCCGGGAGGAACGTGAGCTGCTGGAGACGGCGCCTTCCTGCCCACAGCCGCTGGTGCTAAGCGGTGGTTGAGGAAGGAGGGGGCATCTTTTTATTTATTTATTTTTTTTAAGATTTTATTTATTTATTCATGAGAGACAGAGAGAGAGAGAGAGAGAGAGGCAGAGGGAGAAACAGGCTCCCAAGGAGCAGGGAGCCCGATGCGGGACTCGATCCCAGGACCCTGGGATCATGACCTGAGCCGAAGGCAGACGCTTAACCATCTGAGCCACCCAGGCCCCCCGGGGGCATCTTTTCTCTGGAGGGCAGCCTCCCCTGACCAGTATGCGCAGACTGAGAAGCAGGCTACGGAGATTCCACTGACAGCACTTCCTGGGGGGGCCGCTAGGGTGTGCTGTCTGCCGGAGTGTGGATTTCACCCCCGTGGGTTTCCGTCTGAAGATTCCCTGAGGAGGAGGACTTCGCTTTTCCCCAGCCGGGGACTAAACCCTGCACACTTCTTCCCCACTCTCCCTCACGGGTTCCCCTTCCTTCGTCCCCCCTTCATTCCTTTCCTTCATGTTCCACCCACCCCTTGGTGCCAGTAAATGTGGTCTTAAAATGGCAGGCGGGGTGATGTATTTCCGTGTGTTTTTGTTTGCTAAGCAGTGGGCACCCTAGCAATAGCATCGCTGCCAAGAGGACTTGCGGTCGCCTCTCATCCCTGCAAAGGGATGAGAAAGGGGAGGAGCAGCTGGGAAGGAGATGGACCGGCTTGGTTGGAGCCTTTAGCCTAGCCTGCAGGCTGAAGGATGGCAGAGGCTCTCTGTTTAATCTAATCACACCCTCCCCCAGGTAATTCACGAGGGAGCCATCTGAAGTGTTTTCCTGTCTGAGGGGAAGGCCTGGCGATGGGGCACGTCGGAGCAGGTCGGATTGGGTGGGAGGTGGGGGGAGATAGCGCAGAGTCGATTCAGAGCCTGGCCTCTGCTGGAGAGCCTCCTGGCTCCCTCGCTGGTTTGGCACCCTGGCACGTGATTTAGTGCCGGCCTTAAGGGGCTGCAGGCAGGTTTGGATGAGATCAGGCATTTGGGTGCTTAGCAGTATGTCTGGCACCGGGTAAGTGCTCCATAAAAGACAGCCATCATTAAAGGAGCGTGGAGGGGGCAGCCGGAAGACAAGGACAGTCTCCTCTGGAGGAATTTCCAGATATTTGTGAGGATGGCTGGGGAGAAGCATGATCTTTGGGAAGGCTGACACCAGGATATTCCTTTCAGTTAAAAAAAGAAAAGATTTAAGGGGCTGGAATGCAAAGACGTAGGGTAGAGATAAGCACCGCCCCCCCACCTGCCTGGGGATTTTTAGATCTTCCGTTCTCTGGTTGTAGAATAACCAAAGAGGGTTAGAAAGAGTGTGGGAAGGGACTGAGAAACTTCAGAATGGATAGGATGTATTTCTGTTGGTAAAAGAGACCCAGAAAACCAGATTGAAGTAGACTATGAAGATGAATATGTGATTTCCAAAAAATGCTTGACTTTCTCTGTTCTGGGCTTGTCTGGCCAGGATAGCCGAATGAATTCTTATTTCTCCATATTTTTTAGGAAATTGGACTAAACTTGTATGTGGGGAAGGTGTTTATAGGAATTCATGGTTTCTTTTGAGGATGAAAGGGCACCTGAGCAGGGAGGGGATGCAGCCAGGGGTTTGAGTCTCATTTCTTGACCTTGTTTCCTAGGAAGTAGCTTGAGGCTCAGCCTTGGGGTCATGGCTCAAATTTGGGGGCAGCCATCCTTTGCTCTGAGGGGAAGTGTGCAGATTTCCTCTTAGGACGCCCGTCACGAGGCCACAAAGCGTGGGGACTGCACTTAGACTTCCTCTAATCTCAGCACAGCAACACGCCTTAGTGGCACCCTTGCCACCTCCCTTTCTTGTCGGCGGAGGGGGGGTGCTAGGGTGGGACCTGGGGGATGGGGGCAGGGTGCATTCCTTCTCAGCCGTCCGCCCCGTCTTCAGCTAACTGCCTCAGGGCCAGCCTCCCTGGGGCTGCAGAAATTGCGCCCAGCCACCGTCCTTTCTTCTGGGCCCTCAGTCCCGGAGCAGCGCTGACAAAGGAGATTCCTGAGAGAGTGCCTTATCATGGAAAGTGCTGAGCCCAGAGCTCCTGGCTGCCCCTTTTGCAGATGTGAAGGGCCCGTGAACCTTGGACCCAGACAGTTGCTTAACACTCCTCTCCCCCTCCCTCACCCCCTCCACCCATCTTGACTTCTCGATTTGATTTAAATCCAGAGGCATTTGCCTGGCCTTTCCTTTTACCGCCGGCTGGAAAGGAGGAGCGGTCAGGCCCCAGTTCCTAGAGGCTGTGTCTCTGTGACTGCCACCGCAGGAACCTGCTGGAACCCCGGGCCAGGGAGTGAGTGTACTTCGCCCCCGCCCCCAGCCCCGCTCACCTCGCCCACCCGCTGTGCTGCTGGGGCGGGGGGGGGGGGGGGCGCTGGCCAATCACTTCCTCTCCCCAGTGCCTCTGGCTCTAGACCTCTCCCCTTGCTGGGCCAGCCTCCCTCTCTTGCGCCCAGCAGTCCCCTGCTCTGCAGGGCCGGCACCTGCGGACGCTTCCGTGACTTCCCAGCCTCGGCTTTGCGTCTTTGGGTGCCGACTCTCCAGCTGCAACTCCTGGGTGGGGAGCCGTCATCAGCTGCCTCCAATCACCTCGAGGTTGGGCTGTCCCCTTTGGATCACCCTTCTCTCATTCATACTTTTTTGGGTGATGCAGCTATGCTGATGTGAGGAAGTGGACAGCAGGAAGCCTGGAATACTAGGGGCTGGGAAAGAGGTCTGGGAAGGAAAAGCAAGGAGAATCACCCGTCTTCTTTCTTCCAGGGTGGGGTGGGGCTGCTTGGGCTTTGCTAGGGCTGCCGACTTCACGTAAGGGTGGTTAAGAGCGGCTCCCTGAGCAGGGGGAGGGTTGTAGGTTTCCAGCAAGAGGTTCCCGAAGCCTTTAGGTTTGCCAGAGCCCGTGTCCTTCGTGGGGGGCAGAGAGGTTTGTGAGGAGAACCCACAGATAGGCTGCTTGCAAGGTTGGTTCCTCACGTTGCAGCTCAGTGCAGGTAACAGGTGAGACTGAAATTAGAGGGAAGACAGACTGTTTGGGGGTGAGGCTGAAAAACGCAGACTCAAATCATGAGGGTTATACCTGGGAACTGCCAACTTGCCTTTTATCACAGCAGACTCAGGTAGAACCAGGATTTAGTTTTCTCTCTTGTCAGTCTGGTGGGCAGCACCGTCCTAATGTGGAGAAACAGCTGCTTTCTCTCTAGCGAGTGAGGGCCTTCCCTTAAAAATTTCCAGTTGGGGTTATTTTAATGAGCCAGCAGGAGAAGAAGTTAATGGGAGGTGGGAGGCCAGAGAGAGCTCTCTCAGCTGGGGGGAGGGGGTGCGGCAGGACATTGCCCATATTGACCACTATGGGCAAGAGTCCTATGTAACTGCCAACCACCTGATCTATATCTTCATCTTTCTTCCTTAGAAGGCAATGCCAAGAAGCTGGTGACGGCCATCTTCTTCTCCGCCATGGCTGACGGCATTAAGTATGAAGTGGCCTCCCAGCAGGAGGGGGATGCTCCCCCCTCCGCCGATGAAGCCAGCCCAGGGTCGGAGCAGGTAAAGCTGAAGAAGGAGATCTCGCTGCTTAATGGCGTGTGCCTGATTGTGGGGAACATGATTGGCTCGGGCATCTTTGTCTCCCCCAAGGGCGTGCTCATGTACAGTGCCTCCTTTGGCCTCTCTCTGGTCATCTGGGCTGTTGGGGGCCTCTTCTCCGTTTTTGGGGCCCTTTGTTATGCGGAATTGGGCACCACCATTAAGAAATCTGGGGCCAGCTATGCCTACATCCTCGAGGCCTTCGGGGGATTCCTTGCCTTCATCCGACTCTGGACCTCACTCCTCATCATCGAGCCCACCAGCCAGGCCATCATTGCCATCACCTTTGCCAACTACATGGTGCAGCCCATCTTCCCGAGCTGCTTCGCCCCCTATGTTGCTGGGCGCCTGCTGGCCGCTGCCTGCATCTGTAAGTGGGGCCGGGGCAGGAGGTGTGGGCTGGAGCACCAGGGCAGAGGCTGGGATGTGAGTCCAGTAAGCCAGCAGAAGGAGCTGGAAGGGAATGCCTCTGACACACACTCTTGTTGTTTTTATTTTATTATTATTATTTAAAGATTTTATTTTTAAGTAATCTCTGCCCCCCAATGTGGGGCTTGACCTTAACAATCCTGAGATCAGGAGTTGCATGCTCTACCGACTGAGCCAACCAGATGCCCCCTCTTATTGTTTTTACATTCGTGTATGCTTCCTGTGAAAATTCAAACGGTAGCAAAGTGTAAAAACAGACAAAAACAAGCAAAACAGCAAAGAGAACAATTTACCTTTCCCCCATTTTCCCACGGTGAGCCCCATTAGCAGTTTGTATGCCCTTCCCAACTTTTTCTTTTTCCTTCAAGAAGTGTAGTGTTTTTGTTTTTTTGATTGATTAATTAATTAGCAGGCGCCATGCCCAGTGTGGAGCCCAGTGGGGGCTTGAACTCACGACCCTGAGATCAAGACCTGAGCTGAGACCAAGAGTCGGATGCTTAACTGACTGAGTCACCCAGGCGCCCTTCAAGAAGGGCGCCTGGGTGACTTTTCTGTTTTTAAAAAATGGGATCATAATACATATATAATCCTACAGTTTTTGCTTTTTTCCCAGAATTTACCAGTGACATTTTCTACTTAGGGATCTACTTTTTTAGGGATCTTTACTTCTTTAGGGATCTACTTCTTTAGGGATCTACTTTTTTAAAAAAAAGTTTGATGGTGTTCCATGTTAATTTTAAGGCTGTATTATGTAACAAATCAGTCCTCTGTTAGTGGCCGCTTAAGTCGGTTCCAGTTTTTCTTTCATACAGGTAATGCTCCGGTGAATATCCTATTGCGTTCGCATGAGTTTTTCTGTGGCCTAGATTCTTCTTTTTTTTTTTTTTTTTTAAGATTTTATTTATTTATCCGAGAGAGAGAGGGAGAGGGAGATCATGAGCAGGGGGGTACAGGTATAGGGAGAAGCAGGCTCCCTGCTGAGCTGAGCAAGGAGCCCGATGCGGGACTCGACCCCAGGACCCCGGGATCATGACCTGAGCCGAAGGCTCCCTTGACTTTTGCTCTGTCTCATAAATAGCGCATTTAAATCTGTACATTCAACAAAGCTACATTGGAGGTACCGAGAAGCTGATCCGCTATAGCCCCATCCCTCTGGTACCTCTGTTTTGGAAAAATGCCCTCCTAGCCTGAAACCTTGGAGACCCTTTCCATGCCCCAACTGTGGAGAAGCTCAGAGCTTCTGTCATTTTAAGGAGCAATTACCCAGCAGTGGCAGCTGTGAAAGTGCAGGTGTTTTGTACCAGGTGCAATTGCTCCCTGGATCAACCTTGTCCAGGCAGCCTCATGTCCCCTTTTCTCGAGGTTTCTCCACTGGCCCGTCTTACTCCTCAGCTTCCTTCCCAGCCTCCCTGCTTTTACTGTTGCAGAGGCCTGGGTGTCTGTGTGGGGACCCCCCTGTGCTTTGTGTGCCCATGTGTGTGGCTCGGACTCATCTTTGTATATGGGGATGTCTGCCCTGCATGGCAACAATCAGGGACGGGTGGGAGGCACTGCCTTGTGTTACAAGAAGGAGGTTCTCCTTGAGGTCTTAAATGTGATCTGTAATTTCTCTTGCGTCATTTACAGATGATCTGGTAGGTTGATTTACTGGTGAAACTAATTTTAGGATCTGTCAGGCTTGAGGTGCCCTCAAATGTGGGTATACAGTTACATATCTTGTGTGGTGTAAGGATTATTCCATCTAAGTATAATTTCCAAGATGGCTGCATCCCTTTAAGCCCTAGGATCCTATTATGCTAATCATCTTTGTCATAGTCTCTTTAAAACCAATGATATGTCTCCTTGCCTTCATAACTTTGGGTGACTCAGAGTCACCATTGCACGTCTCAATTCTTGTATGACTGTGAGGCCTTCCCAAGCCACTGGGGTGACGATGTGTGTTTACTTCCTCAGTGGCTTCAGAGTGCTGGCCTGACTTTATTTATTTATTTATTTTTAAAGATTTTATTTATTTGACAGAGGGAGCGAGAGAGCACAAGCAGGGGGAGCTGCAAGCAGAGGGAGAAGCAGGCTTCCCACAGAGCAGGGAGCCCGATGCGGGGCTCCATCCCAGGACCCTGGGATCATGACCTGAGCCGAAGGCAGATGCTTAACCATTTGAGCCACCCAGGCGCCCCTGGCCTGACTTTAGTTCATCAGGTTTCATTCTTTATGGTTTTGATCTGTGTCATCTGATAGCTCTTCCTTGATTCTGGCATCGGGCCTACCTCCATCCATCACCCCCTTTTTAATTTGCCGTGTCTACCTTGCGAGCAGAGATGGCCTCAAACTCTTGTACACCCAAGTACACATACACACGCCGGTACATCCTGGTAAGAATACATGTGAAGAAAAAAAAAAAAAGAATACATGCGAAGTAACCACGGTTTATGATCAGTCTGCAGAGCTCCCCAGGTAATAAAAGACACAGTTGTGTGCATGGATTTATGGCATATATTTGATGCAACTCTGATAGAGTGACAAGTGCACCAGACTTGTGTTTGAGGCTGGGCTCAAGACCTGTGTGACCTAGGCAAGATGCGGTTACTGTTTTACTTCCAGGCTACTGCACGGATGAAGTGAGATTCAGTGAAAACCATAAATCATGACTCAAGTGCAATGTATTGGTGGTGATTATGTTTAAAATTACTCTCTCTCTTGGCTGCTTCTAGGACTTTGTTCAGTCTTTAATAACTTCCTCGCAGGTCATGCTAAGCGGGTGCTTCAACCACGCCTGGACTCCATTTCATCCTTCAGTGTTGCGTGCAGACATCTCCTGAGTAAGGCGCTCTCCCCCCCCCTCCCAGCGCTGACCAACCATATATAGGTTTCATTGGCTACTTTGCCTATCTCCACCACCACACCATTGAGTTCCCTGCTCTGGAAGAAGGTTCAGAAGGGCAGCCAAGGTTTTAAGTAAGAATTAGGAACCTATGATTCATGAGTTTCTTCCTTCAACCATTGTCTAATGAGCACCCAATACATGTCAGATGCAGAGACCTAGGAGGACATTCTGTCCGTATACCACCTATGCAGTAATATCTCGTTTATCTAACTGTAGCCTTTCAGGAGAAAGCCAGGAGGTAGGCCTAGAAGCATCTAAGAAAGAGAGTAATTTTATTTTTATTTATTTTAATTTAATTTAATTATTTATTTATTTAAAAGATTTTATTTATTTGACAGAGAGGGAGAGAGGGAGAGAGAGCACAAGTGGGGAGCAGCAGGCGGGGGGGGGGAGCAGGGAGCCCGATGACCCCGGGATCATGACCTGAGCCGAAGGCAGATGCTTAACCGACTGAGCCACCCAGGCGCCCGAAAGAGAGTAATTTTAAACATAACAATCATCAATATGTTACACTTGAGTCATGATTTATGGTTTTAACTGAATCTCACTTCACTCACACAGTAGCCTGGAAGTAAGCCATCCCTGCACTTGCCTAGTGTCACGTGGCTCCTGAGCCCTCCCTCAAACACAGGTCTGGTGCACTTGTCACTACTGGAGTTGTCAAATATATGCCAACAGTTTACGCACAAAATGAGGACTAAGGCTAAATCTTCAAATTTAGCAAGAGAAGGGATTTAATATAGAACATTCCTTCATTCAGGGAACATTTAGGGCATACTCTGTGCTAGATATTACACATAGTGCTGGCAAGCAAAGAAGAAAAAAGTATGGCCCTTGACATCCAAGAACTCCTAGTCGAGGAGGGAGACAGCTATGTTGGCCAATAGTTGTCATGCAGGAGAGTAAGTGTGGTTGATGGAGGCACCATGGGAATGAGCAGGACAACTTTCTTCCTGTGGGGAAGAGAGCATAGAAGGTGTGGAGGTGCAAAAAGGCATGGAATGTTCAGGGAATTCAGGTGGTTGGTGTGGCTGGAATGCGGGGTGGGAGAGGGTGAGAAGATAGACACTGGAAATGTAGCCCAGGGCCAGCTCCGGACGGGTTTATACGTTGCCTAAACAGGTTAGACTTTATCTGGAAAGTGGGGCGACGCTGTTGATTGTAAGTGGGGAAGCAAAATCAGATTTGCTTGGGAGAAGAACTCTGCCACGTGGAGTGTTTTTGGCAAGTGTGAGAGTCTGAAGTGGGCAGACCGGTTTAGGGAGCTGAAACCTGAGTCCACGTGAAGGATAGTGAGGCCTGCACTGTGGGCAAGGCCTTTGGACCAGAGATGAGGGGACTGATAAAGAAATAGTTATACGGTGGAATTTCTAGGACTTTTGGCTGGAGATGTGTTGGGGAGTTCTCAGAGGTGATGCTAAGGGTTCAAGCTTGGACAGGTGGGCAGTGATAGGGCCTCCATCTGAAATAGGGAAGGTGAGCCGAGTGATGAGCGGAGGGCCATCTGGGGCTTCTGCTGGACTGCTTATGGGGTCCTTCCCTGAGCAGTGCCTTCCTTGGGTCTTTGTGACCCAGAGTTGGTCATTTTCCCATCCACGGAGTCTGACTTACCTAAAAAAGAAACTGATGTGTAAATGATGATGCTAGTCTACGACTGTACAATGGTGAGTGTACATGTGTAATTTCTTTTTTTTTTTTTTAAAGATTTTATTTATTTATTTGAGAGAGAGAGAATGAGAGATAGAAAGCACGAGAGGGAAGAGGGTCAGAGGGAGAAGCAGGCTTCCTACTGAGCAGGAAGCCTGGTGTGGGACTCGATCCCGGGACTCCAGGATCATGACCTGAGCCGAAGGCAGTCGCTTAACCAACTGAGCCACCCAGGCGCCCACATGTGTAATTTCTAATGAACAGAAGGTGAGTGCTCACTATTAAGGCTTCCTAATACCATAGTCCCTAGGAAACCCATTGAGTAATCAGGGAATTGCTTGCGGGGCATGGAATTGGAACAAAGGAAGAAAGTTTTGACCATGGAAGAAAAATTTACAGAACGTGATGGGCTCCCCAAAATACGGAGCTGAGAGGTAGAGCAGGGAACTCAATGGTGTGGTGGTGGAGATAGGCAAAGTAGCCAATGAAACCTACATATGGTTGGTCAGCGCTGGGAGGGGGTGGAGAGCGCCTTACTCAGGAGATGTCTGCACGCAACACGGAAGGATGAAATGGAGTCCAGGCGTGGTTGAAGCGCCCGCTTAGCATGACCTGCGAGGCCTGCTCCATTTCTCTTCTCTCTGACTTCTCTTTCACCCTCACTTTCTCTGTTCCAGCTACACCAGCCCTCTTTGTTTTTCCTCCAGTTTGCCTGGTCTGTTCCTGCTTCAGGGGTTTTGTACTTTATTGTGCCTTCTGCTGGGAAGGCTCTTTCGCCAGATACCCTCAGAGCCTGCCCCCCAACCCCCACTCCATTCATGTCTTTGTATAGATATTACCTCACCGGAGACTTATCCTGTCTCAAGGGGTCACTCTCAGTTTCCAATCCTGTTTTGTTTTTCTTTATAGCCCCTGTCACCACCTGGCATTAAATATTTACTTGTTTATTGTTTGTCTTTCCCTCTAGAATGTAAACATCAGAAGAGGAAGCACTTTGTGTTGCTCACTGCTGAATCTCCAGCATCTAGAACAGTGCCTGGCATCTGCTAGGTACTCAATAAAACTGAGGGAATGAATGAATGAAGAAGGGGCAAGGACATTCTAGGCATAGGGATGTAAAGGACAGACAATGTCAAGCACAAAGGGGAGAAAAAGTGTGGGGTGTGGGGTGTGGGGGGGCCATTGTGGGATGTGAGGGGACAAAGGGAGGCAAGGGGCTAGAGCACGAGGCAAATAAATGTTCCTAGGGAGTTTAGATTTTACCCTAAAGTGTCTGAGGAGCCACTGAAGGGTTTTAAGCAGGGGAACAGTGTAGCTGGCGTGGGACTTAAGATCTTGCAAGGCTGGTGGCAGAGACACAGATTAGGAAGCTCTCTGGCAATCCAGGCAGGAAATGACAGAAGCCTGAACTAGGGCAGTGGCGGCGGGAGTGTGGCTTACTTAGGCGATGGCGTCTCCAGGAAAGGACAGGTAGGGGAGCAATTTAGAAGGTATAATCTGTATAACCAATGATACTCATTGGGATGTCCGGTGTAAGAGAGAGGTAGGTGATGAGGAAAGCATTCACCAGCCTGTAAATTCTGTGCCACAGGGGCTAAGCCTGTCTTAGGATCCACTGCATCCCCAGCAAAGAGACAAAGAGAGAAGCTTGATAAAGATTGCTTGAAGGAAAAGCTGAGGTTTCTGGTTTGGGTAGGTGGTGGCATCATTTACGGGGGTGGGGAAGATGGAATTATGTTGCATCTGAAATTTATTTGTAGGCTAGTAGGTGGATTTGCCCATTTGGAGCTCAGGAAAGAGATGGGGCTTCAGATTGGCAAGTACTTCGTGACTACTTGTTGAACGTTCATTTCCCCGGCACCGCTCGTTGTTTTTATGGAGCTCTTGGTGTGTGCGTGCGTGTGCGTGCGTGTGCGTGCGTGTGCGTGCGTGTGCGTGCGTGTGCGTGCGCTGGGGGCGGGGCGGGCAGCCGGCCGCAAGATTACAATGTGACTTCAACACTCTGACCGTCCAGAGATAGGGTCTGTGCCTCTTCATCTCAGGAATGAATGGTCTTCTGTGAATGTCTCTACCTGGGAGATATTGTTGAGACATCTTTGGAAAATACTTTGGAAAATATTGCCCAAACCATATTAAGGAGTTTGGTGGGCTTTCTCCTAAGGCAATGAAAAACCTATTTAGGTGTAAAACAGAAGAGTGACTTGTGTCATTTGTGATTTAGATCTTAGAATTTGTGATTTTTATTTTTTATTTATTTTTTAAAAAGATTTTATTCGTGGGCGCCTGGGTGGCTCAGTCGTTAAGCGTCTGCCTTCAGCTCAGGTCATGATCCCGGGGTCCTGGGATCGAGTCCCCACATCGGGCTCCCTGCTCAGCGGGAAGCCTGCTTCTCCCCCTCCCACTCCCCCTGCTTGTGTTCCCTCTCTCGCTGTCTCTCTCTCTCTGTTGAAGAATAAATAAAATCTTTAAGAAAAAAAAGCTTTTATTCGTGAGAGAGTGAGAGAAAGAGAGAGCACAAGCAGGGGGAGCAGCAAGCAGAGGGAGAAGCAGACTCCCCGCATAGCAAGGAGCTGGCTGTGGGACTTGGTCCCAGGACCCTGGGATCATGAACTGAGCAGAAGGCAGACACTTAACTGACTGAGCCACCCATGCATCCCGAATTTGTGATTTTTAGGAAGTTACTCCGACTTCAGTTTGCAGAACTGAAAGCAGGGAGACCAGTTAGGAAGCTGTTACCATGATCCCTGGTGATGGTGGTTTGGATTAGAGTCATGGGATGAGAGAGGAGGAGACTGGTTTAAGACTTGGATACTAATTAGATATGGGTAGTAGTTGAGGAGGGTAAGATGGCCAGGTTTCTGGCTCAGGCAACTGGGTGGATGGTGCTGCCAGTTACTTATAGGGAGTTAGACTGGAGGAGAAGTAAGTTGAGAGAAATTGATAGGATTGGTTTTGGATAGGTTGAGTTTGCGCCTGCTGATGTCCAGTAGGTGGTTGGATGTTCATATATATCTGCAATCACAATAGTTGGGCTGGTGATATGCTTTTGGGAATCATCAGTGTAGAGACGGTCATTGGAATCAGCAGATAAGGTGATCTTGGGCCAGGTTGTAGCAAGAGAGGAGGAAAGAGCTTAGGATAGCATTCTCAGGAATGCCAACATTGAAGGATAAATACTCTGCAAAAAGGAGAAGAAGCATCTAGAGAAATAAGAGGGAAATGGAATGCAGTGAGTAGAAGAGAGCAATTTGAGGAGGAGTTGGTGGTCAACAGTATGCAATCTGCTAAGGGGCCAAGCTAGATAAGGAGGGGCAGTGGCCTGGATGTATCAACAGGAGGCCACCGTGACTCTGGAGAGGGAAATTTCAGGGCAGTGAGGGTAGAGTCAGATTTCAGAGGGATTGTTTATTCATCCAGTGAAATCTGAGTGTCTGCTCTGTGCCTACCTCTGAGCTAGGCCCTAGGGATCCAAGGACGGTTGTTCCTCAGTCTGCTCTCATGTGGCTCCCAGTTGATGGTAGAAACAGATATATAAACCATTCTGTCGCAGTGTGGTTAGTGTGGGGTTGTGGGAGCCCAGAGCAGGGGCAGCATACCCAAAGGTGGTGGGTTTACCCTCAAAAGTAGCCTTTGTGGAGGGACTGCTAAGTAAGATAAGGCATGGAATATCATTTGGAATTGGCAAGCAGGAGGTCAAGGAAAACTGTCTTCAGCTGGAGTGGTGGAGTGGATGTTAGTCGAGGGAAGGGGAGAGGATCTAGATAGCCTTTCCAGAAGGCTGACTCTGAAGACAAGGAGGGTGGTAGTTAGAGGGAGGGATCAAGGTTGAGGGAGGAGTTTATGGGAAAAACTTAAGTCTGCCTTAGGTTGGTTTGGGGGTATATTTCTGGAAAAGCTGGATGAAATATCCTTAACAATAAGGTCTTGCCCGTGGTTGGAATGCTTGGGTGCCCTGAGTCGGCATTTCTCTCCTTTGACCAGTGTAGAGGATCCTCTCGTCCCTTTGGGAAGCAGCAGTGCATGGTGGGTAGGAGCATGGCGGGGCGCCTGGGTGGCTCAGTCGTTAAGCGTCTGCCTTCGGCTCAGGTCACGATCCCAGGGTCCTGGGATCGAGCCCCACATCGGGCTCCCTGCTCCGCGGGAAGCCTGCTTCTCCCTCTGCCACGCCTCCCCTGCTTGTGTTCCCTCTCCTGCTGTGTCTCTCTCTGTCAAATAAATAAATAAAATCTAAAAAAAAAAAAAAAGCATGGCATCAGGCCAAATTTATGAGTCTCAGGTTCCTCATCTGTAGAATGGGGTCTCTTCTCATAGAGGCGTGATCTCTATTTTTCCCATACTTTCCTCCTTTTCTATTCAAACAGTGACCATTTCAAGAGAGCAAATAGAGTTTCTGCTCCTGTCATGGTGGCTCACTGTCCTTTTCCGGGTATAGTCTTCCTTTAGAACTGCTGATGAACTACAGCCCTAGCTAGGCTAGTATTGCTACTAGACCTTGAAGTCATTTACTGATGATTGCTTAAGTAAGTTTTTTTCTACGCGTGGCTGACTTCACTCCCTGCTGATTTCATTGTCGGGGTAATCACATGCTGTCCTCTCTGCCAGGAATTTGTCCTCCCCTCCCCCAGCCCTAGCACCTGCCTCCTCCGTGTGCTCAGTCCAGGTAACCCAGGTAACGGTGGTCCTGGTGCCCACCTGCACCCCCTTCACTGGCCTAGACTGGATGGGGTACCTCACACAGACCGTCATAGCACCCAGTTCTTACAATTGTCTACGTTCACTTTTCTGGGAAGACTGAGGACTGGGTCTGTATGGGGCCTGGAGCACAGCCGATGCTCAGTACATGCTGGCTGGCTGGCTGGCTGGCTGGCTGAATGAATGAATGAATGAATGAATTGGGAGTTCTGAAGGAACCTTGCTGTCCTGGTTACTTTTGGGGTGCCTGGGTGGCTCAGTCGGTTAAGCATCTGCCTTCAGCTCAGGTCCTGATCCCAGAGTCCTGGGATGGAGCCCCACATCCGGCTCCCTGCTCCTCAGGGAGTCTGCTTCTCCCTCCTTCTCTGCCTGCCGGTCTCCCTGCTTGTGCTCTCTAACTCAAATAAGATCTTAAAAAAAAAAAAAAAAAAAAAAAGATTACTTTTCCTAACCAGAGAGGTATGCAGGTGGCCCCTCCTGAAGCCAATTATTCTGGAATCTCAGGGTTCTTTGAGGATTGGTCCAGTTTTCTGTGGTCAGAAGCCCCAGCACCCCAGAGGGAGGTCATCCCACATCTTTGCATACAAATAGGGAGGCACACGGTGTTCTGGAATGTATACAAGCTTTGGAGCCTGCCATGGACTGAGTGGCCCCCGTTTTCTCAATTATAAGATAAAGACAGTTGACCTACTCTGTCCGATTAAGTTAGATGATCTGTGTAAGAATGTGAGTGACCTGACACTTTATTGTCAGCCAAAAATTGTATCTCCTGCTGCAAATTCTATTCACTCACATGCATCTTATTAATTCACAGTCACATGTGTCTTACTAATTTCTAAATACTTTCGGCATTCTCTGTTTGGATCACTTAAGAGCTGTTTTAGTTCTTTAGTTCAGAGATCAGGAAGGAGGGCTGAGATCCTTCTTCCTGTGGGTGCGAGAGCTGGAACTTTTCTCTTGGCAGAGTCAGGGCTAGGTGTCCAGAAGGCCGGCTCCACCCAAGTCCAGCTCCAGCTTCCCCTTTCACTGATGGGGCATTTTACTCCCCGTATTCTTGCAGGTGGTCTGCCCGCGCCGTAGAGGTCAGCCTGCAGCACCTATGCAGGCCCCTCTGTGAACAGAGCACTGGTCTTCAGGGATCACACAGAATCTTTGCGTCCCTGATGCTTGACCCTAGTGACTTGCATGGAGTAGGTGTTTTGAGAAACGGCAGCTGAATGAATGAACAGAAGATAGGCCTCCAGCTTCCACTTGGCTGAGAAGGGCATTGCATGCTTGGGGCTCTTGGGGGCTTTTGGCTGGGGGCTGGGGCCACCGTGGGAGCTGGGCACAGGGGAGGGCACATAGCTCCTCCTGAGTCTCCCAGAGCCACCTGTGGGACGTAGAGGACTCCGGATCTCCTCGTTTGTCTGAGAGCTTTGGCCATGCGTTCCTGTGCAGCAGCTTCTGATACCAGATGACTGATTCATGTACTTGGGGCTGATGAAGTAGAACAGCCAGGTGCTCGGCCCCCAAATGATTTTTGCCCTTTGAACTTTCTCCTTGGAAGCTAGTTACTTTGCCAGAGGAGTTTTCTCAAGAGCCACTTTAGGTTGGAGGTGAGGAAGCTTACATTTCGCGTCCCATATTCACACCAACAAAACAGGCTGGAGTCAGAGCTTAGGGTTCTTTGTTATGGGGTCAGTGTAAACTTTGGCACAACCTTCACCAGTATTGAGAGGGTAGGGCCTGTGCTGGTTTGATTCCCAAGGCTCTTCAGGGTTTCACCCTTGGTCTCCTTTTTTTTTGGTTCTCTTTCTCTCTGCCTCAGAAGAGACTGAGGGGATAGCCTAAAGGGGGCTGGGGAAGGAGCGAGGGACAGTGGGTCCCCACCCTGGCTGTACGTCAGAATCACCTCGGGCTTTAGAAAAATGGTAGTGGGGCGCCTGGGTGGCTCAGCTGGTTAAGCGACTGCCTTCGGCTCAGGTCATGATCCTGGAGTCCCGGGATCGAGTCCCGCGTCGGGCTCCCTGCTCAGCAGGGAGGCTGCTTCTCCCTCTGACCCTCTTCCCTCTCGTGCTCTCTATCTCTCATTCTCTCTCTCTCAAATAAATAAATAAATAAAATCTTAAAAAAAAAAAAAAAGAAAAATGGTAGTGGCCCCTTCTCCCACCTCGTTTCCCCAGCCAAATAAATCTGAACCGCTGATTAGAAGAATGGGAATTGGGGACGCCTGGGTGGCTCAGTCGTTTAGCCATCTGCCTTCGGCTTGGGTCATGATCCCGGGGTCCTGGGATCGAGTCCCACGTCAGCCTGCTTCTCCCTCTCCCTCTGCAGCTCCCCCGTTCATGCTCTCTTTCTCTCTCTGACAAATAAATAAATCAATCTAAAAAAAAAAGAAGAAGAATGGGAATTGGCTTGGAGAACGAGAATTGGGGAAGCGGAAAAGTTGCTGCTGAGGAGAACTGATGGGGGCCTTGGGAAGAAAGGTTCTCAGTTGTCACTGTCCTTTAGGATTATGCGGGGTGCTTTGAGAAGATGCTGAGGCCTGGGTTCCACCCCAGAGTTGCTGACTTGATTGTCCTGGGCAGGGCCCGAGCCCTGGACTCTGTTAAAGCTTGTTGAGTGATGCCAATGTTGCAGCCAGGATAGAGGGGCACTGCGTTAAGTGAAGGGTTTGGGCTTGTTCCGATCAAGGTGGTTCTGTGGGTGATGCTTTCTTTTAGTGAGTACCTTTACGGAGCACACCCAAAGCAGGCAGATCATCAGACTCCCCCGGGAAGCCCCGTCTCAGGCCTCCCACATCAGAACTGCTGGGTCGGAGCCCTGAAGCTGTCGGTAACATTCCCCAGGTGACTCTGATGCTCACTCAGGCTTGGGGTCCTGTTTCTGAGGACCTGAACTGTACCAGGTGGAGCAAACCAGGAAGAATCTGATGGACAAGGACTAGGCGGCTTTGAGAAGGGAGCAGATAGTGTGGCTTTAGTCGGAGGGCCTGCTGGTGCAGACTGCCTGCTTGCTCCTTCAGAGTGGTGCAGGGTCATGGCGACCAACGTGCTGGCTGAGTTCCAGGAGGCAGAGGAGGAGGTCTCTGGTCCAGTGACCCATAGGGTTTATGCTTGGTGTGTCTTCTTGCCAGGTGCTCTCACCCCTGATGTCTGAGTGAGCAGAGTGTTCTGTAGCCTGAAAGGTAAAAGAATTTGAGGACCATCTGCTGTCTGAGGCCTATAACTGCACCTAGGAAGGGTGGAAGAAACAATACATAAAGGAAGACAGGAAGAAAAATGATTTTTAAGGTGTCGAGAGTATCCTAAACCAGCATGAGACAACACAGACAGACATACAGCAGAGAAAGGGAAGAAAGACTTGAAATTTGTGGGTTTAGGCAACATACCTGAGGCTTTTTCGGAGAGCTTACATCTGGTCCTTCTGAGGAAATGGCAGCAATAGTGTTCTGGAGACATCTGGGTATAGCAGCCCTGAGCAAACCAGTTAAGAGGCTTGGCTGCTCGCTAGGGGCTGTGACTCTGGCTATACGTAGAGCAGCCTAATGCAGAGACATGGGGTTTTCCTGGAGCAACATATCACAAAGAGCTCGCTCGAGCCAGTTAAGCCCACAGACAACTATCCTTTTGCCATCCTGTGGGATGAATGATGTCACCAGTCAGAAGATACCCGAGGTGTGTCACCGGTGACTTTGAAGTTCAAGATAGAGAACTGAGTGGAAGGTAACATTTTCATGTCTATCCACTGAAGGCTGTGTATATGAAAGCGAAAGGAGGACCTAGAACAGAGTTCTAGGCTGGGAGCCTGCTTCTCCCTCTGCCTATCTTTCCCCTTGCTTGTACTCTCTCTTTATAACAAATAAATAAAGAAAATCTTTTTTTTTAAAATCACTTTTATAGGCCCCAAAAGGGGGATAGGGAAATGCTCATCAGTTTGAGGTGGAATTGTAGTTGACAATGAATTCAAACCGAGACCCCATTGTGTGCAAAAATGCCTGGAGTGTTCTCCGTGGGTCTCATGTTTCAGCGACTTCCTGACAAAGTGAAGTGAATGCAGAGGGGAGACTCTCGATGGTGAGTGGCCTGGAAGCCACATTTGCACACAGGAGGCTGAAGAAACTGGGTTTTTAGCCCCAAAGGGGGAAGCCTCCAGGGGGACAGGATGTTAATCTTTAATGATAAGAAGGACCATTATGTGGATGCGCATTTAGCCGCATTCTGTGTGGTTCCAGAGGAGAGGACTACTGGGTAGAGATTGTGAGGAACAAATTTTTGGCTTCATGGAAGGAAGAGCTATTGATCTCTTTAAAAATGGAATGGGTTGTCTCATAGGTAAAGTACTGAGGTTTTATAGTCCCTGGGAATTTGAAGCAGAAAATAGACTGAAGAGTGGCCTACGTTTTATGTGTTACATTCTACATATTTAAAACTAACAGTGCTGGAAAAAAAACAAAACAAAAACCAAAAACTAACAATGTTGGGAGAATTGTGGGGTTAATGTTCTTTTTCAGGGACTGTTTAATGTGGGCTTCTAAACCAAACCTGGGCATCTGATTCGGAGTGGGCCTGCAAGCTTTGTTCTGTTCTGGATCAACCTATGTGTGTGCTTTCCTTACTTTTAGTTCTACAGCTGATGCTGGGCCTTAGTGCTAGGACTAGTCGCCTGCTCCAGGAGAGCCCATGTAGGTTGGCTCTCATGACCATTCAGGAGCACCTCTCTCTCTCTCTTTTTTTTTAAGATTTTATTTATTTACTTGAGAGAGAGAGCAAGCAAGAGCAAGCATGAGCTGGAAGGAGGGGCAGAGGGAGGAGCAGGAAGCTGAGCAGGGAGCCTGGCGCCAGATCCCAGGACCCTGAGATCACGACCTGAGCCTAAGGCACGTCCAACTGACTGAGCCACCCAGGCGCCCCTCGGGAGCATCTATTTAGATGATTGTAGGAGTGACTTCTTCAAAGCTTCTCCTTCCTCCAAAGCAGGTCAAAGCAGGAATGGAGCTGCACCTGAGTCAAGGGTCCAGGGTGATTTCAGGCCGTCTTCTTGTGGACTTGGCCCGGTGTTGGGTGGAGATGGAGTTACACCTAGTGGTAGGAGGGTAGGGCATTTCTGTCCTTGAGGACTTGCGGTTGCCTCCATATTACTCTAAGTCCGTGGTCCTCTCCTTTCTCTGCCTCTGAAGCAGGAGGCTGGGCTCCACCTTAAGAACAGTGCACTAGGCCGGGCTTTGGGGTCTCTGGTCAGCTGTGTCCGCTGTGGGTGAGGACAAAGAGCCCAGTCAGTGGTGCTGCCTGCCGTACCCATTTCCTGCTCCCATGGCCAAGAGGCCCCGGAGGAAGCTGGACTTTGGAGAGGGTGAGGGCCAGCTCTCTTCAGGCAGTTCCTCTGCTCCTGGTTTCTTTCCAGAGGATTCCCTTCTTCATTCAAACCGAGTCCCTGTGCTTAGTACAGAGAGTAGATCAGGGCAAGATGGTGGGTCAGTGGCTGAGAAATAAGGCTCAGGTGTGGGAGAGGGAGAAAAACTGGCGGGTCAAGGGAGGGGTACAAATGGATGGATATGGAATTCAAGTCGTGAAGCAGTAGGGATTAAAATGCAAACGATCCATGTATTTTCATTTCAGAATTTGTTGTAGTAAAGGATGATGAGTTGTCTGTTTGCTGCCCGCGTGCCTGGACAAAGCCGAGAGCAGATCCCTGTGGCACATGGCTGCAGACTGACTCTGATCCAGAACGAGTCCCTTCAGCCTATCCGGCTTGGTGTTGGGACCATCCATCTCAACGAGGTGATCCCGTTCCCTTGTGAAGGGGCAGCATCAGATGTCCCTGGTGTTTCTTTTTATTTTTTTTTTTAAGTAGCTCTACACCCAGTGTGGGCCTTGAACTCAGGACCCTGAGAGTTGCATGCTCTACTGACTGAGCCAGCCAGGTGGCCCCCCCCATTTTTTTTTTTTTTTGGTCCCTCATGTTTTTCTTTTTGTAAAGATTTTATTTATTTATTTGAGAGAGCGAGTGAGCGAGCATGAGCAGGGTGAGAGGCAGAGGGAGAGGGAGAAGCAGGCTCCCCGCCGAGCAAGGAGCCCGACGCGGGGCTCGATCCGAGGACCCCGGGATCATGACCTGAGCCGAAGGCAGACGCTTAACCGACTGAGCCACCGAGGCGGCCCTGTCCCTGGCGTTTCTAATCGGAAACCTGGGCCGGGTCCTATTTGTAAGGCAGCAGCAGAGTCCAAGGGTGAGGCGTAGGGGTTACAGGATGGAGAGAAGGGACATGAGGGCTACTGAATGGCAGGAAACAGAAGTCCAGTGGGGAGTAAAGGATGGGTGATTGACTGCGGAGGATCACCGGACCTGAAAGATTTGTGGAGGGTGAGATACAGGCACTTTGGTCACTTTGTGGGGTGCTTGTGGAGATTGTGTGCTTGTGTCTTTAATTATTAACTTAGCACGGAGGAATTACGGGAGTAGTCTTGCCCAGCCCTGTGATCAGGTTTGGTTGTTTATTGTCTTGTTTATTAGGCAGAAAAGCAAGTGTTTGTATGGGAGTAGGATGCCCCGTCTAGGGAAGAGCAGAAAAGAACGTGGGCAGCCAGTAGACTAGGAAGGGGTGTAAGGGAGGGAGAGGGAGAAGCCGAAGACGAGCCAGCTGCTCCCTGAGGTTGGTCTTTCCTGCTTCTCAGGATGAAGATGCTTCTGGGCCAGGGTGGTGAGGCCAGGACACAAGACAACAGGAGGATTAGGGACAGGGAAGGAGGAGGCTTCCTGTGTTGGTGGCCTGAAGCTGGCAAGCCCAGCACCAGACCTCCCTTTCTCCACTGGGAAGGCAGGCTGATTCTGACCTTGCCCTTCGAGCTCTTGCAAGGACTGGCAAGCCCTCCCCCTGGGGCTCCCGTGGCTGAGCCAGGAAGGCAGGCTCAGTGAGGTGATGGGCTGCCACAGTGGAGGCGGGCTCCCTGCACGCTTCAGGCACCGGTGCGGGATCTGGAACCTTCAGCTGGCTCTCAGAATCCTTTTCACTTTCTTCCTGGCCACATCCTGGGGCTAGGGGTCAACCTCACAGCATCTGTGGGCTTCCCTTCTTGATTTTCTTTCCTCTGAAGTACTGGATTGAAACTTTTTTAGGGGTAAGGGATTTCTCCGAGATTCTGACAAAGGCCATGGGCCTTTTTCTTAGAAAAATGCATATACTGGGGGGCGCCTGGGTGGCTCAGTCGTTAAGCGTCTGCCTTCGGCTCAGGTCATGATCCCGGGGTCCTGGGATCGAGCCCCGCGTCGGGCTCCCTGCTCTGTGGGAAGCCTGCTTCTCCCTCTGCCACTCCCCCTGCTTGTGTTCATCTTTAATGAAGATGTCTCTCTCTGTCAAATAAATAAATAGGATCTTTTAAAAAAAAAATGCATATACTTTGGACATATGTATGTAATCATTTACAAGGAATTTCAGGCCTCGTGGAAGCCCTAGGTTAAGAACCCTGGCTCTAAGGGTGATCCGTGAACTTTCCCAAAGCTCGTCTGGGTAAAGGGATTGCCTCTCCCCCAGGGTAGGACTTAAGGAGTGTTTGTGGCTCACCCTTTTGCATTGTCTGGTCAGGAAAAGTGCCATCCCCACTCTATAGGAACCTCGGCTCCAAGGATCTTTCCAAGTACAAAGACAAGCGGCTGAGCTGGCAGGCAGTAGCGGGAGGTCTGGCCTCCATTCGAATCCTTGGCCACATGTCCTGACCCGCTGGCCCAGCACTAGATAAGTCACAACAGGATTCGCCAAGGTTAACAATAGCACAGAGCGCCGAGTCCTGGAGCCCATATCAGGAGGTAGAGGGGTGCAAAAGCTGGGAGGATGGTGACTTTTCAGAGCCAATAGCCAGAAAGCATCACTAATCCTGTATGGCTACTGGTTACCTCCCACTGCTGTGAGCACTGTTCTATGTAAGCAAAATCCAGTTACTTTGTGTTTCCTCCTCGCGGGTAAGTGCTAAAGGGTGTGTGTGGTGCTGCCTACGCAGATGCTTAGCAGGAGCCTTTGAATGCTAACGGGGAGGACCTGCTGGGCAGAGGTTTTGAATACAGAGCAGATCAGAGCCCAAACACTGTCTTTGGCCAAAGAGGACTGCTAGTGGAAATAATGCTTGGGGGGGGGGTCTAAGGCTCTTTGGGTGGTAGGGTTGGTTACTAATCAGAATTATTTTTTCAGGTCTCTTAACCTTTGTTAACTGTGCCTACGTCAAGTGGGGAACGCTGGTACAAGATATCTTCACCTATGCTAAAGTATTGGCGCTGATTGCTGTCATCATCGCGGGCATTGTTAGACTTGGCCAGGGTAAGCGGAAGAGCAACGAACTCGTGAGCATTTTCTTTGAGTCCTACTTCTTTAAATGCCCTTTGTGCATTCTTATTTGCTAGGTGCCATAATTTTCATTTTGTAGAGGAGACTGAGGCTGCAGAACTCAGTATCTTGCCCAAGTCCCTAGCTCCTAGTACGTCAGTGGGGATTTGTACTCAGACTGACCTCAAAGCCTGTCTTCTCTGCATGCTCCCAGAGGAGGCTGATCTTGGCAAAAGGGCTGACCATGATGCCCTGGGAGCCGGCTTTAGCCGACTGTCCAGCCCAGTGCTGTAGGCTATGATTGTTCTGCCCTTGGAAGTTCTGCAAGGGCAGAAATGAACTCCTTGTATCCACTCCTCTCCAGTTTCCAGGTAGGAACACCTGCCCCGCCAGTCTGTTGCCCTGGGCATAAGGAGCGCTATCCTTCCTCCATCCTGTGCCAGCTGTTTGTGGTGTTAGAAAGGGGGTAGGAATGGGGCAGCTTACAGGGCAGGACGGAACCACATCACTTCTGTTCTATAGGCCTGCTCCGTAGTGCTTTCTTACCCTAGAAAGCCATCACAGTCCTTCCTGTCAAGATCCCTGTGCTGTCCCCTGCACTCCAGCCTATCACTGTAGAGGTCTGTCTCCCGTTCCCTGTTCTCTCACCAGCACCCTTGCTGCCGAAGGTGTTCTAAGCCACTCGCTTGCTGTAAGCATCATGTTCTCCCACTCCCTTTTCTGAATCACTTTGAAGCTGGGGGTAGGCCACTAATCCTTCTGCCTTTCCATGTTCTCTGGACTCTAGGAGCCTCAACGCACTTTGAGAATTCTTTTGAGGGTTCATCATTTGCAATGGGTGATATTGCCCTGGCACTGTACTCGGCTCTGTTCTCCTACTCGGGCTGGGACACGCTCAACTACGTCACCGAAGAGATCAAGAATCCTGAGAGGTCGGTATCTCACCATCAGTCTTCCATGGCAAGAAGGATAGCTGTCCTTCACTGAGAGCACACCACAACCACCGAGACAGATTTTATCAGTGCCACTTGACTAGATGGGAGGCCCGAAGGCCAGAGAGATAACTTGTCCCGGATAACAGGCCTTGTCACAACTGTCCCTTCATTCCTGCATTCATTACAGCAGGTCGTACCATGTGTTCATATGTGCTTTCTCACGGGTTTTCCTTGATATTCACCCACCCTTATTCCCACACAGACAACTTTAGGTCATAGAGGCCCCAAAACTTTCCCATTTTCCTTTTGAGCCCTTCCTGCTTTCTCAAATGTGTACTGACATAGTGGTATCGTGTCAGCATTTAGCAGCATTACTTCAGCCTGGCTATTCTAAATTATTCGGCCGTCATGCAGAGTGACAAGAGCACTGGACAGGGAGTCAAAGGGCCTGGAGCCTGTCTTTCCACTGATTTCAGTCCCCTGCCAACTCTGCCTGCTTCCTTATCTGTAAATTGACGGGGTTGAATTATATGATCTCTGGAGCCCTTCCTGGCTCTAAAATTCAGATTCTTGGAACTAAGATTACCAGGGAGTGGAGTTTCTGTAAATTTTTAAGTCAAAATAATAAACTCTCGGCACACCGCCAGTGTTGCAATCCCCGGAGCAAATGCTAGAAGCAGGACCAAAGCCTGGGTGGTGCTCCCACCTACTGGACAGAAGCTAAATGACTCGAGTATGCCCCTTCCCTGTCACTGTGAAGAATGGTTTATGAAGGTCAGAGCTTTATTGGTCTAGAGGACCTTGTCTTTGTGTTTTTCTCTTAGCCACTGGTTAGGATGGCCCCCCACGTTCTCACACTGAGTAGGAGGATGGAGTGAACATAGTTCCCAGGTTGCTTATTTGGATATACACATTGTTCTTGTCAGTGAGGGCCTTATTCTCTGGATTTCACAATTTGCCTAATTTCCTCTTGTATTTCTCAACCTTAAGACAAATTTCCCATGTTGCCAATCTTAAGAAGGAATCCTGACACCAAGAGGCCTTGGATGTAAAAAAAAAAAAAGAACAAAAAACCCCAAAAACCCACAAGCCCCCCTGCCCCCCCCGCCATTTCCTGTGCTATTACATGGTGACATTGTTCTCTATTAATCCTTGTTCTGCTGTTTGGTTAGCCTTTTCTCTAAATGTGATATTCCTTTCCCTTGATGCTCTTTAAGCTCTGAGCTCAAGAATGAAGTCACTGTTGTACACAGCTTCAAAGGCAAAAGCACTGGGGAAACGCACAGGAGGCCCCATCCCTGGATTGGTGTGGGAGTCTGAGGATTAAAGGAGATGGGGATGTGACCCTGGGACTAACGTGTGCATTATTCTTTTTGGCTGTAGGAATCTGCCCCTGTCCATTGGCATTTCCATGCCCATTGTCACCATCATCTACATCTTGACCAATGTGGCCTATTACACCGTGCTAGACATGAGGGACATCCTAGCCAGTGATGCCGTTGCTGTGGTAAAGGATTTTCACTAGCAGAAGGCTGAGGGTGTGTTTGTGGGCTTCTCGGAATACTGCAGCTCCAGTCCTGGAGAGGGGGTAGTCCTTGGAAGGAGTATGCGTAGGGGCACCTAGCTGGCTCAGTTGGTCGAGTGGGCAGACTCTTGATCTTGGGGGTTTAGTTTGAGCCCTGTTTGGTGTAGGGATTACTTAAATCTTAAAAAGTATGCTTCGGATACTGCGTTTAACAAGGTTGTCACTCCAGCTGTGGAAGAAGGGTTGGCTAGTTTCGGGGCCGTCTCGGGACATGCTTGCATCCTTTTTAGATCCTGCTAATGACTCTTTTTTGGTCCTTTCCCTTAGACTTTTGCAGACCAGATTTTTGGAATTTTCAACTGGACGATTCCGCTGGCGGTTGCATTATCCTGCTTTGGTGGCCTCAATGCCTCCATTGTGGCTGCCTCTAGGTGGGAGTGGTGCCTTTTATGGGGGGAAGGGTAGGACTTACAGGACCCAGGTTTAGTCACTGTGTTCCCCAAGTCATATTTACCCCTTTGTTGTTTCCATCAGCAGCCTCTAGTTCTCCCTAATCTCAAAACTGAACCCCATTCCGTATTATTCACTTTTTTGGAGGAGGGGAGGGCAGTGGGAGGGCTACGTGGCATGTGAACCAGCCCCACCCAGTGTCCCCCAAGTTTCTCAGCCTCTCTCATCTTACCCAAAATAGGCTTTTCTTTGTGGGTTCAAGAGAAGGCCATCTCCCTGATGCCATCTCCCTGATTCATGTTGAGCGGTTCACACCAGTACCTGCTCTGCTCTTCAATGTAAGTGACCTCAAGGACGGGGCTGACTGTGTCAGGGGCCCACCAGACTGTGGGGGAAATGTTAACAGCAGTGGGGGCGCCTGGTTAAGCGTCCGACTTCATTTCCGCTCAGGTCATGGTCTCAGGGTCGTGAGATGGAGCCCCACGCTTAGCGTGTAGTCTGCTTAAGGCTCGCTGTCCCTCTACCATTCCCCCCAACAAATAAATCTTAAACAAAACCAGTAGAAGCAACTGTTCTAGCTTTCCCAAAACCTTATAGAATTTAATAGAAAAACTATCTTCTCTTAAAAAAAAAAGTAACCTCTTCTGGTCTAGGATAAAGCATAGAGTACAATGAATATAATGAAATAACTGCCATGATAGTAAATGACATAGTGCTTAAGGGAAAAATGATCTTCCATGGGAATAGAAGGTAAAGGAAGAAAGACTTCTTAGACAAAGTGCATTTGTTTTGTTTTTAAAAAAAAGATTTGAGAGTGCGTGCACAGGGGTGAGGGGCAGAGAGAGAGGGTCTCTTAAGCAGACTCTGTAGGGAGGGCGGAACCGCACACGGGCTTGAACTTGTGACCCTGAGATCCAAGCCTGAGCCAAAACCAAGGGTCAGACGCTTACCTGACTGAGCCACCCAGGCGCCTCTAGACAAAGTACATTTGAAGTGGATTTTTTTTTTTTAAAGATTTTATTTATTTATTAGAGAGAGAGAGAGAGAGAGAGTGCAGGAGCAGAGGGAGAGGGAGAAGCAGACTCCCCGCTGAGCAGGGAGCCCGATGCGGGGCTCGATCCCAGGACCCTGGGATCATGACCTGAGCTGAAGGCAGACGCTTAACCGACTGAGCCACCCAGGTGCCCCTTGAAGTGGATTTTTAAGGATAGGTTGCAAAAGGTGGAGATGGGCTTTAAGTTAAGAGAAACAGTATGGGGGGGGCACCTGGTTGGCTCAGTCGGTGGAGCATGCCAACTCTTGGACTCGGGGGCTTCGTGAGTTTGAGCCCCATGTTGGACTTAAGATTACTTAAAAAATAAAAGGCACTAAAAAAACCCCTCAAAACCGTATCAAAGTCCTGGGGTAAAGCAGCGTGAAGTTGGGTAGTAGGAGATAAAGCCTGGAAATGTAGGTTGGAGCCATCATGGAGAGGCTCTTCAGCAAAAGATTTGTGAGGAATTGTTTTGATCTGTGGCAAAGGTTTGAAGAATGGACCTGAAAAAAACAATCGAGAGGCCCCTGGCTTACTAGAAAAGGAAGGAGCTATTGTCACTAGGGTGCTGAAGCGTGTGGGAACAGAAGGGGGGCGGGGGAGGAGAGACCCCGAGGCCCTGAGAAGGGGGAAGCGCCCTTCAGTGACAGGCCGTGAGAGGAGCTGACGTGGGCTTGCGCCTGCAGGGTATCATGGCACTGATCTACCTGTGTGTGGAGGACATCTTCCAGCTCATTAACTACTACAGCTTCAGCTACTGGTTCTTTGTGGGGCTCTCTATTGTGGGTCACCTTTATCTGCGCTGGAAGGAGCCTAATCGGCCTCGTCCCCTCAAGGTACGTGACCTCCCTCCTCCCTCTGCCTGGGCCTCGGGGGCGCTAGGGCGTGATGAAGGGCGCAGAGAGGCTCAGCGGCCTCCCCTCCCAGGAGGGACTAGCACAGCTGCCCCGCGAGCTGAGCCCCCGTTTCCTCTGTGCCTGCAGCTCAGCCTCTTCTTCCCCGTGGTCTTCTGCCTCTGCACCATCTTCCTGGTGGCTGTGCCACTTTACAGCGACACCATCAACTCCCTCATCGGCATTGGCATTGCGCTCTCAGGCCTGCCCTTCTACTTCCTCGTCATCCGAGTGCCAGAACACAGAAGACCTCACTGCCTCCGAAGGATTGTGGGTAAGCCTTTGGGTCTTCGAGCTGACCGGCTATCATGTGGCCATCTCCACCCCAATCTGGTACCCCCCCCCCCCGTCAGTTTTGCCCTAGCCCCTTCTCGATGTTCACTGTAAGGCTTCATGGAATTTGCCCTCAGGCCAGCCCCGGTCGGTGCCACCGGAGTTGAGCCCAGCTGACCTCTTCTCAGTCCTGACTCACATTTCTCTTCGTAGCATCCGCTACATGGTACCTCCAGGTCCTATGTATGTCAGTTGCTGCAGAGATGGATTTGGAAGATGGAGGAGAGATGCCCAAGCAACGAGATCCCAAGTCTAACTAAATACCATCTAGAATCAAGCCTGAGATGTGGAAAGCAGGGGCCTCTTGTCTCTTACTGGCTGGAGCCAAGGAAGATGAAAAGGGAAAGTACACCTCTTTGTTGAAACTGCTCAGACCAGGCTTCCGGACAGGTGCCTTCAATTTTCGAACTTGCTGTTTGAGAGATGAAAAGTAATTTATTTGTTTTGCTACCCATTGCTTTATTGTCCCTTTTAAAAAAATCTGGAACAGACTGTGGTGGGGAGCATGTCAGGTGTGGGCTTGGTTTTACTAGCAGCACATTCCCACGTGTTAAGATACTCATTCACCTCTGGGTGTGCCCAAGCACTCCTTTTCCTTTAAAAGGGCCAATAATGCTCCGAACTTCCTGTCTCCTTTAGAGAGACATGAAACTGTCACAGGTGCTAGATAATAAAAGGGTGATGTTCTAGGGTGCCTGGGTGGGCTCAGTTGGTTAAGCGACTGCCTTTGGCTTAGGTCATGATCCTGGAGTCCCGGGATCGAGTCCCGCATCGGGCTCCCTGCTCAGCGGGGAGTCTGCCTCTCCCTCTGACCCTCTTCCCTCTAGTGCTCTCTCTCCTTCATTCTCTCCCTCTCAAATAAAATCTTTTTAAAAAAAAAAGGTGATGTTCTAAACTTCGAGTGGCTTCATTTTAGATAGGTCTTGTGCTTGAAAGTATCTGAGTATTTCTTCCCTCTCAAGTCAGGTGCTGGTGGCTGATGCAACCACTCTCTATACTGGAGAACACACCTAAGCTGCTTAGCAAAATGATTATTTTATAGCATCCTGAGATAAACCCATGTATGGGGTGGGAGTGTAAGCTTGTAATGCCAGGTTACAATGCTGAGGCACTTCCTAAGAGCACAGGCAGGAGCAATCCCCAGCTGATCTAGTCTTCAGTTTTCTGAAGCACACCATCCGTTTCCCTGTTTAATAAAGTATCCGGAAGCAGCATGTAGTTCAGAGGTTTACTGATTCTGTGGCTGGCAAGATCACTTGGCTCTTTTACACTTAGATGTGAGAGTCTGTAATGGAAACCACTTTTAAAAGGAAGATCTCGACACCCCATGGTTTCTAGGTCTGGGGCAAAGACTCCGTGTCAAATCTGTTCTGATGCCGAGTCTTTGAAGAGCGAGCTCCTACCAGTCTGAGCAGGAACGGAATTCAGCCCAGCGTGTCACGCCAGGGCTGCTTTGGCTTGGCACTGCTGCCATTAGGGGTGCTGGGAGGCTGATTCTTTCCAGGCTGTAGCAATGGGTTGTGGGTAAAGGTCTGTCGTAAGGGACCTAGGGCAAGAGAAAACAAATCTCAACGAAGGAAAGGAAGAAATAAATCCCAGAATTTAGACCGCAAGGGTTATTTACCCCTGGCAGCTAGTTCTAAGTGATTCTGCATGCGTCGTTCGCGCTCTTTGAGCTGATGTGCCAGTTCGGCATTCTTCCATCCTGTGTAAAGAGGAGGAAGACGGTGGGTCCTAGGCCCATTTTTAGACTACTTCCCCCCAGTCCCGTTTCACTGAGGACAGACCCTTACCTCTTTTGAAGCTTTTTACAAAACCTTCCCGTGGAAGTAATTTATTGGAGTCATGCACAACACGCTGGGGGATTTTAAGTATAGTCCGTACGGCTGGAATCCGGAGGCAAGTCACCTGGACCAGGGAAAACGTATTGGAGGAGAGCCAGTACATGAACACCGCCTGAAGGAGAAGAGAGAGACAGTACTGAGGAGCTGTCCTCTGCTGTCAGCTTGATGGCAGATAGCTAGGCTAGATGGAAAGGCCTGGAGCCAGTTCCTAAGCCATTACCTACCGTGGGGAAATGGATAGTTATGGGCAACACTGCTAGGGGCATCACTCTGATCACATTTCTCATCCACTGAAGATCAGAACTTTGCACACCAGTCTCCGCACCTAGCTGCCAAAAAAAAAAAAAAAAAAAGTACTTGCACATCATTTCTAGAGAATCTGGCTCAGATTTCAACCCATCAATTCTACTTTATCTCTACTCCCCACTTTGCAGGCCTGGCACTTAGCCAACCTGGGCTTACCTCAAGGACACCCCACATTGTAGCAGTGACCACCATTGGTAATATGTAGGTGGGGTCAGATAGTGTGAGATCCTGGAACCACAGGAGGCCACCTGTCTGCAGGCTGGGCACAGGAAGGTTGGCCATTTCTCTCAAGGCAATGAAGAAGGAGATGAAAATCGGGGCCTATTACACAGGATAAACAGTGTCAGGGCCTTTTAGCAAAGGGGACATTTTCATTACTCCATCAATGAAAACCTTACCACCACCCCTGCTCTTTGGGAGTCTAGGGCGTGGGAAACACAGGAGTTTATCTGACTGGTGTAGGATAAAATAAGAAGGAAAAGGTTTTTGCTTACCTGAGTCAGAGGTAGAATAAGAGGTCTAAAGAGTTTAACATCATGCTTTTTCTGGTAAAATGTCATTTCCGAGGAGGCCTTGTAAACTGTGAATGAGGGGAAGTTAATGGTTGGGCTAATAATTACATCGATGGAGGTGACCATCCTTACCACCTGGCCCATAAGATTTCTACCTGACCCTGGCCAGTCACTGGAAACATTAGGCCCAAGAAGCAGGTAGATCTTTAGAACTCGCCCACCTCTAGCAACCCTCAGCAGAATGTCAGGAAAGTGCAAACATGGTCCTCTCCTATGTGCATTCTGCAGTTGACTCACACTCAGCATTGTCTCCTGCCAACTTGGCCTCTCTGATTCGAGTGGAAAACTTCTGGATCTCTGGCAAGTGGTTGTGGATCTTGGCTGCTTCTCGCTGGCCCTTCACGATGAGAGGAAACACCAGGCAGCGGGCAAGGACAGTACCTGGAAAACACAAACTAGGACTGGAGTGAAATCAAAGCAGTGCTGCAGTTGGAAGGCTGAAGGGTTTTAGGGCCTCACTGAAAGGGCCTTTTTTTATTCTAGTCTTTTCAACACTGTGATGCCTGCTGAAGGAACCCAAAACAAAGAGCAGGAGTGACTTGGTTCCTTCAAGGCTCATTTCTCTGCTTTGACCTCACAAAAGTCTAACATTAACTTCTGTAAGCAAATGGCCAGGGATACCGTTTATTTCCTCGAACAAAAGGTGAGAGAAGATACTTTTCTAGATCAGTGGCATCTGAACTTTTCTATTATCAACGGAATCTCCCTACCCTCCACTCTTTAAGTGTAGCCCCAATATACGTAAGAGAGAAAACCGAGCTGCTCTGAGAGAGTAGTCTGGCTACAGAACTGTTCGAGCTCTGGCCTTTGCTTTTCTCAGAGGCACCGTACACAACTCTGGGAACTTCAGGAATGAAGTTTGAAAGCCACTATCCTAGAAATCCCTAGGGTAGGAAGTAATCTGGTGGCTTACTGCTTTAGCTCCTCCCCATTTCTTTTTTTTTTTTTTTTTTTAAGATTTTATTTATTTATTTGAGAGAGAGAGAATGAGAGATAGCATGAGAGGGAAGAGGGTCAGAGGGAGAAGCAGACTCCCTGCTGAGCAGGGAGCCCGATGTGGGACTCGATCCCGGGACTCCAGGATCATGACCTGAGCCGAAGGCAGTCGCTTAACCAACTGAGCCACCCAGGCGCCCTAGCTCCTCCCCATTTCTTATACTTCCTATTTCCTGATCATTCCAAAAATATTTATTTAGTTTATCAGTAGACAAGCAAGAGGGTCTGGGCTGAGAAGAGGGTGGTGGTGCAGGGGGGGAATATGGGCTTAGGCTTTATCAGCATTATGATGGCTGACATGGGGTGGGAAGAGAGGGAAGCTAAGGATGAAACCGAGAATAGTAGCCTTGAGGGAGCAGACTGAGAACTGGGCAATGGCAATGGAAAGATGTGGTCAGAAAGACAAGAAGAAAATCGGGAAAGATGATCACAAAAGCCAAGGGAGAGATTTCAAGGTCTAAAATGTCTAATACAGGACCATAGGCCCAAGGGGATCAAAATGGAGGAGAAGGAAAGATCCTGGGCTTACATCCGCTCAAGGATATACCAAAATCTACAACTACATATAGAACTATCACTGTGTAAAGAACTTTAGCAAAACAGATCTTACACACCTAAGGATATAAAGAAAAAGTCATTTTGAGTTGGGTAGGAGGCAGAGACAAGGTCTAGTCAGGACCCACGAGTAGGAGGGATATCATAACCATAAAGACTCTCCCTGTGAAACAAGGGGTCCAAGCCCCATACTGGGTTCCCAGCCCTACACTAGGAAGACCAGCCCCTACAACCTCTGGTTTTGAAAACCAGCAAGGCTTATGCCTGGGAGGTGCAGCACAATCTCACTTGCTGAACTTCCAGCACAGAGGCAGCAGTTTGAAAAATGCCTGGGCTACAGGCGAAGGAGATGCACGGACTGATTTTAGGGCATGTGCTGGCAGGGCAGGGATCTGTCCGAACAGTCTCTGGGGATGGATGAGCTGGCAGGCACCATTTCTGACATTCTCCATCTACTGTGCTAGCATCAGCTTGCCCAGCCCAACCAACCCACAGGCCAAGAGCCCTTCTTAAGAGGCTCCCTGCCCCTGCCACACCCAGCAGGTGGCCTCTGCCTGCACCAGAGCCACCACCACCAAGCAGCCCTTGCCCTGTGTATACGAGAGCACCTGCAGCAGCTGGACCTCACAGTCTGCCACACAGGAGGCCTGCCCTCCCCACCAGTGGAATGGAGCTGTCACAGCTGGGCTTTGTAGCCAGCTGTGCCGAGGCCAACCCCCCACTTACTCACCCAACAACAGTAGTGGCTGGACCTCTCAGACAGGATGGGGGGCAGTCCTGCTTACCAGCATACCTGAAGAAGTTGTGGCTGAATCTTGCAGACAGCTGTGTCAGGGGACAGCCCTGCAAACCACTGAGTCTATACCAACAGTGACCCAGCCACAAGAGGGTGCACGCAGCCCACAAAAAGAACCCCTAGGGCACCTGGCTCAGGTGACTAGGAAGTCTGCACTACTGGACCTCACAGGACACCTGCAAAAAGCTACTCCCCTTCAAGACCAGGAGACAGAACTGATCTAACTAATACAAAGAAACACAGGGTTAGGCAAAACGAAGAAACAGAAGAGTATGTTCTAAAGAAAGAATAATTACTCAGAAAAAGAACTAAACAAAAGAGATGAGCAATCTACCAGGTAAAAAGGTCAAAGTAATGGCCATAAACATACTCACCAAACTCAAAAGAATGAACACAATGAGAACTTCAACAGAAACGATTTAAAAACAAAACAAAAACAACCAATCAGAGCTGAAAAATACAGTAACTGAAATAAAAAGTCCACTGGAGAGATTCAACAGCAGATTACGTGATGCAGAAGAATGAATCAGCGATCTGGAAGACAAGGTAGTGGAAATCACCCAACTGGAACAGCAAAAAGGAAAATACTAAGGACAGTTTAAGGAACCTTTGGGACAACATCAAGTGTAACTAACATTGGCATTATAGGGATCCCAGGAGAAGAGAAAGGGACAGAAAACCTGTCAGCCGAGAAATTCCCTAACCTGGCAAAGGAAACAGACTTTCAAGTCCAGAAAGCACAGAGAATCCCAAAAAATTGAGCCTAAAGAAACTCACACTAAGACTAGTTAATCAAAATGCCAACAGTTAAAGAATCTTAAAAGCAGCAAGAAAAAAAAAAAACAACTCATGACATACAAGGAACCCCCATAAGACAATCAGCTGATTTTTCAGCAAAAACTTTAAAGGCCAGAAGAGAGTGGCACAATATATTCAAAATGCTGAAAGGAAAAAACTTAAAACCAAGAATACTCTACCTGGCAAGGTTATCACTCAGACCAAAGGAGAGATAAGGAGTTTCCCAGACATGCAAAAGCTAAAGAGTTCATCAACACCAGACCAGCCTTATAAGAAATGTTAAAGGGACTTCTCAAAACAGAAAAGGCCATAATTAGGAATAAGAAAATTATTTAAAAAAAAAAAATCTCACTGGTAAACATATAATAAAGGTAGTAGATAATTACCTGCACAGCTAGTATGAAGGTTACAATAGTAAAATCATCTAGACCTACAATAATTAGTCAAGGGATACACAAAATATTAAATTCTAAGATATGATGTCAAAACCAATGTGGGAATTTTTTTGTATAACCTACCCATTCAAATTATTATACAATTATTTCACAGGCTTTCTAAATAAAAATTTTAAACCTCGGGGGGCAAAAAAACCAAAATGTGGGAAGGGGGGGGACTAGCATTTTTATATTCCACTTGAACTTAAAATAGATTTATATACATACAGTGTTAAATATTAACTTCATGGTAACTATAAACCAAATACCTATAATAGACATACAAAAATAAAGAGAAAGGAATATAAACATAACGCTAAGGAAAGTTCCCAAATTACGAGAACAAGAGAAGACAGGGACAGAGAAGAACTACAAAAACAACCAGAAATCAATACAATGGTAAGAAGTAGGGGTACCTGGCTGGCTCAAGTCAGGGGAGCATGTTTCTTGATCTGAGGGTCCTGAGTTCAAGCCCCATACTGGGTATAGAGGTTACTTAAGAAAATGGTAAGAAGAATACATCTATCAGTAATTAAGTGTAAATGAACGACATGTTCTAATCGAGATACAGGGTGGCTGATTAAAAAAAAAAAAAAAAAAAAAAAAGACCCATCTATACGCTGCCTATAAGAGACTCACATGTGAGACATAAAGAGACAGACTGAAAGTGATGGAAAAAGATACTGCAAAGGGGCACCGGGGTGGCTCAGTTGGTTAAGCGTCTGCTTTTGGCTCAGGTCATGATCCCAGACTCCTGGAATCGAGTCCTGCATCGGGCTCCCGGCTCAGCAGGGACCCTGCTTCTTCTCTGCCTCTCTCGCTCTGTCTCTCATGAATAAATAAATAGAATCTTAAACAAACAAAAAAAAAAGATATTGCATGGAAATGAAAAGAAAGTGGGGGTGGCAATACTTGTATCAGACAAAACAGTAACAAGAGACAAAAAAGGGCATTATAAAATGAATAAAAGTATCAATCCAGAAAGAGAATATAACACCTGTAAATATCTATGCACCCAACACAGGGGCAGCTAAATACATAATGGAAATGTTAACAGACAAAAAGAAATCGACAGTCATACAATAAAGGTAGGAGACTTTAACACCCCATTAACATCAATGGATAGATTGTCCAGACAGAAAAATCAGTAAGGAAATTGTTGCTTTAAACAACACGTAAGACCAAATGGACTGGGGTGCCTGGGTGGCTCAGTCAGTTAAGCATCTGCCTTTGGCTCAGGTCATGATCCCAGGGTCCTGGGATTGAGCCCCATGTCGAGCCTGCTTCTCCCTCTGCCCCTCCCCCTGCTTGTGTTCTCGCTCTCAAATAAATAAAATCTTAAAAAACAAACAAAAAAAACACCCACAAAAACACAAGACCAGATGGACTTAATAGATATATACAAAGCATTCCATCCCCAAAAGGCAGAATACATGGGTGCCCAGCTGGCTCAGTCAGAAGAGCAGGAGACTCCTGATCTTGGGGTAGTGAGTTTGAGCCTCACACTGGGTATAGAGATTACTAAAAATAAATAAATTTAAAAAAAAAAATCCCAAATGGCAGAACACACATTCTTTTCTAGTGCACATGCAACATTCTCTAGGTAATATCACATGTTAGGCCCCAAACCAAGTCTTAACAATTTGAAGACTGAAATCATATCAAGCATCTTTTCCAACCACAATGGGATGAAATTAAAACTCAATTACAAGAGGGAAAAATGGAAAAACCAAATATGTGGAGGCTAAACAACATGCTACTAAACATCCAATGGGTCAAGGAAGAAATCAAAGAAAAAAAAAACTTAAGATAAATGAAGATGGAAATAGTTCAAAACCTATGGGATGCTACAAAAGCAGTTCAAAGAGGGCAGCTTATGGGAGTATAGGCCTACCTCAGGAAACACGAAAAATCTCAATCTAACCTTACAGCTAAATGAACTAGAAAAAGAACAAAGCCCAAAGTTAGAAGAAGGAGGGAAATAATGAATATTAGAGCAGAAATAAATGAAATAGACTAAAAAAGCGATGGAGAGGATCAAGAAAACTAGAGATGGTTTTTTAAAAAAGATAAAAACAATTGCTAAGGCTTTAGCCAGACTCATCAAGAAGAGGGCCCAAATAAAATCAGAACTGAAAGAATTAACAACCAACACCACAGAAACACAAAGGATTGCAAGCCACTACTATAAACAATTATATGCCAACAAATGGGACCTAGAAGAAATGTGTAAGTTCCTAAAACATACAATCTTCCAAAACTGAACCTGGAAGAAATAGAAAATCTGAACAGACCAATTACTAGTAATGAAATTGAATGGGCAAACTCCCATCAAACAAAACTCCCAAGACCAGATAGCTTCACAGGGGAATTCTACCAAACATTATAGAGGAGTTAATACCGATCCTCTCAAACTATTCCAGAAGACAGAAGAGGAAGAAAAGCTTCCACACTTATTCTACAAGGCTAGCATTACCCAGATAGCAAAACCAGACAAAGACACTAAAAAAAGAGAAAACTATACAGGCCAAAATCTGTGATGAACGTAACAGATGCAAAAAACCTCAACAAAATATTACCAAACCATATTCAACAATACATTTAAAGGATGATTCACCCTGAACAAGTGAGATTTATTCCAGGAATGCAAGGATGGTTTAATATTCACGAAATCAGTGTCATTTACATTAACAAAATGAAAGAAAAATTGTACGATCATCTCAAAAGATGCAGAAAAAGCACTTGACAAAATTCCACATCCATTCAAGATAAAATCAACAAATTGGGCTTAGATAGAATATACCTCACCATAAGAAAGGTCATATATGAAAAACCCACAGTTAAGGGGTGCCTGGGTAGCTCAGTCTGTTAAGCATGGGCTTTACGCTCAGGTCGTGATCCTAGGGTCCTAGGATCAAGCCCGGTGTCAGGCTCCCTGCTCAGCTGCTTGTGCGTGCATGCTGTCAAATAAGTAGAATCTTAAAAAAAAAAAAAAAAAAAAAAAAAAAAGAAAAAGAAGAAAGGAAAAACCCACAGTTAACATCATACCCAATTAAACCTGAGAACATTTGTTTTAAGATCAGTAAGAAGCCAAGTATGTCCACTCTTGCCACTTTCATTCACACAGCCCTGGGACGTCCTAACCACAGCAAAGAAAAAGTAATAAAAGGCATCCAAGTTGGTAAAGAAGTAAAACTGCCACTATTTGCAAATGACATGATAATGTACATAGAAAGCCCTAAGGACTTCACTAAAAAAATTACAAGTAATAAATGGAGTAAAGCTGCATGATACAAAATTAATATACAGATATCTCTTGTGTTTCTACACACTAATTATGAAGTAGAAGACAAGAAACAACTCCATTTACAATTGCACCAAAAAGAATAAGATCTAGGGGTAAACCAAACTAAGCAGGTGAAAGACTTGTATTCTGAAAACTGTAAAAACACATAAAAGAAATTGAAGACAACACAAATAAAAGACACACCACGCTAATAGACTGGAAGAATACTGTTATAATGTCCACTCTACCCAAAGCAATCTACACATTCAATGCAATCTCTATCAAAATACCAATGCTACTTTTCATAGAACTGGAACAAATAATCCTAAAATGCGTATGGACCCACACAAGACTTTGCACAGCCAAAACAATCTTAAGAACAACAAAACTGAAGGTATCACAATCCCAGATGTCAAGATATATTACAAAGCTATAAAATAGTAATGTACTGGCACAAAAATAGACACATAAGCCAATGGAACAGAGTCCAGAAATAAACCCACACTTATATAGTCAATTAATCTTTTTTTTTTTTAAGATTTTATTTATTCATTTGAGACACAGAGATACAGAGAGAGAGAAGAGCATGAGCAGGGAGAGAGGCAGAGGGAGAAGCAGGCTCCCCGCTGAGGCAGGAGCCCGATGTGGGGCTTGATCCTAGGACCCTGGGATCATGACCTGAGCCAAAGGCAGACGCTTAACCATCTGAGCCACCCAGGTGCCCCTACAGTCAATTAATCTTTGACAAAGATGGCAATAATATACAATGGAGAAGAGAGTCTCTTTAACAAATGGTGTTCTTAAAAAAAAAAAAAAAGGACAGCCACCTGCAAAAGAATGAAACTACATCACCCTCTTACACCATATACAAAAATAAACCAAACTGGATTAAAGACTTCAATGTGAGACCTGAAACCATAAAACTCCTAGAAGAAAATATAGGTAATAAACTTTTGGACATCAGCCTTAGCAATGTATTCCTGGATATGTCTCCCCAGGCAAGAGAAAACAAAAGCAAAATAAACTATTGAAACTGTACCAAAACAAAAAGCTTTTGCACAGTGGAGGAAACCATCAACAACAAAAAAGGCAACATACTGAATGGGAGAAGATATTTGCAAATGGTATAATCAATAAGGGGTCAAAAAAATGGTACAATTAAAAAAATAGGTAGAGGACCTGAACAAACATTTCTCCAAACACATATGGATGGCCAACAGACACATGAAAAGGTGCTAAGTATCACTAACCATCAGGGAAATCCAAGTCAAAAGCAAAATGAGTTACTGCCTCAACACCTGTCAGAATGGCTAGAATCAAAAGACAAGAAATAACAAGTGTTGATAAGGATGTGGAGAAAAGAGAACCCTGGTGCACCACTGGTGAGAATGCAAAATAGTACAGTCCTGTGTCCAGCTCCATACTTAGTGGGGAGTCTGGAAAGAGTTTCTTCCTCTGCCCCTCCCCCGACTAATGCACGCACTTGCTCTTTCTCTAAAAAAAATCTTAAGAAAACACCAAAACCCCTAAACAAAAATATATATGCACCCCTAAGTTCACTGCAGCATTTACAATAGTGATGATATGGAGGCAACCTAAATGTCTGTTGACAGATCAATGGATAAAGAAGGTGTAGTGTATAAACACACAACAGAATATTATGCAGCCATAAAAAAGAATGAGCTCTTACCATCAGTGACATGGATGGACCTATAGGGTATTAGGCTATGTGAAATAAGACAGAGGAAGACAAACATATTTCACTTATATGTGGAATCTAGAAAACAAAACAGACTCACAGATACAGAGAACAATCTGGTTGCCAGAAGGGAGGAGACTGGAGAAGATGGGCAAAATCGGAGGTAATTGAAAGGTATAAGCTTCCAGGGGTGCTAGGCTGGCTCAGTCTGTGGAACATGCGGCTCTTATCTAGGGGTTGTGCGTTCGAGCCCCACACACCCAATGTGTGGGTCAGGATTATGACCCTGGGATCAAGAGCTGCATACTTCATCAGCTGAACACCAGCCAGGTGCCCCAGGGATTGCTTAAATAAACTTAAAACAACAACAACGAAAAAAAGTACAAACTTCCAGTTACAACTAAAGATGACCCAGCGATGCAATGTACAGCACAGGGAATATAGTTAATATATTGTAACAACTTTATATGGTGACATGGTGATCACTTAATATACATATATGTTCAACATATATATATGTTGAATCACTATCACTAACATAATATTGTATATAAACTACACTTCAATAAAATAAACTGGAGGGGCACCTGGGTGGGTCAGTCATTAAGCATATGCCTTCAGCTCAGGTCATGATCCCAGGGTCCTGGGATCGAGCCCCGCATCGGGCTCCCTGCTCCACGGAAAGCCTGCTTCTCCCTCTCCCACTCCCCCTGCTTGTGTTCCCTCTCTTGCTGCGTCTTTCTGTCAAATAAATAAATAAAACATTAAAAAAAATTGGAAAAAAGTGTCTAACACAGAAAGTATGAAAAGAATAATGGGTTTAATAATGATGTCACTGACAAAATGAGGTGGTATTAGTAAGTCAGATTGCTAAAAAGGTCAGACTGCTGAGTGTCAAAGAGTGGAAAGAAAGAAGTCCACTGCATGCAGAACAGTCTTTTAAATGACAGCTATGAAAGGAGAAAGAACTAAGGATGAAAAGAAGGGACTTTTCCTCAAGAAATCCACGGTATACTTGAACATGTCTGTATTTTCAGAACAGGGCAGTAAAAAGAGAGAAGCTGAAGACCTAGGGAAAAGGATGATCACTGGAGCAAGGGTAGGAAGAACAGAATTTAAAGTATAGTTTTAGCCTACAAGAGGACCAATGTGGGCACCTTCCAATTTGGCGGGGGGGGGGGGGGGATTTAAGCACCTGGCCTGACCTTCTATTCTCCTAAACCAGGGCAACTTCATCACTGTTAACAAGGTCTCCTTACTCTAACCCCATGCTCACATTAAATATCTACACTTGTTGAATCCCAGGTGATCCAGTGGTTTTATAATGCCCTTTAATAAAGATAAATAGAGTGTATCTAAGGATCAAGAGCCTCTATCCCTCATCTGAATCATCTGCTTTTGTGACCCCTAAACTTCTGCAACTACAGTTGACCCTTGAACAAAAGGGGTTTGAACTGCATGGGCCCACTCATATGGGGTTTTTTTTTTTTTTTTAAAGTACTGTACATGTATTTTTTCTTCCTTACTTTATTGTAAGAATATAGAATACATGTAACATACAAAACATGTACTAATTGACTGTTCACCAGCAAGGTTTCTAAGAGTAGGCTATTAGTAGGTAAGTTTTTGAGGAGTCAAAAGTTATACGTGGAATTTCAATGTGGGGTGGGGTTAGTGCCCCTAACCCCCAGGTCGTTCAAGGGTCAGCTGTATTTCCTCCATCCACTTACAGAACTGCTGTCTTTAAAGTTCTACCCCCGAAGTTCCCATTTCTATGCTTGACCAGGATGTGTTTCCCTTACATGCAGCAATGGCCCCCCACCAAGGTAGGCCTAGGTTAACATGCATAAATTCCAGTAAGTTCTGAATCAGTCCCACTGGGGTGTATGACCCCAGCCCCAGTTCAGCGAAGCTCTGTCCTGCAGCAGCTTGGATTACATCTGCGGTCTCTCCGGAAGCCACCTCGGGTACTGCTGTGGGTGAGGGAGTTGCAGGAATGACAGGAGGGGCCTGAACCTGTGCAAAAGGAAGTCTTGTGTAATACTCAGTAGGGGGGACATATAGCAATCACCGGCCCAAGATAACTAGTATCAGGTTGTTCTACGGGCTTTCTACTTTTTGTTCTCCCAGATTAGTCTACAGTGTACGCAAAATTCAAGGCTTGAAAAGGACATTTTATTTTTTTCCTCTAGGCAGGAAGACAAGTTAGAGTAAGATTTCATGACTTCCCTTTCTATTAGTAAGTTATTTCTTCTATCAGTGTTTTCCAAACTTGTCATTTGAGTATCACTGGCACGATTTTGCAGATACTGAAACTGTCGTAATTTTTATTTAAAACAATTCAGTTTTTAAGACCAAAATATTTACTTGGTCTCACCATCAGAAATATTAATACCCACGAAGTCAGTGATATGCAAGTTATAACTTTTCTAATACACATGCACACCTGGAATCACATCTTATACACCATCAGCGGCTTGCCACCTTTATGGCAAACAATACCTTGTATATAACATACATTTCTCCTGCTGTACTCTCATTTTCCCACGGATTGGAAAACCTATCCCAAGTTGAGATGCTACTATTCTGGGGAGCTGCATGGAGTGTGGCCAAGAACTCTGTGCCACATTTCCCCTGTGCCACATTTCCCCTCCTTGTTGTTAAAAAAAAAAGAAAAGAAATCAACCAACAAACGCTACCCCTAATGTCCCAGGGACGAATCGCCTCTTACCTGGGATTCTGCGAACAAGATCACGGAGGTACTGAGACCCCGGGGACCAGGGCCCGCGAGGAGGACAGAGTGCGGGCGTTCGCAGCACCGGCCGGTTGGGAAGAGGAGCCCCGAGGTCATCGGTTTCCGCGGCCAATGAGAGGGCCCCGAGGCGCTGTGGAACTGAGAGAGTAAAAGAAGGATGGAGCCCTTTTATCAGGAACAGATGTCGCTCATCATGCTCCTTCGCCACGAAGCTGCCAGCCCGTTACCACAGATGAAGGCACTACTACTCCGCGCGCAGATGGCTGGCCCGATGGCATGCAATTGGTGCGACCAGGCTCTCGGTTACCGTAGACCCACCCCGGAGCACAGAGGTCGAGGCTGATGTTTCTGTGGCATGGGTAACGACGAGACCCACGAACAGACAACAATACGCGGCCGCTGAGCCCGCAAGGTCGGGGAAGTAACCGTTCCGTGTACTCATGCGAGCCGAGGTCAAGAGAGGCAGGTCCCGGTGAGCAGGTCAGCGTCTGCTCAGGCTGCTCCTGGCACGAGCTGTTTCTGGCTCGGGCCACCGGGATAGGGCCGCATCCTGGTGCTCAGCCCCGGGGGATCCTTACCTGACGCTGTGGCCGTAAGAGGCGCAGAAGCTCCCGGCGTCCGCACATTAGGCTCATCGCCATTTTGCCGGGAAGAGAACTTGCGCTCGCGCCTGCGCACTCAGAACTTCAGCCTCGCGGGAAGAGGCCCTTTTGGAAATGGGCATGAAGCCAGAGCTGTTGCCACGATCCGGTGGTAAAGGAGACTGGGGCTTAGCGGCCATATTTGAAGTGGGTAAGAAGACGCTAAGGGCCCTATTAACAAGATCGCGCAGGGTGTTCAAGAGATTGAAAGGAGATCGAAGAGCCACTTGAGGGGCCCTCACGCAGTGACTGCAAAAACCTGGGGATTTTTTTCCTCCGTTCTGTAAATCCGCGATTCTCCTCTCATTTGTTGATTTAAAAAACAAGTTCGGGACAGTCTTGGCTGTGCTTGGCGTGGCTCTTTCCTGTCCGGTGATACTCGATTCTTACTGCTAGATAATATTGTAATTACAGATTAACTGAAATGTGAGGGTAGTCCGGCGTCTGACAGAAATTGCGGGAAGGCAGCTTGTAGGAAATATTTTCCACCCAGATAAAAAGATAAGAGTTTTAAGAGGGGACCCCACCTTTCACCTTTCCTTTCCTTAAGTGGGGATCATCTTGTGACCACGAGGGGATAAATCTAAAACCAACGTGTTGAAGATGGTGGTACGGAAAGAGAAAAACCTTGACTACTTGCTGATGTCCTTCAGGTGCTGCACCAGACTTGGTACCACCTGTATCTAGACTTTCTTGTGTAAGATAATTAAAGGTCTTTATTTTCCAGACTCCAGGCCTCTGTTGCTTTGGTGTTTTGTTTCTTGAAGCTGAAAGCATTCCTAAAGATATATGAGGTGAAATTCTCTCCTAAAGAAAAAAAGATTTCTGTTCCGAAAGGTGGGAATTGGTTATATTTGAACTCCTACAAAGTCTCTCAAATTAGAGTGCTCCCCCCACCCCCCGCCCCCAGAGTGCTTTTTGAATAACCTATTTTTGGAAAGATACAATAGCCTGAAATTATTTCAGTCCCTGCTATTTGGGGATGATAATGAATGTGATATGGGAGGTAAAGGCAGCAGAAAAACTGAATTTCCTTATGACTTACAGCCCACTGACAAGTCCTTGAAACCGGCAGAGTGACCTTCCTCTAGGAACTCAGCCTCAGTGTTAATACTTTGCTAAGGGCAAAAGGCAATCTTAGCTTAACATTATCTCAACCCCCCCAGGATCCTGTAGGTCTACTTTAACATAAAAATTCCTCTGGAAACTTCTTTTTATCTCTACCCCGAAAATATACGTTGCCAGTCATCCCCCAAGCGTATGACCCACCGATTTACATCTGAAGGATCTCATGACTAAGGTTTTATTAGACAGTAATAAATGACCTTTTCCCAACAACAGCTAGCCCCCCCTCAAGGTCCTGCAAACCTTGCTTCCAAAATTCCTTAGAGACATACAGTATCCCTAACCCCCTCCCAACTTGAAAGTGTATAATGGGCCGCTTCTCATGACCCCAGCGCTGCTCTTTCTGCCCACAGGGCCCTATCCCTGTTCTTTAATAAAACCACCTTTTTACACCAAAGACAGCTCAAGAATTTTTTCTTAGCTGTCAGCTTTGAATCCTAACATCTTTCCTACATCTAGTGTACCTGACAGACATGGTAAAGATAGGCAAAAAATATAATCCAGATTTAGTAATAATAGGGGTTATCACCTATCAATCACATATGTTGGATATTATTGTAAATAAGATTTTATTTTATTTTATTTTTTTATTTTTTTAAAGATTTTATTTATTTGACAGAGAGAGACACAACGAGAGAGGGAACACAAGCAGGGGGAGTGGGAGAGGGAGAAGCAGGCTTCCCGCGGAGCAGGGAGCCCAATGCGGGGCTCGATCCCAGGACCCCGGGATCATGACCTGAGCCGAAGGCAGACGCTTAACGACTGACCCACCCAGGCGTCCCTGTAAATAAGATTTTAAAGTTTACTTTAAAAAATTAACCCAGTTAGAGGTGATGACAAATATACAACTACAGGACACTTGGGAGAAAAAAAATCAAACCGTTACTTTGGTGGCCCCAAATGAACCATCGTTGTAGAGCCTTGTATAGCCACTATGGAAAACAGTATGGAAGTTCCTCAAAAAATTAAAAATAGAACTACCATATGATCCAGAAATCCCATGTCTGGGAATATATCTGAAGGAAACAAAGACAATACATCAAAGAGATATCTGTACCTTCATGTTCACGGTAGCATTATGTATAATAGCCAAGACATGGAAACAATCCAAGTATCTGTGGAAGGATGAATGGATAAAGAAAGTGTGGTATAAATAGACAATGGAAACTTATTCAGTTGCAAAAAAAGAGGGAAATCCTGCCATTTGTGACAACATGGATGGACCTTGAAAGCATTATGCTCAGTGAAATAAGTCACACAGAGAAAGACATATACTGTATGATCTCACTTTTATGTGGAATTAAAAAAAACTCATAGAAAAGGAGATCAGGTTTGTGGTTACCAGAGGCGGTGGGGTGGGGAGGTGCAGAATAGGATGAAAGTGGTCCAAAGGTACAAACTTCCAGGTATAAATGAGTCCTGGGGATGTAATGCACAACATGATGACTATCGCTAATATGCACATTTGGTATGGTATATTTGGAAGTTGTTAAAAGAGTAAATCTTAGGAGTTCTCATCACAAGATAAAAACCATTTTCTCTCTTTTTCTGTACATGACATGATGGATGTTAACTAAATCTATTGTAATTATCTTGTAATATATGTAAGTCAAGTCATTATGCTGTGCACCTTAAACTTATACAGTGCTGTATGTCAATTATACCTCAGTAAAGCTGGAAAGAAAGTTCTCAACACACACAAATTGTAACTACGCAAGGTGATGACTGCTAACTAACCTTACTGTGATGATTGTTTTGCAATATATATGTATATTAAATTATTACATTGTACACTTATGCAATATTGTATGTCAGTTATATCTCAATAAAGCCGGAAAAAGAAGATTTTGAGGAATATATAAAAAAATTCTAGGGGTGTTAGGGTGGCTCAGTCAGTTAAGCGTCCAATTCTTGGTTTCAGCTCAGGTCATCATCTCAGGGTCATGAGATCAAGCCCCGGAATCATGCTCTGGGCTCAGCTCAGAGTCTGACTGAGATTCTCTTCCTCTCCCTCCTTTTCTGCCCCTCCTTGCCCAGGCACACACACTCTCTCTCAAATAAATAAATAAAATCTTAAAAATAAATTCTACCAGAACTAACTTGTAAATTAGGCAAGGTTGCTGGATACAAGGTCATACGCAAAAATCAATTGCATTTCTATACACTAACAATGAACAACTGGAAAATAAAAAATGCCATTTATAAGAACATCCAAACCAAGAAACATAAGTACATTTAACAAAATATGAGTGTAAACAAACAAATCCAAAATATGTGTGTGACTTGTATAGTGACAGCTACAAAACATTACTGAGAGAAACTTTAAAAAGGTCTAATCAAATGGAGAGATATACCATGTTGGTGGATTTTAAGCTCAATATTGTTTAGAGGTTGATTCTTCTCAAAGTGATTTACAGCAATCTCAATAAAAATCCTAGCATTTTTGTAGAAATTGACAAATAATTTATATGAAATATTTATATGAAATATATAAAAGACCTAGAATAGACAAAACACTTTTCAAAATAGAACAAAGTTGGACGACTTATAGTACCAGATTTCAGGACTTACTATAAAACAACAATAAAAAAATAACAAAACAACAATAATCAAGACAGTGTGGTACTGGCATAAAAATAGATATTTAGACCAAAGGAACAGAATAGTGTCCAGAAAAAAATCCTAACATACATGATCAACATATTTCAATAAAATTGCCAAGGCAGGGGCACCTGGGTGGCTCAGTCATTATGGGTCTGCCTTAAGGTCATGATCCCGGGGTCCTGGGATCAGGCTCCCTGCTCGGCGGGAAGTCTGCTTCTCCCTCTCCCACTCCCCCTGCTTGTGTTCCCTCTCTCGCTGTGTCTCTCTCTGTCAAATAAATAAATAAAATCTTAAAAAAATAAAAATAAGAAAAATAAAACTGCCAAGGCAATTCAAAGGGAAAAGGAAATTCTTTTCAACAAATGGTGTTGGAATAACTAGATATCCCTATAGAAAAAATTTGATCAACTTTTAGCTTGTACCATATATAAAAATTAACTTAAAATGGCTCATAGTCCTAGGCTTAAAAGTTAAAACTATAATTTTTCTAGAAGAAAGCACAAAAGAATATCTTAGAGTAGGCAGAGATTTCCTAGACAGGACACAAAAACATTAGTCATAAAAGAAAAATTTGATAAATAGGACTTCATCAAAATTTAAAATGCTTGCCTTTGAAAGGCATTATTAGAAAAATTAAAAGGCAAGCATAGACTGGAAAAATAATCACTATATATATCCAACAAAAGATTTGTATCTAGGATATGTGAGCGACTCTTTTTATAACTTACTGATTAAAAACAAAGCAACCTAATGAAAATGGGCAAATGTTTTGAACAGACACTTCACAAAAGGAGATACTAGAAAGAATAGCCAAAAATCAGGGTGTCTAGGTGGCTCAGTCGGGTGAGTGTCCAACTCTTGATCTCAGTTCAGGTCTTGATCTCAGGGTTGTGAGTTCAAGCCCTGAGTTGGGTTCCACGCTGGGCATGGAGTCTACTTAATAAAAAAAAAAAGATAGCCAAAATCACATGAAGAGACACTCAAAATCATTAGTCATCAAGGAAATACAAAATAAAACCACAATGTTATGATATACTACTACATACCTACCAGAATTGCTGAAATTAATACAATACCAGGTATTGTGTTGGGTATGTGAACCAAGTAAAACTTTCATAAATTGCTGGTAGGAATGCAAAATGGTATAATCACTTGGCAAATTCCTATAAAATTAAATGTATACTTACTAAATGACCAAGCAATACCACTTCTAGCTATTTTTTCAAGAGAAATGAAAATATATGTTCACAAAAAGACTTGTACAGGAGTAGTCACAGCAGTTTTATTCGTAACAATACCAAACTGGAAACAAATATTCATGTGTGTGACTAGATAAATTCCAGTATATTAATACAATGGAAGGCTACTCAGCAATAAATAGGAATGGATTACTGATACCCACAACAACATGGGTGAATCTCAGAAACACTACGCTGACCAAAAGAAGCCAGACACAAGAGAATCCATAATTCAATTTCATTATCTGAAGTTCTAGAACTGTAAATGAATCTAATGTGACAGAAAGCAGATCAGTGATTGCCTGGAGCTGTGGGTGTAAGGGTGAGGGTAGAACTGACAGCAGAGAGGCCAGAGGGAACATTTTGTGATGATAGAAATATTGTACATCTCAATTGTGTTGGCGGTTATATAGATGAATAACATTTATGAGAAGCTCAGCAAATGATTCACTTAAATGGGCGCATTTTTTGTGTTATACATCAATACATTTGATTTATAAGTGAAAAAGGTTTATAGAAGTCATTGCTCTGTCAAAATAGTGTATTTGCCTCATTTATCCATAAATCTCATGTAAAAAATTAAAAAAAATAATTCTCTTATTTATTATCTTACTTTTTTTTGCCTCATTACTTTTATTTGCCTCATTTATCCATAAATCTCATGTAAAAAATTAAAAAAAAATAATTCTCTTATCTGATAATTATCTTACTTTTTCACCCAGAATGGATATTAATTCTTTGGGTCTTTGAGATACTTGGTATCTTTGAGAGATACACATAAAGTGCTTTGGCAGTTCTGAGGAGAGAGCGATATTATTTCTAAGTAAGAGAACACCAGGGATGGCTTCATGGAGGAAACCATTTTTAATCTTGGCCTTAGTTAATAGAAACAGAGAAAGGAAAATAAAGATAATGATATGGCATTTCAGGCAGAATGGACAATAAAGCAAAGCAATATTGTCTTTTGCAAAAATACACTGTTTGGGGAGACTTCAAGTCTGCACTTCACTGTTTATTATACCATATCAAACACCTATATGTAATTTTCTGTCACTTTTAGTTATACATAGATGATCTTTCCCTATGCAGAATGCTGCTTATTCTTAGTCGGGAAATCTTTTAAAAGAGTCATCTCTAGGAGTTCATTAACTTAAAAATTGGCACTAGCTATAACTAAATAATTCCTGCCATTATAGCAATTTACCATGTAAAAGACCATTCATTCATTCAAAGGTGTCTAGTGCCTGTTATATACCTGGCACTGTTCTAGGCAATAAAACCACTCTGTAATGAATGAAAAACCACGTTAGGTAGAGTATGATATCAGTAGTCCTATTTAGTCTTCCTTTTTTTTCTAATTTATTTTTTTAAAAGATTTTATTTATTTATTTGACAGAGAGAGACACAGCGAGAGAGGGAACACAAGCAGGGGGAGAGGGAGAGGGAGAAGCAGGCTTCCCGCGGAGCAGGGAGCCCGATGCGGGGCTGGATCCCAGGACCCTGGGACCATGACCCGAGCCGAAGGCAGCCGCTTAACGACTGAGCCACCCAGGTGCCCTAGTCTTCCTTTAAAAAAGATACATATTTATACATAAATATTGTTCTTCCATAAATTTTCTTTGTTCATTTTTCAGCACTAAACACTCTAGGATACAGAAAACACCTCAGAGAAATTCACAGTCTAGATATGGAGAAAATACAGATGCATGACATGATTAAAGTACTTTAAAAATGAGTTTACAGTGAAGTTTTTGGTAACAAAATACAGACTAACTGTGAGGGCAAAATTAACATGGCCACAACAGTCAGGGGAAATTCAAGAAAGAGGGGAGTGGATGAGATTTTGGTTGGTGCTTCGAGGGAGGTGGAGCAAGCCTACAGCATAGACAAGGCAATGAGTCCGGTGTGTGGAGGACACCATGAACACTGGTCTGCAATTGAGTTTAACCCTGTCATTCTTTTTTTTTTTCCTTTTTAAAAGATTTCTTTTATTTTATTTTAAAAGATTTTACTTATTTATTTGACAGAGAGAGAGCACAAACTGGGGGAGTGGCAGAGGGAGAGGGAGAAGCAGGCTCCCTGCTCTGACCTGAGGCGAAGGCAGATACTTAACCCACTGAGCCACCCAGGTGCCCCAGATTTATTTATTTTAGGGAGAGAAAGAGAGAGATGGAGAGCGTGCACACGTTGAGTGGGGGGAGGGGCAGAGGGAGAGACTCTTCAAGCTGACTCCTGGCTGAGCACGGAGCCATGGGACATGGAGCTCCATCCCATGACCCATAAGATCATGACCTGAGCTGAAACCAAGAGTTGGACACTCAACAGATTGAGCCACCCAGGCACCCCCAACCCTGTAATTCTTGTTAGGGCACTGACCATATTAAATTAGGGCCCACCTAAAATACCTTATTTTAACTGAATCACCTCTTTAAAGACCTTATCTTCAAATGTAGTTACAGTCTGAGGTCCTGGGGGGGGTTAGAATTTCAACATACAAGTTTTGGGGGGACACAATTCAGCTTACAGCATTATTTAAAAAATAACTACTATATTATTGGTGAGCTCAGAAACAAAAAATGGGGGATGCCTGGCTGGCTCAGTTGGAAGAACATGCAACTCTTGATCTCAGGGTTGTGAGTTTGAGCCCCATGTTGGGTGTAGAGATTACTAAAATAAATAAATAAACTTTAGAAAAAAAAAGAAAAAATGGGGTGAATATGAGTAGAGAGGATGTGGTAGATAACTGGAAAAGTAGATTAAATAAACACAATGATACTTAATTTTTATGTGCTGGGTGTTATGCTACATTATATTCACTATCTCACTAAATCATTGATTTAAACATTAATTTGATATGGCACCAATTTTGGGAACATGTTGAATCTTGATAGGCTGTGGGCTTTGGGTTTTATTGTATAGACATGAAGAATAGTTTGAAGGTGGGAAAATGACACAAGGAAGAGTAGTTTAGGAAGATTAGTAACAGAATGGAGCAGGCTATTCCATTCCAAGGGTCAGCAAACTTAATGTATAAAGTGCTGGAGAGTAAATATTTTTTAGTCTTTGTGGGCCATATGATCTCCTTCACAAGAACTGAGCTTTGTCATTGCTGTGTGAAAGCAGTAAACAAATGAGCATGGCCATGTTCCAGTAGAACTTTTTTTTTTTTTACAAGAAACCCACTTTATTTATTTTATTTTATTTTTTTAATAATTTTTTATTATGTTAATCACCATACATTACATCATTAGTTTTTGATCCAGTAAAACTTTATGTACAAAAATAGATATGGCCCATTGGCCAACGTTTGCTGACCCCTGGAATAGACATAGACAGTACTGGAAAGAAACTGGAGGTTCAAGACCAATTAGAAGGAGATTATTGCAGTAATCATATCTGCAGTGAGGAAGGCCTGAATTAAGCTGGGCCAATGTGATGGAAAGAAACAGGTGTTAGAGACATTTCAAGGGAAAAACACCTTAGATCAGGTTGGGTCAAACACTGGATGTGGGACTTGAACACTGGCGACACTGAACAGAGAAGTCAGGAAAACGGTGGTGCCACTGATATAATTGGTTATATTAGTGTGCTGGTCATTTGCCTGGTTGCTTTCAGATCCTTCTCTGTTCTTTTTTTTTTTTTTTAAGATTTTATTTTTTTTTTTTAGAGATAGAGCGCGAGCAAGCATGACTGGGGGGGGGGTGGGGAGGAGGGGGGGGGGGGGGCAGGGGGGGGGGGAGGAGCAGAGGGAGAGGGAGAAGAAGGCTCCCCGCTGAGCAGGGAGCCCGATGCGGGGCTCCATCCCAGGACCCTGGGGTCATGACCTGAGCCGAAGGCAGACGCTTAACGACTGAGCCACCCAGATGCCCTGATCCTTCTCTGTTCTTAACCTCTTTGTCTTGTATCACATGGCACTGTGTTTCTTTGCCCTCTGGCTTCTGGATAGGTCTGCAATGGAAGTCATTGGCTGAAAAGGAATGTAGAAAGAAAGGACAGAGAATCTAGTGCATTTCCTCCTCCTTTCTCTGCTTCCTGAATTATTTCTAGCAACTGTATCTCCTTGGCCAGACAGCCTTTCTCTCCATAATGCTGGCTCCCTCCGTGCAGACCTTGCTGTGACTCTAGTGCCCTCGGGATGCCCTTCGATTCTGGGCTCTATACCGCCCCCAGCTCTCATTGTCCCTCCAGCCTAGGGCAGGATAGCAGCTGCCTGTTGTCAGTTTCTGGATTGCTTGGCTGTTGGCCCCGTTTGACTTCATAGCCCTTCTACTGCCCATGTACCAACCAATTCCTTGTGGTACAATTCCTCTGACGTACTTCCAGTGGTTTCTGTTTCCTGGCTGGACCCTAGCTAGTATAGCTCAGAAGCTGTGTCACTTCTCAAGTAATTGTCTCTTCGCTCCATACCCGACTGCTTTGCTAGGCTGGGGCGGGCAACCTACCAAACTGCGTTTCTGCTTCACCAGCTGACTCCCTATTCAACTCTGCCAACAAAGGGCACTAGGTGGAGACTGGAAGGCTGGAGGAGGGGGAAACGACTGGCTCCTTCTAGTTTGAGCCACTTGGGCTTCCTCTCTAATTGCATTTCCTGGGAACAGCGTCCCAGCAGGGCTTCTTCATCCCAGCAGTCCTGGCAGGATGTGGAATCCAGCTTTCCATTTTCCCAACACTTGCAGAACCAGTCTTCTCCCCCTGCCAAGACACGGGCACCAGTTGTTGGATGCTCCCTCCTCAGATATCTGAATTTCAGTTCTGAGGGGGACTTCTCTAAGCTTCCAGCTTCTAGTAACCCCGCCTTCTTCCCTCTGTTCCCTCAGTGTGGAGTGGCTGCTGCTTGTGCAGGTGCTGCTTCTTACCTTAGAGTTCTCTTTTTACCCTTTGGGCTACAAGTTTACAACGTTAGACTTAACACTTCCTTCTAGTCCACTCCAAATAACTGCTGTGGTTTCTGGCTCTTGACGGGATCCTGACTCCAGAAGTGGAGCTGGAGTTTTGGAAAGGTGTCAGGTTTGGTTTCGGATATATGGAATTCGCAGGACAGGGAAGGGGGAGGGCTGCCAAGTGGAGGTATCTTGTACTCAGATGGAAATGTGGCACTGGAGTTTGTAGGAGGTCGGAGCTGCAAATGTTTTGTCATTGTCAGCACCGAGGTGAGGGTGGAAACTGTCAGACCTCTTGAGTTCTCTGGGTGAGCGGTGTTGGGGAGCCAGCAGCAGACGGTTAACAGTGGTCTCATGTATACTCACAAAGAAAAAGCAACACAATTTAAAAAAAATCACGAACTTGGAGATACAATGATGATTTAATGCTAAAGCATTAACAGGTGAAGCTCATACCGAAATATTTTTTGGGGGGGAGGGTACTGTTTACTTCTTGCCCAGCCTGTGTTTCCAAGTCTATCCCAATACTGGGGCTATACTTAGAAATACAAGGCTTGGTACCCTGGAACTCTTCTTACTTTTCCTACAGGACCATTGGGGAAAGCCTCGAGGTCACACTGAAGGTAGTGACTTATCCTTCCTTTTGCCTTTTGGTTCTACAAAAGGTTACAAACATTATGTGAAATTAGGATGTCTGGGTGGCTCCGTTGGTTAAGCATCTGCCTTTGGCTCGGGTCAGGATCCCAGGATTCTGGGATCGAGTCCCGCATCGGGACTCCTTACTCAGCAGAGAGCCTGCTTCTCCCTCTGCCTGCTGTTCCCCCTGCCTGTTCTCTCTCTGACAAAATAAATAAAATCTTTAAAAAAATTATGTGAAATTTTTATTATTCTAATGAACTGTGGCTTTTCCTGTGACTTGACAATTACTTTTTTCATGTCTTATCAATTTATTCAAACATCCAATGAGTGCCTACTTTGTATCAGGTGTCCGTTCTGTGTTAGTTTAGGGTCCACAGTTGTTCCAAGACTTTTTTCTCCTTCGTCCCCTCTGGGTGTCCCTTAGTACCTGTACCTTCTTCTCCTTTGAAAGGCGCTCTTACCTCCTACTTTCCTGACAAAATGAAGAAAAGACCATGTGAGATGAGCCTTTTAATCCATTCCAAAATAACCCTGTATCTGTTTCTTTGTCTCTCCTTATCTCAGATGAACTAAACTTCGGTTTAAACTATCCTTGGCTCTCAATTCTCTGTTTTCCACCTTTCTCCCTTGTGGGGGCTATAACATCTAGAATCAAAGATTTTCTCCCTTAACGATCTCCATTTTGTCTAGCTTAAAAGCACCTTTAATTTCCTTTTTCTCTCCTCTGCCTGCAGACATAATCTTTCTTCCCTGTGCAGAGAAAACAAAAACAAAACAAAACAAAATAACACCCCAACCCCCCAAACCTTCACTTGACCTTGATGCAACTCTTAGCCTATTTTCCTTATCCTTCTATTGTTGAATGGTCAAGGACAGACCTCCATTTTTCCAATGCTCAGTCACTCTTAGTTCTGCCTTCTTGACTCCTGTTGTTCCTGCAGCCCCTGTCCCTGTCATTCCACTGAAAGGCAATTCCGTCTTCCTCATCATCAGGCACAGTGGATTCTTCTCTGCCTGTATTCTCTTAGACTTCTCTATGGTATTTGACACCGTTGATTACCCTACTTTCTAAAACTTTCTTGGCTTTCATGGTACAACGTATGATTTTCTTCTCATCTTTTTGCTCTAACCTTTTCACAACAGTTTGGATGACTAAATATACTGAGCTTAATTTCTAACATTATCTATTGCAGCTTGAAGAGGGCATGAAGAAATAGTGGGGGTCACCAAAAGCTGATTGCTGCTCAGGCAGGCTTTGTAGGATGTTGTCCAATGATGTTAAAAGCTTCCTTAGCTTGGAGGGTCTGGATGTTTGATTGTGTCCGGGGCTGGTTAAAGTAAGAAATTGTATAAAAGACTAACTCTCGATAGTCTCTTCCCTGCACAGTGCTAGCTAGCCAGCTAAACTCTGGCTGATCTGGCCTTTACAATTCTCTTTATTTTTCTAAGCTTCAACCTTTTGGTTTCTAATCTCTTGGATATATTAATTCCACTGTTTAGGCTGTGGTCAAGCTCTCAATTCTGACTTTTACTTCTTATTTCCTAATGGTACGTGCTGATTTTATTTGTCAAATTTTTAGAGTTCTGCAGGTGTTTACTGTCAACCCCAAGTGTAATTCACAGTGCTCTGTAGAAGAAAAGAGCCCTGCTTTGACAGGCGTTTCTCTCTTGTTAAAGGTAGGAGTTATTTAACATTATCTAGATTTTGAAAAGCAGAATGCTTCTTTTATGTTTGTTATTTAAGATGCAGAAGACAGGGTTCATTGCTGTGCGAGAAGAATTGTCTCTCCATAAATAAGAAGGGCGTGCTTGAAAAACATCCTCGTACTGAGACTGGATAAGAATAACAACAACAACAGAAAATAACCTGATCTCACAAACCATTTCTTTTTGTATTGTGCTAAGTTATAAGGTGAGCTTCTACTTGCTATTGCTGTTAGTTGATACTTATCATAGAGCCTTAGGCCAAATGGAAAGAGAACTGAGCGTTATGAATTGATGGAAAAAGAAGCCTCCCTGGCAAAGAAAAAAAGAAGCCTGAAGTTATTTCTCTGTGAACTTGAACTCTTATTTATTCCTGATTGCAAACACAGCAGATTTTAGTAGAGCCTTAAAACTCATCCCTGTTGCTGTCATTTACTCTGACTTAACCATTTATAGCTGAAACCTAAAGATACAAACTAAGGAGATTGCTCTACATAAGGTTCATAGACTCTCTGTATTTTCTTCTTTCTCCTCTTAGGTTGTACTGCCTTTTCCCTACACATTTGTTGTACTCGGGTACATTGTGTGGTTCAAATGCACAGTCTATTTTTACTTTAGTATAAGGGGATTTCAGAGTATGAAATCACTTGGCTAGTAATAAGTAAGTCAGGGCAAGATTTCATCTTGGATCTCCTACTAGTCAAATCCAGGACAATTGGAGCCTCAAAATTAATAGTGATAGGAACTGAAATAAGAATCTGCGAATCCATACTGATGTACACAGATGAACGAATAAATATGTAAAAGGTAGAGAAGGGAAAATCTCTTTCCAGCAGAATGCCAGCTAATAAATATGATACACAAGGAATGGTGGAATTAGAAAATCACCATTTGGCAATGACCATATTAATAACTGCTTCAGGCAAGAATCATCAATGGAAGCTAAAATTAGTGGGGGAAGTTGGCTGAGGAACATGATACTTACATAGTCTCAAATTATCTCCCCTAAGGTTAGCTAGTGACTATAACAGGAAAAATAGTTAAATTTATAGTGGTACAATCTGGTAGTCGCTGCCTTAAGCAAATAATCAAAGTTATTATTACCAACAATGGGACCAAGTAGAATCAGGTACCTCGGATGTGATGCATTGACAAGGACATAACATCATTTTTGCGGTGTTCCTGCCAAAACTGTGTCAAGCTCAATCTTATCACGAGGAGATATCAGACAAACTGAAGGATCGTTATAAACAACTGGTCTGTGGTCTTCAAAACAGTCAAGGTCATGAAAAACTGATGAACTGCTCCAGATCAAAGGAGCCTAAAAAGACATGATGACTAAATGTAACATGTAATTTTAGAATTGGAGACTATACTTAAAAAAAGGGGGGCAACCCTCTCGGGTCCCCTCACTCCTCGGGAGCTTTGTATTATCACTTTGCTATTGCTTTGCTGCAACCCACCCCACCCCCCACAAAAGGAAAGGGCATTGTTGGAACAATTGATGAAATTGTACCATGGACGGTAGCTGAGACAATGGTATTTTGATGTTAAATTTCCGGATTTTGATAACCGTACTGTGATTATCTAAAAGAATGTCCTTGTTCATAGAGAATGCACATGATGTATTTAGGGGCAAATAGGTATGATATTTGCAACTTAATTTCAAACAGTCCAGATAAAACATGTACAGATACATATACAGAGAGAATGATAAGGCAAGTAGGGCAAATGTCAGCCCTTGGTGAATCTGGGACAAGAGTATACAGGGGTGCTTTGTATGATTCTTGCAAATTTGCTATAAATTTGAAATTAAAGAAAATAAAAAGTTACCAAATAAATCCAATAAATAAATAAAATAAAAAGTTACCAAATAAATCCAATCCTGAATTTTCCAGGGTGAATTTTAAATTTAAAATCTTTTATTGAAGTGTAGAATGCATACAGAAGAGTGCACACACAAAAAGTGTAAAGCTTGATACATTTTTATGAAATGAACCTCTAACGTAATTGTGATGTAGGTCAGGATCTAACACATTACAAGTATTCTGGAAGTGTCTTTCCCAGTCATTACTCCATCCTTTCTCCACAAAGGTAACGTTTATCTAACTTCTTCTATCACAGTTTAGTTTTGTCTGTTTTTGAATGTTACATAAATAGAATCATACCATACGATTCTTTTTTTGTGTGTGTATTTTTTTCCAATATTATGTTTGTGAGAGTCATTTCTTGTTGTTCTAAGTAAATGTAGGTAATTTGTTTTCTTGTTCTTTAATATTGCAGTGTATTTAAATAGACCATAATTTATTTTCCCATTCTACCACTGTTGGACGTTTAGGTTGTGAGGTAGGCAGTCCCTAAGATGGCCCCCAATAATCCTTGCTTTTTGTAATTCATGACCTTGTGTTGTCTGCTCTTCTTGAGTGTGAGCTAGACCTAGTGACTAGCTTCTAATGAATAGAATATGGCAAAAGTGATGGAATTTCACTTCTGAGGTAAGGTTACAAAAAGCCTGTGGCCTCAGTCATGGGTACTTTCTCTTCCATTGCTTACCTGAAGAAAATCAGTTCCATATCATGAGGCAGTCCTCTGGAGAGGTCCACGTGGTGAGAGACAGAGGTCTTCTAACAAACAAGAGTGAGCTTGGAAGCAGATTCTCCAGCCCTAGTCAAACCTTGAGATGACTGAGCTTTGGCCAACAGTTGACTGCAACATCATGACAGACCTTGAGCAGGAGTCATGAAGCTAAGCCACACTGGATTCCTGACTTACAGAATCTGTGAGATATAAGTGTTTGTGTTATCAGCTGCTAACTTTGGGGGTAATTTTTTTTGCAGTAATTGATAACTAATACAGATTTTTCCCCCTAGTTTTTGACTGGTACAAATAGTCCTGCCCAAATTTTCTTATATGTGTAGGGCACCTATGTGGGCATTTCTTTTGGAGTACATACCTAGAAGCAGAATTACTGGGTCATACGGTATATTTATGTCAGCTTAATAGATACTTCCTTATGGTTTTCCAAAGTAGTTGTATCAGTTTATACCTCCACCAATAATGTATGAGAGTTTATGCTATTCCATATCTTTGACAACACTAGGCATTATTAGTCTTTTTAATTTGAGTCATTCTAGCATCTCATTTTTAAAATACCTTTAAAAAATCTTATTTTGAACTAATTTCAAACTTAGAGAAAAGTTGTAAGAACAGTACACAAAACTTGCATATTCTCTTTACCTAGGTTCCCTATTTGTTAACATTTTACCATATTTCTCTCTTCCTCTAATGTATTGGATGATTCTTTTTTTTAAAAAAAGGTTTACTTATTTATTTGAGGGACAGAACATCCCAAGAAGACTGCAATGAGCACAGAGCCTAACACGGGGCTTGATCTCATGACCCTGGGATCATGACCTGAGCAGAAACCAAGAGTTGGAGGCTTAACCAACTGTGCCATGCAGGTACCCCATGATGATTCTTCTTCTCAGAACAAGTTGGAGAACAAATTGCAAACATGATGACCCATTCCTTAAATACTACAGTGTATTTTCCCCCAAACAAGAGCACTTTCCTATATAATCATAATTTAACCATCCCAAATCAGAAAATCAACATTCATACCACACTGTTTATTATTCAGTTCACAGGTCCTGTTAAAATTTTGCCTACTGTCCCATTCTCTCTCTCCTTCTTCTGGCCTAGAATCCAATCCACTACCATGTTGTACTGAGTTGTCATGTCTCTTCAGTCTTCTGCAATCTAGACTAGTTCCCCCTCTTTCATGACCTTGACAGTGTTAAAGAGTATACACTTTTAATTCTGGAAATATTCTCAATTGGGGTTTGTCTGATGCTCCCTGGTGGTCAGACTTAGGCCATGCATTCTTGGCAGGTGTAGCCCCCAAAGGATGATGTGCTCTTCTCAATGCATTGCATCAGGAGACATCTGACATCAACCAGTCCCACTGTTGTTTTGACATTAACCATGATCATTTGGCTAAATTGATATCTGTCAAGTTTCTCCATTGTGAAGTCATTATTTTTACATTTGTAATGTGTTTGGTCCAAGACTATTCCAATATTCTGTTCCTCATCAAACTGTACTTAACAATCTTAACTCCATTGATGACTCCTGCCTGAATCAGCCCTCAATATGATGGTTGCCACATGGTGATTTTAAAAGTCTATCATTCCTTTTACATTATTAGATGACATTCTGCTGTAAGGAAGAGCTTTTCCTTTGTTCATATCATTCACTTATTTTATCAGTGGACTTATGGATTCCTATGTTAGTCGATAGATTAGGATCTGTTACTCTCATCATTATGATGATCAGATTGTCCCAGGATTAGCTAGTAAGAACCCTCTCAAGCTGAGTCCCATGTTCTCTGGACATATTCCCACCACTCTGAACCCTTCCTTATTTTCTGCTACAATGGGATGTTCCAAGCTCATCTTATGCCTCAGTCCTGGATTCAGTCATTTCTCTAAGGAGTCCTCATTCCTTTTAGTGGAGGATGGTATTTAGAAGGCTGGGTGCTTAGTATGCTTATTGTAACCATGCATTCTTTGATATCTATCATCTATCTATCTTCCTCTACGTGGAAGTATGAGCTCACATCAATATCTCCAATTCCAATCTAATATTCAGGTTTTTTTCTAGGCTTCTCCCATTCCGTATGTGTAAATCGCTCCTCAGGCCCTGATGAACTTGGCTCTCAGCCTCAATATAATTACCTACTTTTCAGTCTTCCTGTAGGTAACCAATTTCCTAACTGCAGAAACTGCCTCCTTGGCTGGGCTTCTTGGTCCTGTCAATATCTCGATCCAGGCCTGATGCCATGTATCCTTGGCCAGCATTGCCCTTCGTTTGCTGCCTCCCTGTGGTTGCCTCTTTGGTGGCCATACTGCCACCTTCGAAGGTTGGGCAAAGAAGGGCAGGGAAGAGGGAAGGAGAGGAGCCATCCTGATATCTTGACTCTAAGGCCAGTGTTTTATTCATCTGGTTCCTTTGTGAGAATCTAACACTCTTCAGGAATTTAGGCCCCTCAAGAAATCCTAGTCTGCCATGTTATTTCATACTTAAAATGACTAATATTTGCAGGATTAGCATTGTTTAATGAGAATGGGGAAGGGAGAAGCAACAGGAACAGAAAGGGAAGAAAATGTGGGGAAGGATAAATAATCACCCTCCATTTGGGCATAGCAGAGCTCAACTTCAGTCTGTTTTATAGCGAGAATGATTCCCATTAGGTGCTCCTGCCCCAGAGCGTGAGCTTGCCATAGAAAGCCTTGGGTAGGAGTATGGATGGAAGTTTCATCCTGGAGTGGAATGCGTATCTTAGAATGGTTTTTGAATCAACTTGGCCTTCCCAGGTGCCCTGTGGGTTAGACTACCCCTCTCAGGCAGCTTCAAACTAACCAGGTCCCTGACCCCAGACAAAATGGCCTCCAGAAGGCTAAGGAACATGGTGTCATCCTTCATCAGCTCTAATCTCAACTAACCACTTTCATTGCCCTGTTCATTTGCTAATAAACCTCTAGAACTCCTTGACAGACCAACCTTCTGTCCTCTACCTTTTGCCTAAAAAACTAGAAAGAATGAGTTTGATGGTTTGGGATCAAACTTAGAAAATTATGTGATATTTACCTAATGTTATGAAGCCATTTATATATATGACACTTTGGTTTGTATGTATTAAAAAGGTAATGGCAATTAGTAAGTTCATGAATTACAGTAACGTTAAGTGCAATGGTTTGTTTGATATAGTCATTACTGACAGTCTGTAAGGCATACTTGTTTGAATTTCTAACCATGGGTAATGATTGCCCAGAGGCTGAGAGGGAGGATCGTCTCAGACTGCCTAGGTTTGTATCCTGATGACACTCCTTACTGGATTCGTGTCTTCAGCATGCTAGTTACCTTGTCCGTGCTTCAGTTCCCTCATCTGTACAATTACCGTATGGGGTTACATACAACATTTAGAGTGGTCCTTGGCACAAGAGAGACATCCAATAGATATCAGTTTGTAGTTGTGGTTGTTAGTATCATGTTAAACTTCAGATTCATCCTTAGTAAAAAAAAAAAAATTCCATAACAAATCTAATCAGCCTTCTTGTCTTGGTTTTCTTATAGACATCATGAACCGATTATTATTTACTAATAAAAACGTATAGGGAGCACCTTCTTTCGCATCTCTGTTAGTTTGAAATAGGTGAGGCTGAGCTGGTCCATTCTGGAAAAATAGCTGGTTGGGTCCAGCTGGGGTTCTCTTCTGTCCCAGTGATGTTTTCACCATTACTTCACCGGGAATTGAAACAGCTCTTCATAGATACCAGGGTTCCACTCCTCTGACCCAGTGTCTGCTGAGAACTTCTCATTCAGTGTGGTCTCTTCAGTTCTTTTTACTGCAGTGGGGTGCCCCTGCCAAGCAAAACCGAATGGAGCAGTTTCAAACTCATACTTAACCCTCACTAAAAAAAATCCTCCTGTTAATGAAGAAAGTCTGAGTGATGATGGGTGGAGCTCTGAAATGTGAGTCAGAAGGCTGGAATTCTGGTCTCAACACTGCATTTATTTGGAAATATCTATTGGGTACCTTCTCGGTGTAGAGTAATATGTCCACTGGGCATTGAGAGGATTCTAAGAAAGGAACAAAACAAGTGGAATTTTGTCTCAGAGAACTTACAACCCGGTCAGAGAGACAAAGCCACCGTCATAACAAGGTTGAATGAAATACATGCAGAATCCGGCATCCCATAGTATGCTGAAGGAAAGACCCAAAACTGTAATAAAGACCAGGGAAAACGGTGTTCTGGGCAATCACCATCATTTCCCACCCACTGGGTGCCCTCCTTTGTATCCCAGAGCCTGGAAACCTGGGAATGGTATTTCTCAGACTTCTTGGCTTTTCAAGGTTCTTTTTTTTTTTTAAGATTTTATTTATTTATTTGTCAGAGAGAGAGGGAGAGAGAGAGCACAAGCAGGGGGAGCGGCAGGCAGAGGGAGAAGCAGGCTCCCTGTGGAGCAAGGGGAGGACTAGATCCCAGGATTCCAGGATCAGACCTGAGCCGAAGGCAGACGTTTAACCCACTGAACCACCCGGGCGTCCTGGTTTTTCCCGGTTCTTGCTGTCATTTCTGTTCTGCTAATGAGGGACATTGGCTAGTTTTGGAAAGCAGAAGAGAGGCAGAAGGCATTGTTCCCCTGTCTCTTCTGGCAGTGCAGGCAAGTGGCTGTGTGAGCTTCCTGGATGTGAGCCTTTGCCATGGCCGTGGGGGTCTGCGTGAGCAGTAGCTTCCAGCAGGTCCCTGACTGCTTGGGAGCAGTGCTCCCACTCGATGTTTGCTCTCTAATGAAACCAGGTCTTCTGCAATGCTATGTTCATTTTCATCTCTGAGCCTTTACTTACCTGTTTCCTCTTGTCAGTCACCTTACTTGTCTTCCCTCCCACCTCTTTTAAAAAAATTTTTTGTTATGTTAGTCGCCTTCCCACTTCTTTTGTATTTTATTCATCTTTGTGTCCCAGCAACCTGTCAGTGACTGTTGCATATCAATCAATCACTGTTGTTTTTTGATGAATAGATGAAGGAATGAATGAAAGAAAAGGGTTGGTTACAGGCTTAGGCAGATGTATAAATGCGATGGGGTGATGATCATAGTGGAGAGGGACAGAAGTTATGAAGAATGACTAAACCAAGTAATGACTGAGAGGGATGAGTGGAAACACGGCCCTTCAGTGGAGTAATATCGTTGGGTCTTTAATAGTCTATTATGTATGGAAAAGATAGGCACCATGGTTTGCTGACTATATCAGCATTTTTTAAAGAAGGAGGTTGGGGTGCCTGGGTGGCCCAGTCCATTAAGTGACCGACTCTTGATGTCCACTCAGGTCGCGATCTCAGGGTCATGAGATGGAGCCCTGCATCAGGCTCCACACTCAGTGCAGAGTCTGCTATGCTCTACGCAGTGCTATGCGTGAATGATGGGGAAGGACACCCGGGGTTAGGAAGAGGAGATCATAATATTTACATGGTGCTTGACAACACTAAAAGCATTTTTCAGGTGCATTATCTTGTTTTATCCTCACAGCAACCCTGTGAGAAAAGTATATACTATGAATAATAAAAATAAGTTTATTTGTTTAGAAAAGCAATGTGTTTATTATGGAAAATTAGAACATATATATACACAAAGGAAAAGAATAAAAATCACTCTTTTTTTTTTTTTAAAGATTTTATTTATTTATTTGAGAGAGAGAGAATGAGAGATAGAGAGCACGAGAGGGAAGAGGGTCAGAGGGAGAAGCAGACTCCCTGATGAGCAGGGAGCCTGATGTGGGACTCGATCCCGGGACTCCGGGATCATGACCTGAGCCGAAGGCAGTCGCTTAACCAACTGAGCCACCCAGGTGCCCCTAAAAATCACTCTTAAGGCCATCATTGTTAACATCTTTATACTAGCCTCTCAGAGTTTTCTATACATATTTTTTTATTTCTCAATAAAAAAATGGGAGCATACTGTATATTTTAGCTTGCTTTTTTACCTAGGGCATTGTAAACATATTTTCATGTCATTAAATGTTCTTCCATGCATGAGTATTAATGGCCGCATAATATCCCGTTGTCTGCCTATTTTATGCCAAAAATTATTTAACCAATCATTTATTGCTAGCATTTAGTTGACTCTAGTTTTTTTACTTTTATAAACAAGGTTGAGATGAATGTCTTTGTAGTTAGGTCTGTGCACATACCTTCCATTACATTCTTAGGATAACTGCCTAGAAGTAGAATTACTGGATCAGTAGTGCTGCATATTTTAAGGCTTTTTTCCTCACATTCCCAGACTATGCTCCAAAGGAATCATATTAGTTATTGGAGAGCATGTATTTTTCTGAACTTCTACAACATAGGGTATTCTAATTTTTGTGTGCACCACTTTTAGATGTTGAAATAGACATTATTTTTGTTTTTAAAAATAGCAACCAAGGCTGAAGTAGGCTATGGATGATGCCGATGGATGGGAGAGCCTGAACACTCCCAGGACAGCTTGTCAATCTCACGCACTTTCCGTTTCTTCTCTCCCAGGGATGCAATCACTAGAGGGCCATATTTCCTCCCCCAGATAAAATAGGTGTCAGGTCACCTATACTATATTGTGAAAAACTCCTACATGATCATGGATTCCACTAGTAGATGGGACTGGTCGTTATTAATTCTGTTTACTTAGCTCTGGTCAGAGCTTTCTTCATGCGTTGGGTTCAGTTTGAGGCTACGTAATTGAAACAGGACCTTTGAAATAGTCCATAGATAGGTCATAAAAATGATCAAAGAATTAGGCAAGAGAATCTAGGAATCCAAGATCCTGAATATTGAATTATTTAGACAGGAGGAGAAAGGGCTGGGAAGACCTCTGATCTTGGAAAAGCCGATGGCCCGAGTCTGAGAACCAGAGGGAAGGGACTCTCAGTGAGCTCGGAGTGTTCAGATGATAGAGGGAAATACATTTTGTGAGTGAGACAACGGGGTAAGGTATATTAGATTTCTTGGAAGTCTCAAAGAAAAGATCCCTGCACTGTTTTTTACTCCAATACTTCCCCAGTATGACAATCGCGTCAAAGGCGGGGGGAGAAGAGAATGGGTCGTGTGACTGTGTGTAGGTAAGAGAATCATAGTATATCTTCATGTGGGCTTGGTGAGGCCCCTTTCATGCTATCAGTGTCATCTGGATCTTTTTATCAGTAGCTACTTTCCTTTTGTGTTTTTAGTTATTTCTGGGGAATGCAAAAGGTGTGTGAGTGAGAAGGTAGGTGGGTAGGAGGGGGAGCCTGTTGAAAGGCAGGGAGTAGAGGAAAAGGAAGGGCCTGGAGAGAGCTGGAACATGGGAGATTCCCAACTATCTGACCGACCCCTTGGTTTACATCTCTCTGCCCAACTGGCAGGCACTACTTTGGTCTTTATGGGATGAAGGTAAAACTTTAAAAAGGCTGAAATGAAATTCTAAAAGACTGTGTTTCAAGGTATTGGGTTAGAAAGAGCACTGGCCTGAGAATCTTGGGTTATTTCCAACTCAGTCATTCATGATCTGTATGGCCCTGGGCCCACCATTTCAAATTTTTTTTTTTAAAGATTTTATTTATTTATTCATGAAAGACAGACAGAGAGAGAGAGAGAGAGAGAATGGCAGAGGGAGAAGCAGGCTCCCGAGGAGCAGGGAGCCCGACACGGGACTCGATCCCAGGACCCTGGGATCACGACCTGAGCCAAAGGCAGACGCTTAACCATCTGAGCCACCCAGGCGCCCACCATTTCAAATTTTTAAAGTCTCAGGCTTCCTTCTGTTTTTTGTTTTTCCCCCCAACAACTGCAACCATAACAATGTATTGAGTGTTTACTATTGAACCAGACACTGTAAAATGAAGAGACTGGAATAGATCAAGGGCCTTCAGTTGGGACTATGAATAAGCTTCCAGGTGTCTGTGAACTTGTAAAGCATTTTCCTAGGGAAAGAGTCAAAATGTTCATCACATTTCATGGGAGAAAACCAGAAAAAGTTCAAAACCAATGGGCTAAATGAGCTCTAAGGTCCTCCTAGCCTTGACCCCCTAAGTCTTCTCTTCGAGAACAAGTGAGGTTGCACCTGGCAAAGAGCTTCCTTCACCTGCCTGCTCTTGGGAGATGTTGGGTGGTTATTGGTTGTGGGCACAGAATTGAGAGGAAGGCTGGGAATTGAAGAGTGGACCAGTGGGGCAGAACCTGGTGTTTGGAACCACATTATCTGGTTTAAACTCTACCTTGTCACTCACTAAGTAAATTGAGACAAGTTAAATTGTTCTGAGGCTCAGTTTTCTCATATGTAAAATGGGGATAATACTATACTTCACTCCCAATATTGTTAATTTATGTAAAGTGTTCAGAGCAATACCTTGCAAATAGCAAGCATTATTTAACTGCTCTTATTTTTGAAGATGAATGTATGAGTTTAAGTGAAAATATTTGGGACAGATAATGTGTGTGTGTGTGTGTGTGTGTGTGTGTGTATGTGTGTATGTGTATGAGCAGCAGAGTATATCAAAGACTACTTGGGTAGCAGGATATGAATTCTCAAACCACTTTTATGTGAAAATTTAAATTTATTCTCTCTGTTTTTTCTTTGCATCACAAATCATTTGAAAGATTTTTTTTTTAATTTTATTTTTTTTACTTTGGCAGAGAAGAACAGGGTAGAACTCCATTTCCCACTGCAACTTGCTCCCAGGATTGGCAATCAGTAGGACTGACAACTTGGGGTCTGATCCTGATCTCTGATGGCGATTTTTCCCATCCTGGAGATGCTGAGATAAGCCCATCAAGAACAGTCCTTCTGTGAATTTCATGATTTCAGGACCCCATGGCTGGACTGGACCAGAGACTTCATCATCTGATCCTTGGAGCCTGGCCTGAGTGGGAACATGGCATCACCTGAGGACAGAGCCCTAGAGCCACCTGTCCAGGCACCCTGAGCTGGAGGAACACCCACCCCTGTCTCAAATGCACTCTATGAGAACACTCTTTGATTTTTGTAGGATAAAGAGCACTGCTAGAACCTTGGTGGAGTGGGGGAAACCATGCCTGTGCTTGGGCTTTGAGGTTTCGCTGAGGAGCTGGAGCATTGGCAGCTGGGGCAGCGAGGATGGCACCTCTGCTACACTGGCAGACCACAGCTGGCTCTTTCAGTCCATTGTCTAAACCACACCGGTAGTCTTCCCTTTGTTCCTTTTATTTTTATTTATTTATTTATTTATTTATTTATTTATTTATTTATTCATTCTTCTTATTATTTTTAAAGATTTTATTTATTTACTTTAGAGAGAAAGAATGAGACAGAGAGAGCATGAGAGGGGGGGAGGGTCAGAGGGAGAAGCAGGCTTCCCACTGAGCGGGGAGCCCGATGCAAGGCTCGATCCCAGGACTCCAGGATCATGACCTGAGCTGAAGGCAGTCGCTTAATCAACTGAGCCACCCAGGCGCCCTGTTCCTTTTATTTTATTTTTAAAGATTTTATTTATTTATTGGAGAGAGAGTGTGAGAGAGCGGGGTGGGGAGGGGTACGGGGAGGGAGAAGGAGAGGGAGAAAGAGAGTCTCAATCAGACTCTGCGTGGAGCCTGATGTGGGGCTCCATCTAATGACCCTGAGATCATGACTTGAGCTGAAACCAAGAGTTGGACGCTTAACTGACTGAGCCACCCAGGCGCCCTTCTTGTGAGTCTACTTTAAACATATAGAAATTCCTGGTCGCTGCCTTCTAGTCTCCGGCACCTGACCCCTCCCAGGACCCGTGAAGCCAAGGCCCCAGCGGGGGACGAGGAAGAGTCCGGTCAAGCCCCAGCTGAGTCGAGGGCTCGAGGGCTCGTGCTCTAGTCTCCCAGGTCCGCCCCACCTAGAGAGATGAGTGGTAGATTGGCCCTAAGTAAAAGCACAGTGTATGTATCCAACTTGCCCTTTTCCCTGACCAACAATGACTTATACCGGATGTTTTCCAAGTATCGCAAAGTTGTAAAGGTTACTATAATGAAAGATAAAGATACCAGGAAGAGTAAAGGGGTTGCATTTATTTTATTTTTGGATAAAGACTCTGCACAAAACTGTACCAGGGCAATAAACAACAAACAGTTATTTGGTAGAGTGATAAAAGCAAGCATTGCTATCGAAAATGGAAGAGCAGCTGAGTTCATCTGAAGACGAAACTACTTTGATAAATCTAAGTGTTATGAATGTGGGGAAAGTGGACACTTAAGTTATGCCTGTCCTAAAAATATGCTTGGAGAACGGGAACCTCCAAAGAAGAAAGAGAAAAAGAAAAAAAAAGAAAATTTCTGAGCCAGAAGAAGAAATTGAAGAAGTGGAAGAAAGTGAAGATGAAGGGGAAGATCCTGCTCTTGACAGTCTTAGGCCATAGCTTTCCAGCAAGCCAAAATTGAAGAACAGAAAAAATGGAAACCCAGTTCAGGGGGTCCCTCAACATCAGATGATTCAAGATGCCCAAGGATAAAGAAAAGCACGTATTTCAGTGATGAGGAAGAACTGAGTGATTAAAATTATATTTATTATGTAAATATCATCAAAAATTTTTTTTAAATCTTGGGGTACCAAGTTCAGTTGGGATTAAAGACTACTTTTAGAATTTGAGCATAAAGAACACTTAGTACCAAATAATTTTTTACTATAAAATAGGTTCATAGGAAATTGAAAATAATTTTAAAGTATCATGTTTCTATCTTGCCTTAACAGAGAAATAAAAATCAAGATTTGCTAGTAAAATAAATAAATAATAAACATATAGAAATTCCTTTAGAAACTTCCTTTATTTCTACCTCCCAAGATATGTTAGCAATTATCCTCCAAGCATATGGCCCACTGACATACATCTGAAAGGTCTCTCATGACTAAGGTTTTATTAGACAATAATAAATGACCTTTTCCTAACAACAGCTAGCCTCCTCAAGCCTTTTTTTTTTTTTTCAACGTTTACTCTCCTCTATTGGATGGGGATACTGGGGGCCACTATACCCTTTGCCTTATGGCCTTTGGATAGTCTGACCTTCTGGGAAGAAATGGCAAGTGAAATTGTTAGAGCCAAACTGAGGAGGGGGGTGCTGGAGGAAGGATGGGTCAGTTGGCAGGACTTCAGTTTCTTTTTTTTTTTTTTTAAGATTTTATTTATTTGACAGAGAGAGACAGCTAGAGAGGGAACACAAGCAGGGGGAGTGGGAGAGGGAGAAGCAGGCTTCCCACTGAGCAGAGAGCCTGATGTGGGGCTCAATACCAGGACCCCGGGATCATGACCTGAGCCGAAGGCAGATGCTTAAGGACTGAGCCACCCAGGCACCCAGGACTTCAGTTTCTACTAGCTGAGGACTTCCCAGGGACCCTTGCTTCCAAAGTTCCTTAGAGACTTATGCTATCTCTAACCTTCTCCCAACTTGAAAGTTGATAATCAGTCACCCGTCACAACCCCGGTGCAGCTCTGTCTGCCCACGGGTCCTGCGCCCGCGCTTTAATAAAACCACCTTTTTACACTAAAGACATCTCAAGAATTCTTTCTTGACTGTTTGTTCTGAACACCAACATTTCCACATCAATCCATGTTGTTGCATATATCATTGGTTTATTCCTTTTTGTTGCTGAGTAGCATCCATAGTAGGGATATTTTACAATTTATCTATTCACCAGCTGATGGACATTTGGGTTGTTTCCAGGTTGGGGCTATTTTGAATAAAGCTACTATGAACATTTGCATATAAGTCTTTGAATAAACGTATGTTTTCATTTCCTTTGGGTAGATATCTGAAAGTGGGACTGCTGGGTTGTATGGTAAATATATACTTAGCTTCAAAAGGCACCATCAAACTGTTTCCCAAAGTGGTTGTGTCATCTTGCATTTCTGCTAGCAATGCACGAGCATTCCTTGTCCGTAGGCTCTTCTCTACTCTTCTCGGGGTCTATCCCATACATACACTTCACTCTCCCCACTGCAATGGGTCATTAATGGTAAGAAGATCTCTTCTACTGTGAAAGCTCCAGGTTTCATAATCTGTTTCAGTTACTCATTCTAATGGTGAGCATAACGCACTCCACTGTTAGGAAGCACTCCTGTTTAGAAATAGAGAATATCAACTCCCAGTCCTCTGTCTCTGGCTATTACTCATGGTTCCTCTCATTTCCCTCCATTCTCTTTATTAGGATGACCACAATTAACAACTTTGGCCAACTAACCCATCTTTAGTGTCCAGGATTTTATCTTGATTTGATTTTTTTTTCTTAAGAGAAAAATAAATTTCTGGGACTTTTCTATTCATTCTTAAGTTTTTCCTTATCTGTTCTCTCTGAGTTTTAGTTTGTAGACAAAAGCACTTACTGGTGATTTATCTTTCCCTTCAGTCTGACTCTTGTTGGAAGGTCTCCTTGTCCTTCCCCTCCTTAGCACTGTATCTCTCATGCCTCCCATAATTCTCTGCCTTTCGTTTAGTGGTAGCGTCTGCCTGCTTTGGCTCCTTGCACAGGGCCAGTGAGCCCTTGGCGTATTCTTAGGCCTCCCTGCATACAGGGCTTTTGCTTCCTTTTTCCACGCTGTAGAGAGAAAGAGAGAAAGTTTCATGATGCTCTGACTGTGTGTGTCCAGGAAAGGCCCTGTGATCATTGAAGCCCTGGGTTTTTATTATCCAACCAGGGGGAGGTATTCATTTCCACTTGAATAGAGGCACGAAGCTCTTTTGGAGACCGAAGCTGGCTATTTTGCATAAAACAAAGAGGTTATACATCAGCATGGGGTAACTGGCTTTTCTCAGGAGCGATCTAACAATGCCTCGAAACAAAGGTTTAATTATAAGCTACCACAGCTAAAAGACTCGTAACCCACACACAATATCTTATCAAAATTTCACCATTCCTTTCGAAAGAGATTTAAACTGGTTTGTGGATCTAATGAAGAGCCTACTTTGTCCTTCGCATTTCCTCACTGTTTGCAAAGCATTTCAAGCTTATTTCAGTCTCCGGCCTTTGCCAAAGCTGTTCCCACAGCCTGGGGTGCCTTCCCCTCCTTTCTTTAGCTTATCTGTTACTTATTTTTCTTTCATTTCAGGCACTTCCTCCTGTAAGAAGGGTTTTTGTTTGCTTTTCGCTTTTTTTTTTTTTTTTAACAACTTCAGCGCATTCTGAACTCTACTGTCTGTGAAGATTTGCTTCTAGCACACATGAGTTTAACTCATCATTCTTCAGTTGTAGCTATCAGTGATCTTGTTTTCTCTGCAGAAATGAGCTACTTAGAGGGTAAAGATCACATTTTACTCATATTTTTATTCCAGCTCCTAACACAGATCCTGGGAACATATAATTTCGTTGAACCAATGAGTGAATGAATGTTAGGCATACGGCAGGTACTGAGGAAGGAACTGTTGATTGAATATGGGGCCATTGTCGGAAATGCTGTATAACCTCATTATGGTTGGAAATACTGTGTAACCTTGACACAGTACCGTCATTATAATGCTGGCCGGTACTGTTTGCAGAGGTCAGCTAGAAACAACACCCCACCCCCACGTCTTCCTCCAGCATTGATTTCCTTTCTTTTTTCTCTCCCCTTCAGTGATTTTCAGTGATTTGGACAGCAAAGACGTAAGTTTGGGCAGTAAAGACCTAAAAAGAAAGAGGATGCAGAGGATTAGAAGGGAAATATTTTAAACTAGTTTATAATCTTGTTATGAATTGTATTCTGCTTCACAGGTCGGGAATTATATTTCATTACAGTTGCGTGAAACATATGGACAAATGCTGACTGAGCCGGCAAGGTTTTGTTTATGTGTAGTTGGTAAAAACCATCCAGTGCTGTGCCTATTTCTAAATTTTCAAAAAAAGTTTATTTTTTCTAGTAATTTCTTTCTTTTTTTTTTTTTAAAGATTTTATTTATTTATTTGACAGAGAGAGACACAGAGAGAGAGGGAACACAAGCGGGGGTTGGGGGGTGGACGGTGGGGGGTGGGGAGGTGGGAGAGGGAGAAGCCGGCTTCCCGAGGAGCAGGGAGCCCGATTCAGGACTCCATCCCAGGACCCTGGGATCATGACCTGAGCCGAAGGCAGGCGCTTAATGACTGAGCCACCCAGGCGCCCCTTTTCTAGTAATTTCTACACCTAACAAGGAACTTGAACTCATGACCCTGAGATCGAGTTGCATGCTCTTCCAACTGACCCAGCCAGGTACCCTTAGATCATATGATTTTCTAAGAGAGATTCCCCAGTTGATTCTGGGTGCCTTGTCTGGCCCAGGTCAGGCTTTCGGTGTTAGGTGTAGAGATTACTTAAAAATAAAATCTTTAGGGGCACCTGGGTGGTTCAGTGGTTAAGCATCTGCTCAGCGGGGAGCCTGCTTCTCCCTCTCCCTCTGCCTCTCCCCCTGTTTGTGCGCTTTCTCTCTGTCAGATAAATAAATAAAATCCTTAAAAAATGATAAAATCTTTAAAGAAAAAAAATTATATGATCTTGGAATCATCAAAGGACAGACATTAAGGATTGAGGTAAAGCCTTTGGGTTTTATTTTGAGATTAAAGGGACACTACTAATGAGTTGTAGACAGGGAAGTGACCTGCTCCAGTCTATATGAAAATTAGCCATTTACAGGTTGGACACTGGGTGGAGCAAGATGTCAATATCCTGTTCCTGCAACAGGAAAAGGGGAGTCAGGATGAGCTCAGGCCAGGTTCAGAGACGCTCAGCCCATGGCCGGCAAGCTTCAGCGTCAGTTTGTAGGTAAATCTGAGGCCAAGGTCAGTTAGAGGCTGGCGTAAGTCCTGAGAATTAGGATTGGCACCTATAGATATGGACAAATGTTTACGGACAGAGTTGGTTTCCTTAGGCCTCCTCGGGAGGCCTGGGACCCACCTTCTGTCCCCCGACCCTAATAGTTAAATGACCTGTTCAACAGTGAGAGAGAGTCAGCTTCCAAAGAACGAAGAGTGCTTTGCCCTGGCTGTTTTTAAAGCAAAGCCTGGATAACATCTTTTAACATCTTTCGCTGGTATATCCTGTGATGAGGGCCATTTTTTTAAGGGGTATTAAAGCCCATCTTGGGTATTTGGGTTTCCAAAAAGGAAAAATCACAAACGTGTGAACTCCAGGAATTCTTGAATTCATGACGAGGGAGGGAGATTTGTTTTCCTTTGGCGGGGGTGGGGAGGGTGCGGGGCATAGAGATTTATCTCCACCACATACCCCAGGAGGCCCTGCCGGCTGGAATGCCACCGCACAGATAGAAGAGCTGTCTCTGGAGATAGATTGGGGTTTTGCACAGCAAATATCACCAAAATTTCCGAGGCCCCGCTCGAGATCGTGTGAACCCTTGAAGTATTTTCATGCCTGTAGGTGGGTTGTTTTCTGGCATCCGAATGAGGAGATCCATGGAGGGTTCCAAAGACTGGAGGGAATTCTTACCAGTGGCAAAGGCAGGGAGCCTGATGCGGGACTTGATCCCAGGACTCCAGGATCATGACCTGAGCCGAAGGCAGTCGCTTAACCAACTGAGCCACCCGGGCGCCCTTTCCTATCTTTCTTTATCTCCTGAGTCTACATCCCCTCTGGTAACTCCTTTTTGGCCACGGGCTTCTGTGCTACTCACAAGGTGAGAGCGTTACACACTGGAGGGGGCACTAGGCCCATGATTGGAAGGTCTGGATTCAAGTTCTGACTCTGCCACTTACTAACGGCTGTGTGACCTCAGCCATGTCCCTTAAGCTCTCAGATTCTCAGCTTCCCTATTGAATGATGGAGATAACATCTCGAACAGGTGTTATGAGGCTCAAGTGATAGAGTGCTTGTATAAGTGACTTTTTAATATTACCACTCAAAATGTAATACCTGCATTTTCCTCCTATCCATCAAACTCTTATTCCTTTACTGGAACAGTCTTCAGCCAGCTTTTTTTTTCTTTTTTTAAGATTTTATTTTATTTATTTGAGAGAGAGAGTGAGAGAGAAAGCACAAGAGGGGGTAGGGTCAGAGGGAGAAGCAGACTCCCTGCTGAGCAAGGAGCCTGATGTGGGACTCGATCCCGGAACTCCGGGATCATGACCTGAGCCGAAGGCAGTCACTTAACCAACTGAGTCACCCAGGTGCCCCTTCGGCCAGCTTTTGGCATGATTATATGTGATTCGTTAATTCTCAGCAGGGTGTGTGCCATTATTAATTTTGGCTTAAGGAGCTTCTCATGGGGATTTTAATTTTATTTTATTTAAAAATTATTTTATTATATTAATAAAAATTATTTTATTAAACTATTTTATTAAACATTAAACACATAAAAATATTTATAATCTATGTGTAAGAAAAAGGAACAACAATAAAATGAACATATATATACCTACCACCTAGACTAAGAAATAGCACATTATTTATTTTTTCTTAAAATTTTTTATTGTTATGTTAATCACCATACATTACATCATTAGTT